>NC_056743.1:1397421555-1397459055 GCF_019279795.1 Protopterus annectens
TGTGTATAGACATTAGATGAATCTAACTTAGCACATTATCTAAGGGCATCCATTTTAGGATAAATAAGGAGCAGTGATGTGTACTTGATTTTACACTTTTTTCAAATATAATTGTTTTAATATATAAATGGAAAGTGACCATCCTCCATGGCCGAAAAGGGAAGCTCTTAAGAGTGGGTTTTGGACAGAGGTGTGTTTCTAGGCATAGTGAAGTAATGTGGCTGGCCAGTGTTTGCTGCACACCTGAACAGTCTACTTTTGATCCAGACTGCCTTTTCCCTTAACACTGATAACAAATGCCTTTTCTGTCCAACAAGATCTGGGTCTTCATATGCTTTCCCTCCTATCCTCAAATACCAGAAGTCCCTCTCTAAAGGTAAAAACAGAGAAGGCAAATCTAATCTTGATTATTTAATTCTGCCTAGGCAACCAAATTTCACTTTGTTAAAGTTTATTTTTGTGTTTTATAGGTGCATCACAGTATCTGGTACCATGTAGTGGTAGTTTGTTCCAGAAGTTGGAGACATGTTGGAATACAAATCCATCACATCAACATGTCTTATTTACCTCTTGATGAAAGTTTAGCTCCTTTAACTAGATATTTGTGGAGCCATTTGTTCTGTGAAGGAACAGGGGTGACAAAAAGGATATTTCATGGCACAAAAGCCTAGACAAAGGAGTTTCTAAGAAAATGAGTGCAGAGAAAAAGGCTGTCATTCTATCCTGATAACTAAAATTGAGGTCACTAATCTGTTTAGTTAGAAATCTCTGTGGTCTCTTAGATTGAGTGGTATGTTTAGACAAATGCACGCCTAAAGGGGCATTATAATCTACAGTGAGTCTGATAAGATGCATGTAAAGGGGCATTAACACTTCTATAAATTTAGTGAGAAATGCTTTTGGAAATTAGATGAACCAAATAGGTTTTCTAAACTACTGCAGACACATAATGGTCAAAAAATGAGGAATTATCAACAGGAATGTCTAGATCACTTACAGCAGTGTCTGGTTGTAGGGGTGCGTCAGCTATACAGTATGGAAAAATGTTTTGTTTACCAAAACTAACTATACTACATTTTTCGCATACAATTTCAGACCTCTGTCCTTGCACCAATTGCTAACATGATCAAATCCATGTTGGGACAACCGAGTTAGTGGAAGAGGTAATAAACACCCAGTTTACAGTCATCTGTAAACTTAGATAACCATAGGCCTGGAATATTGGCCTGAAGGTCTGAGAAACAGATGCCAAGTAGGAAAGGGATCAACACTGAGCTTTGTGGTACATGTATACCAACACTGTTGCTTTCAGAAGTAGTACCTATGGCTCTGATCACATGGTTTCTGTCTGACAACCAGCTAGCTAGCCACAACAAAACAAAGATTTATATTCAGATTTAGAAGTCTGCCAATAATGCCTGTACAGGGAACATCTTGAAGATGGTTGTTTTTACTTGATCCTGTTTGGCCTTGCAAGTCTTCCTGTCACAGTAGGTCACTGCAGTCACTCAAACACAGTAGCTTGTCTTCTGGTACTCTGGGCAAGGTGGGGGCACACTGCTCCCAAGCTGTGACAGTGACAATGGGCCATCAGGTCTTAGTTTAACAGTTCCCTAGCATATTTAGCTACTTTCTCTCGATACCTCATGAGAGGTCACACTGCAGTAGAAGTTTCTGCCCCTTGGATAAATCAGTTTGTGGCCTTTCTGTCTCTTCAGTTACGAAATCTCTATTTCCCTTTCACAGATTCAAATACTCATCAGGCTAAAGATGCCTCCTGCTCTTTATGTATTATCCCAATTTATTTTATTGAGGAGGTTCACCCAGAAAACCAAACTGAAATGCAAGAGCATGATTTCCCATGATTTGTCCCTTCTATTAGAGAAACTACTTTGTCTGCAACCTTTCAGGACGCTGATACCTCACCCATCAGACAAACCCTTCCCAGACCTCAAGTCCTCAAAGTTAACAGCATTGCCTCTCTAGTTCCATTAATTCTTGGCAGTCCTGACATTTCTGAAAGGGCTATTACCATCATTTCCTCCTCTTAGAAGCTTTTCACACATAAGACTTACAAAAACAAATGCAAACCTTTTGCAATCTGGCCATCAGACAGTCACAAATCTCTTTTTTAGTCCCTATTCTTCAGTCTCTTTTCCAAATGTTTTATCTCTGGGTTCAGCAACTTTTCTAATAATTGCAATTTGCCTGTTTCTAAGTTTCATTGGGGAACCTATTGCTACTTCTTCAGTTTTTCCTGAGGTGTGTAAAGCCTTATTTTATGAGGTGCCTTTCACCTTAGTTCAATAGTTCAACATGTCAACTTTTGAATCACCTGCTCTGCACAGCTAAATAATCTGTTATGGGAGACCCTTGTTTTAAGTTGTTCTTAACTTCCACTGAAAGGACTTCAGAACTGCAGGCACCCTAAGTTCAGGCCTCTTTCATGTGGAGAAGGTGGTGAATAGAAGAAACCCATCTTTTACTCCGACAACTGCTGCAGAGCGTTAACTGACACAACATTTCAGTCAATGTCTTAACTCAGTATTCTAACCAAGAAGAATAGATGCTTAGATTTTTTATGGGAATTTTGTTTTTGGCAAAGATGTCCTACTTATCTCATTGTTTATGTCCAAATATAGGGTATAACGCTAGACTATGATAAGTGAAGTCCTCTAAAACAAGAGTTTTGCTACCTGTATACAACGGGCCTCACTCAGAGGTGGTGGCCTTGGATGTATGTGCTTGCTCCTCATCTTTGGTGTGATATTCTAAAACATGTTCCAATAAAAAGGCAACATTGCAATGGAAAGATGAAAGATTAAAAATAATAGTTTTAAATTTTCACTTGTACGATTACTGTGCTATAAAAAGTATTAACATGCTTAGTCCTGGACAATAGAACTTTTATCATATTTTAATTGGCACAAAACCCATTTAATACAGTTATCTCTGGGCCTACAGTTCTGTCCCTTTCTTATGATGCTGGACTGACCTATAACTTTTATCTTTAGATAACAGATTAAGGGACATGGACTAGGTAGAACCTAAGATATCACAGAAAGGAAACTGTATGACTCGACAGGAGGGGTGCACCACAATGAGGAAAATCCAGTAAACAGCAGCATGCCACAAGGACCAATATAGGGACTATAAAGTAGTTCAACTGGGTCACATATCACGCTGGAGTTGGAAGCAAAATCATCCTATCAAGTGGGGACACCAAGACTAATGCAATTATTATAAATGGACATACCAAATTTCCAGTGAGGCATGGTGCATTCTCTGCATGTCTGTGGTCAGATGGCAGCTAGGATTTAATGCAAAACACACTGCATTAATAAAAAAAAGGTATATAGTTTAGTACAACCATGTAGGGAAAGCATACATACTTGAAATGGTGACTCTGCAAAGAGCAAATAAGAATCTAGGAATCATAATTACCTCCAACCAATCACATGCTATAATCTAAAAGAAAAAATAGTAAAAATCAAAGAGTGTGTTGGGGTGCACAGTACAGGGAATATGTTCAAATACATTTAAAGCATTCTAAAACAATACAGGCACTGATTGGGTTTTTCTTGGAGTAACGTGTTCACTTGTAGCAGCCACAGAGACCTGAGGAAATCTGACTTTTAGAAAATATGTAACACATAGCTGGCAAAGTGTAACGGAAATAGAGTGGCTAAGTATGTACACCTAACTGAAGAGTGTGTATGACACTAACAAAGTGCATTATCAAGGGTGGAGTGTAAGGAAAGCAGACAGGATGAGAGAAAACAACACAGTAGGCAAGTTAAAGTAATAGGTCATCTCATGACTTGAGAATGCATACAATTGAGGAAAGGCAAGATGAAGCAATAGTAAGGGAACTGCGAAAGTACAGTTGTGTACACTTACCATAAATGTAGATGTTTGAGTGTATTCACTGTTGCAGTCATTACATCTGGGTAATCTGCTGGCAGGTTGCCCTCAGTCGGGCCTGAATAACAAAGTCTTGGGTCCTGAGTCAGTTGCTGTCTCCTCTTCCATGACGTCAGGTCATCGGGGGTATAAAACATGCAGCAGACACCATTTTAATCAGTTTTTCTTGCCCTGGATGTCAGGTGCCCCCCAAATGGGGAGCAAAATTATATGTATAAACATTTAATATATAAATGCACCTTAGAAACAAAAAATTACCTTCAACTAAAAGCAAATACACCACAAAGGCTTTTGAGTATAGTGAAGGAAAGAAAAGGTATAGAAAAGGGGGCTGGCGGGTGGGTAACCCGGACTGTAATAGTGAATACACTTGAACATCTACATTTATGGTAAGTCTACACAACTGTGCTATGTTCTTCGTGTTTCACTGTTGCAGTCATTACATTTGGGTAGGATCCCAAAGCTATGGATGGGAGGATGGAACTAAACAGCATTACGAGCAGCTATAAGGCCCTGTAGGACTGCAGTGGCAAAGCCTGCCCTGGATTTAGAGAAGAGAGGTAAATGATTATGAACTGAGCTCCAAGTAGCAGCTTCTAGAATGTCTCTGGTAGGTACCCATCTGAGAAAAGCTGCTGAAGTAGAGGCAGCCCTGGTGGAATTGGATCTGATCCCCTTGGGCACAGGTTTACCATGGTGCAAGTAGAAGAAACAAATGCAATGGCTTATCCATTTAGAAATAGTCTGCTTTGATACCACCTTCCCCTCTGATCCTGCAGCAAATGCTACCAGTAGTTGCTCAGACTTTAAGGATTTTGTCCTGTTTAAGCAGAATCTTAGTTGCCTGTGTACATCCAATGAATGCAGAATCCGCTCCCCTTTGTTCTGCGGATTTGGGAAAAAAGTTGGCAGGAGCCACACTGGATACCACCTTAGGCATAAAAGAAGGATTGGTCCTGAGGGCCCTCCCTGTCCGGGTAAAAAATAATGAAAGGCTCCACCGCCATGAGAGTCTGTAGTTCTGAAACCCTTCTAGCTGAAGTGATTTCAGTGGTCTTCCAAGAAAGAAATTTTATATCAGCAGTATCTGCTGGTTCAAAAGGAGGCAGGATGAGTTTTTCCAGCACAAAATTGAGGTCTCATGCAGGAGTTGGCGCTCTTCTAGGAGGCCTTAAATTTTTGGCCCCTCTGAGATACTGTTTTAGTAGTGGATGAGAAAAGAGGGGAGGCTCTGTGTTGTAATGAGCCGAGATGGCAGAGGCATAGATTTTTAAAGATAGGCCGTTGTCAAGCATCTCAGTTAAGTATTGTAAAATCTGAGGAATATTGGGCTTTGCTATGTCTATTCCTTGTGCTTGGTTCCAAGCACAGAATCTCTTCCATTTGTCAGCATAAGATTTTCTAGTACTAGGCCTTCTGGCTTCCAAAATGACATCCATCACAGGTTTACTGAGAGATATTGTTTGAATAATTAGTTGATTAGCCATGCTGCGAGATTCAGAGTTTGGAGCGGAGTGTGCAGAATTTGATAGTTCTGCTGAGACAATAGATGAGGTGTTTGAGGCAAGTACCACTGAGAAAGGTGTGACATAATCCTTAGAAGCAGGAACCAGTGTTGGCGAGGCCAGTCCGGAGCAATTAGAATCATTTTTGGTTTTTCCTGTCAGACTTTTAGTAAGACCTTGGAGAGTAGAGGCAGAGGGGGAAAGGCATAGACTGATAGGTTTTTCCAATTAAAGGACAGAGCATCCACTTTCCATGTTTTTTTGTTTTGAGTTCTTGTGCAGAATTTGTCCAACTGATAGTTTTGGGGAGAGACAAATAGATCTATGTCTGGGCTTCCACATCTTTGTGTTAACATGCTGAAGATTTGTGGATCCAGTTTCCATTCGTATGGGTCCATAAGATTTCTGCGTAGGTCGTCTGCCAGAGTATTCTGCTTTCCTGGCAGGAATTGAGCTTGAAGATGTATTTGGTAAGTTAAGCCTGTGTTCCACAAGGCCATGGCTAGTCTGCAAAGGGGGTATGAATGGGTACCCCCTGCTTATGTATCACATTACTGTGGTGCTGTCCATCTTTATCAGTAGCTGTCCTGGATGAAGTAAGTCCTTGAAGGCTGTCAGAGCATTCTGAACAGCTAGCATTTCTTTCTGGTTGATATGTAGATGCATTTGGTTTGGGCTCCATTTGCCCTGAATGCATCTCCCTGCCAGGTGAGACCCCAAACATAGTCTGATGCATCTGTAGTTAGGGTTTGGGTGACAGGGGGTAGAGTAAATGACAGTCCCTTGTTTTGGTGACATATCTCTGCCCACCAAAGAAACTCCTGTTGTAGGCAGGGAAGGAGAGGAATAATTGTTTCCAGGCTGTGACAATGTTGACGCCATAAGCTTTTTAGGTACCACTGAAGTTTCCTCATATGCAGTCTCGCATATGGAATCAGTAGAATGCAGGATGCTATGAACCCCAAGGCCTTCAGAATTTGTCTTGCAGATAACTGGGTTTTTGTTGCCAATTGTTTGAAGTATATTGTCAATTGCATTTTTTGTCTGGCGTGAGGTAAGCCATCTGGGCAGTTGTATTCAAGCTTGCACCCAGGAATGTAATTATTTGAGAGGGTACCAGCTGTGATTTATTTTCGTTTATGGTGTACCCTAGGCATGCTAGAAGCCTTTTTACAAAAGCCAGATGTTGAAGAGTGTCCTTGTCCTCTGACTGAATGAGACAATCATCCAGATAAGGATACATCTGAATGTTTCTTTGTCTGCAGAATGCAATTACTGGTGCCAAGCACTTTGTAAAGACCCTAGGCGCAGTAGATAAGCCAAAGGGCAGTGCAGAGAATTGGTAATGCAAAAAACCTTCTTTGAAGCGGAGGTATCTTCTGCAAGATTCTCTTATTGGGGTATGCAGGTATGCCTCTTTTAAGTCTAGAGTTACCAACCAGGCATTCTTGTCTAGCATAGGCAGGAGCTGTTGTAAAGTCAGCATTTTGAATTTTGGAATGTCCAGGAACGTGTTCAGAGTTGATAAGTCCAGTATTGGATGCCATGATTTGTCTTTTCTGGGTACCAGGAAAAGTCGTGAATAAACTCCTTGTCCTTTTTCCTTTTCTGGCACTGGTTGAATAGCCCCCATATCCATGAGGGACTTGTTTTTGTGCTTCTGCCCACTGGTTTTGTGGCAGATCTGGCCATCCGTTTGGAATTGGCAAAGTATGGAAATGAAATCTGTACCCCTGGGATACTATGTTTAATACCCGCTTGTTCTGGGTAATTAACTGCAAATTTTCAGCATGAAAGTGCTTGGAGATGGTAGAGGAAAGTAATTGAGACTGCTTACTGTAGGGTTGTGCTCTGTTACCTCCAGATTTGTAGGTGGAGGCACCCCATTGCTTTGACCTGTGAGATCCCTGTGATTGATATCTGGAGCCTTTTGAGCACCTGGGTTTGCCCTGAATGGCTCTGTTGGACACAGGAAAGGACCAATTCTTAGTAGGCCAGTGCCTACTGAACCTGGGTAGCTGCACTTGCAAGAAATCTTTTACAGTTTCATAGATTTAGGTTTGTCTTCCATTTTCTTTAAAACCTCTTCTGCATTATTACCAAATAGACTGTCATGCTGTAAAGGGGCATCCAACAATTTAGCTTTAACATGATCAGGCAGATTTTGCTCCTTGAGCCAGGCATGCCTTCTTATCACAGATCCAGTTACGGCGGCCCTGCAAGAGGCCTCCAAGGAATCAAAACCACATTGCAAAGTATGCTTTCCAACCTGTTCTGCTGAATGCAATAAATCCTGTAACTCTTGTTTTCCACACAATCAGAAATCAACATCATTTTCTGTTTCAGTAAGCCCATCACATGCTGTTGATATTTAAGCATATGAAACTGGCAGTTTAAATCCCCGATTGCCACGGTTGCCGACATATAAACCTTCTTACCCCATCTATCCAGTGCCCTGGAATCTCTATCAGAAGGATTTTTGGCTGTAGAAGCCTTAACATCCTTGGGACCCTGAGAACTAGTCTCAGGATCAGCAGCAGGATTTTTGAAAAGAAATTTGTGAGAGTCAGGAACCCTGTCATATCTGTCTGGCTTACTAGGAGCCGGAGGCAGGGAATAAGGAGCCATGCTTGATTCCGAGAACACATCATCAACAATGTCTAATACAAGAGGTATTGCCAAAGGCCTATGCTGAGGAAGAAGGAAATCCCCAAGCCTCTTTTTTTTATTCAGAAAAGTCCTGACTCTCCCAGTGAAAGTGTTCCATTAAAGTATGCAAAGTCTCTCCAAAAGACCAATCCTCAGGTGGAGATGCAGATGGGATGGATTCCTCTGCATCAGAATCCTCATAAGGTGGAATAGAAAATTCCTGATCAGAACAGGAATCAGAAGAAATGGAAACCTGATCTGAAGATTCATAATCAGTGCCTTGCCTAGGCCTCTTAGCTGGGGGGGGCTGGGAACCCCTGATCAAGGGAATTAAATCCTCAGCCACTTTGATCATTTGTTTTTTTAGGCATAGGGGCCTGAGCACATGGCTCATGCGTTGGTTTTTTAGACATAGAACTCGTTTTTGTCCTTGTTTTTGTGGATGGCGTTGCTTTAATATAAAAATGTTGAGGCCTGAAAACACCCTCAGAAGCCAGTGCCTGCTCAGCGGCTCCGGACCCATCCAAGGGAGAGACATCCGTGGGTTCAATACTTTGCGAATCTCACGGCATACTGGACTCCGAATGGGTCTCGGTAGAGGCCTGCGACTCAAAAGTAGCGGGTATGAGGGGCTGCGAAAGTGCCTGAGTACTGGTGAACTGGCGACTGGCTTAGGAGAAGCTTCGTCGTCGGTTTTGGACTTAGACGGTCTGTCTCTTTTTCCTTGAGTTTTTTGTGAACTCCGGTAGTCGGATTGATAATTGACGACATTTCAGGGTAGTTAAATCTTGAACCAAAATATTTAGAAGCAAAAAAATACCGATGCTTAATAGTGCGCTGGTTAAATTTAGCACAAAACCGACAGCAAGGCACGTTGTGATCAGGGCCTAGGCAAGGAATACAGTACAAATGAAAATCCTTATGAGGTATTTACTTCCCACAAGTAATGCAATTATTAACTTTTACTGACATCGGTAAGGAGCAAGAAAAAGTTTCCCCAACGGGGTCCTTAGCTTTAGTTTGAAGACTTTGGTTCTGAAACTCGAAAATGAAAATTTCAGGTGTCGGCCGACCAGCACTTCTGCGAACAGCTTCTGCTTCGGGCACCTCACGGCAAGAAAGACTCATTAAAATGGCATCGGCTGCATGTTTTATACCCCTGATGACCTGATGTCATGGAAGAGGAGACAGCAACCGACGCAGGACCCAAGACTTTGTTATTCAGGCCCACTGAGGGCAACCTGCCAGCAGATTACCTAAATGTAATGACTGCAACAGTGAAACACGAAGAACATCTGCACAGCAGCCAATTCCAACAGTTTCTGCACAGGAGCCAATTCCAACAGTTTGGTAGTGACAGACCACAGATCTCCTTGTTCTAGCTCCTTTCCATATAAATATACTGATCTTTCTTTCAGAAATTCAATTTGGATGGCTAGTGAACTGTAACCTATTCAATTACAGCGCCTTTCATCTAGATAGAGGCCATGCGTGTTGCTTAGTCTCATAATATAACATGTTACTCCTGAAGTCAGAGCTGCAGATCTTGTAACAGGGCAACTGAGTTCCAGCATCTATACTTAATAGACAGATCAGCTTTTGCAATGCTTATATATTTTTAAATACTCCCCATATTATACAGCAGGAATGCTTCTGCTTAGTGCTAAAAGGAACAAGTAGGCCTTGTGGGAATCACTTGGGTTATACAATGTGATAAATAGTTTTCACTTTGCTTAAACTCTGCTATATCACACCGACATACATAAAAACAATTGAAAGGAAGCCTATCAGCTTACCTTGTGAGAATGCATCTCTTAAAACACAGTTTAACAATGGGCTTAATACCAATTAGGGCAGAGATTAATACAGTTAAAGTACTGTAGACCAGCTTGTCTGCTGAGCCTAAAGAAGCATTCTTGTTCCCACTTTAACACTCTCACAGCAGACTCAGCAAATGAGAATCTAATCAATGAAAATAATACAATCCAAGGGCAAACGTTACTTGTTTTTACAATTGCTTAGTATACCACAACCAATTGTCAGTAAATTGCAAAACAGCAGTTAAAAGAAAGGAAAGTACATTTAAAAGGGACAAAAATACTTATGCAGGGCTCTACATATACAAGAGAAGCTAAAGCTAGTGTCCATTACTTGAATCTGCTTGTCTTTGGACCTGAAGCCCAAAGCTAATCTACTCGTGTATGCCTGCCCATGTTATCTGCTGCAAAATGTTACAGCATAAAATTAATCTAAGCTTCCAACATGCAAGACAAAGAGAACATAACAGCAAGACCCACAAAAGGGGTGACATTTAGAAGATGCTATAACAGTCAATTCACTACACAGGGCCTTTGATCCCCAGTACGATGAAGCCAGCTTTTTCCTGTAAGAAATTTAGGTGGTTCCCCTTGAATGAAGTGGAAAGAGCTCAAGCTCCTCTCTTTCAAACAAGACAAAGACAATTATGCTAAGAAATACAGACAGTTTTACAATTATGCAGAACAAAGAGTTATGCCATAATTTTTTCTAGTGTGTACCATCTTGCAATGTATACAATGTAACAAGACAAAGCAATGCCGAGGAGTCAAACGATAAATAATGCAGTCTTTCTGCAAATGGTACTGTAGACAGAATTGAAAGAGCTACAAATCACATAAAAATAAAATCTCAAAAGCAAGAGTCAGGAAATGTAAAATCTAAAAGCACTCCCACCCCTAGTTAGTATATAGAAGTTATGGACTTACATTAACTTGACATCTGTGTTGTCCATTTTTGTTTTTCCTCACTATTGGGTCTATGGATCAGACATCGTATCCAACTCGGCTGCATTCACTAGACTTGAGGATCAGAGTCTCGCGCTCCTCCCTTTCCCATAATGCATCATACCTTCCCCAACTCCTCAGATCCAGTTTGCTGTCCTAATAGTTATACAGCCAGAGGAAATAGAACAGAAAGTACAGTTGTGTACACTCATCATAAATGTAGATGTTCGAGTGTAGTCACTGTTGCAGTCATCACATTTGGGTTATCCCTGCCAGGGTCGCCCTCGGCTGGCCCGAATACCGGAGGCTTAGTATTTCTGCGTCGGTTGCTGTCGCTTCAGGACTGACATCAGGTCGTCAGTCCTATAAAGTAAGGCAGATGACGCCATTACATCAGTTTTTCTTGCCCTGTCTGTCAGGAGCCCCCAAGTGGGAGGCAGGATATGGTGGAAGAACCCCACCAGCAGAAAGGAAATACCAAAAAGTTGCTAGTAAGGAGAAAGGGAGGGAAACCAGGACTGCAACAGTGAATACACTTGAACATCTACATTTATGTAAGAGTACACAACTGTACTATGTTCATGTTTCATGGTTGCAGTCATCACATTTGGGTTGATTCCCAAAGCTGAAGAAAAGGGTGGAGGCAGTCAAGGAGACTAGGGGCTGGCTAGGATGCCCTGCAAGACTGCAGTGGTGAAACCTGCCCTGGATTTGGAGAAGATAGGCAGGTGGTAGTGCCTGGTGAAGGTGTGAACAGATGTCAATGTGGCAGCTTCCAGGATGTCCCTGGTAGGAACTCCTCTGAGGAAAGCTGCAGAGGTGGAGGCTGCTCTGGTAGAGTGAGTCTTGACCCCCTTAGGGGGAGATTTCCTGTGTTGCTTGTAACAGAAATGGATGCAGTGTGCTATCCATTTGGAAATTGTTTGGAGATGGCTTTGCCCTCTGCCCCTGCAATACAGCTGACCGGTAATTGATCAGTCTTTCTGAATGATTTACACCTGTCTAGATAGAATCTGAGCTGTCTGTGCACATCTAGAGAGTGCAGGATCCCTTCCCCCCTTGTTTTCTGGGTTAGGGAAAAAGGTGGGCAAATGAATGGATTGGTTGAGAGCCAGACTGGACACCACTTTGGGCATGAAGGATGGGTTAAGTCCTGAGGGACACCCTGTCAGCATGGAAGATGATGAAGGGCTCTACAGCCATGAGTGCTTGTAGCTCGGAGTCTTCTGGCTGAAGTGATGGCCAGAAGAAAGGCGGTCTTCCAGGAGAAAAACTTTAACTCAGTTGAAGATGCTGGTTCAAAGGAGGGTTAGGGTGAGCTTTTCCAACATAGAGTTTAAGTCTCAAGCTGGGGTCGGTGCTCTTCTGGGTGGCCTCAAGTTGCTAGCCCCTCTTAGGAACTGTTTGATCAGAGGGTGTGAGGAAAGTGGGTGGCTCAGTGTTGAAATGAGCAGATAGCGCAGAGGCATGAATTTTAATAGAGGAGAAGGAGAGACCACTGTGTAGCAGGTCAGCTAGGTAATCCAGAATGAGAGGTAGGGAGGGCTGTGCCGCACCTGCTCCCTTAGCCTGAATCCAGGTACAGAACCTTTTCCATTTGTCAGCATTAGACTTTCTAGTGCTAGGGCGTCTAGCCTCAAGTATAACATCTAGCACCTGTTTACTGAGATTGGCAGATTGATCAGTGGTCAGAGAATAAGCCAAGCTGCCAAATTGAGGGTCTGCAAATGGGGATGCATAAATTCTCCTTCCCTCTGGGTTAGGAGGGATGGGGTCTTAGGGAAATGCCATGGTGGCAGTGGGGACAGACTGCGCAGCAGTGGGTACCAGTGCTGGCGAGGACAGTTTGGAGCAATCAGAATTGTCCTTGGTTTTTCCTCCCTTATTTTGAGCAGTACCCTGGTGATGAGAGGTAGTGGGAGAAATGCACAGACCAAGAGGTTGACCAAGCGGAATGATACGGCATCCACTTTCCATGCCATGCAGTGAGGTTCCCTGGTTCAGAACGTGCTGAACTGATGATTGGTGTGGGAAGCAAAGAGGTCGACCTTCGGGGTACCCATTTCTGAGTTACTGGGGTGAAGGTTCTTCGGTCTAGCTGCCACTCCTCTGGGTCCAGAAGATTTCTGCTTAAGTGGTCTGCCAAAGAGGTTAGAGAGCCTGGCAGGAATTGGGCTAACAGGTGGAGTTGCATGGCAGAGGCTGTGTGCCAAAGGGTCATGGCTAGACTGCATACAGAGTAGGAGCGAGTCCCTCCCTGCTGATTGATATACCACATCACATTGGTGTTATCTGTTTTGATCAGGAGAGCTCCTGGGGAGAGAAGGGGCCTGAATGCTGCCAATGCGTGCTGGACAGCGAACATCTCTTTTCGGTTGATGTGCAGATGGATTTGCTGTGGGCTCCATTGGCCCTGTATGCACCTGTTATCCAGGTGTGCATCCCAGGCATAGTCTGATGCATCTATGATGAGGGTCTGGTCGGTGGGGGATGGTGAGAAAGGTAATCTCTTGTTGTGGGAGCATGCTGCTGCCCACCAAAGAAAATCTTTTCTTAGGCAGGGTATCACTGGTATAAGAGTTTCTAGGTCTTGAGAGTGTTGACATCAAAAGCTTTTTAGGTACCACTGAAGTTTCCTCAAATTCAGTCTGGCATATAGAGAACCCCAGAGCTTGCATGATTTTCCTTGCAGATAACCGGGGTCTGGTGGCTAGTTGAGAGAAGTAGGCTGTCGGGTAAGCTTGCTTTTTTGGAGCAAGGAATGCCATCTGGGATGCTGTGTCCAGGCTTGCTCCCAGGAATATAATCCTTTAGGAGGGTACTAGTTTGGATTTCTTTTTGATGATAGTGTACCCTAGGGAGGTCAGTAGGGACTTTACAAAGGACAGGTGCTTAAGCAGCTTTTCCTGACTGTCTGCTTGAATCAGGCAGTTGTAGTATGGGTAAATTTGGATATTCCTTTGTCTGCAAAAAGCAGTGGCGGTTGCCAGACATTTTGTGAAAACTCTAGGAGCAGGAGATAAGCCAAAGGGAACCGCAGACAACTGAAAGTGCAGAGATCCTGCCCTGGAACGTAGATATTTCCTGCAAGATTCCCTGATAGGAATGTGGAGGTAGGCCTCTTTTAGGTCTAGGGTGGCTAGCCAAGCATTCTTGGATAGCATGGGTAGCAGTTGCTGGAGGGTGTGCATTTTGAATTTTGGTATCACCAGAAAGGTGTTTAGAATGGATAGATAGAGGATGGGGCACCAGGTGCCCTCTTTTCTGGGCATCAGGAAAGGTCTGGAGTAGAAACCTTGGCCTATCTGTTCTGCAGGAACATGTTCTTTTGCCCATATAGAGACCAGATAAAGGACTTGCTTTTTCGCCTCTACCCACTGGTTTGGAGAAAGATCTGGGAACCCTTTTGGGGTTGGAAGAGTGTGGAAGGAAAATCTGTATCCCTGTGATACTATGTTGAGGACCCAGCTGTCGTTGGTAATGGTGGCCCAGGTGCTTGCGTGGAAAGAGAGCTTTCCTCCTAGGGGCAAGTGCAGGTGGGCAGAGGGAGGGTGTGGGGGAGGAGAGTCATTGTGAGTTCTTACCATGAGGGGGTGGCTTTGAACTCCCTGGTTTTGTAGTGGAGGAACTCCATTGCTTTGATCTCTGCATTCCCTGTAGCTGCTGTCTGGGGGGGTCTGCCTCCCTGGGGTCTGGGCTGAACTGACCTGGCGGGGGCAAGAAAGGACCAGTGTTTGAAGGGGCAATGCTTGCTGAACCTGGGTGGCTGGACCTGTAGGAAATCCTTAACCGTCTGAATAGATTTAGCTTTTTCTTCCATCCTTTTTAAGACTTCCTCTACCTTGGTGCCAAATAAGTTGTCTTTGTGCAAGGGTGCAGCCAATAATTTAGATTTGACATGGTCTGGCAAGGGCTGCTCCTTAAGCCAAACATGCCTTCTAAGGACAGAGTCGGTGACTGCTCCCCTGCAAGAAGCTTCTAGGGCATCAAAACCAGTGTATGGTGTTCTTAGTTACCTGACTTGCAGAATGCATCAACTCTTGTAACTCTATTTTCAGCACAAGCAGGAAAGGACGACACTTTTTGTTTGAGGAGTTCTATGGTATGTTGCTGAAATTTTAGCATATGGAACTGACAATTTAGTGCTCTGATAGCAAGAGAAGCAAAGGTGTATACTTTTTTACCCCATCTGTCTAGTGGTCGGGAATCCCTATCTGAGGGGGAGGGATTCTTAGCAGAAGTTGCTTTAATTTCTTTAGGCCCTTGAGAAATTACCTTAGGGTCAGCAGTAGGATTTTTGAAAAGAAATTAGTGAGAGTCAGGGATTCAAATACCGGTCAGGTTTTCTGGGAGCAGGAGGGAGGGTGTCAGGAGTCAAACTAGGTTACATGAAAACATCATCCACAACATCCAGGACTGGGGGAATGGCCAGGGGTCTGTGCTGTGGAAGAGTTAAGAATTCTCTGAGTCTCTTTTTAGACTGAGGGTAGTCCTGACATTCTCATTGGAAATGATCCCTTAAGGTATGAAGGGTTTCCCCCCAAAGGAAAAGTCCTCAGGTGGAGATGCTGACGGAATGGATTCCTCTGCATCAGAATCCTCATAAGCAGAGAGGGGTTTGCATGTCTTCATATTCAGATGCATCAGAGTCTTCAAACTCCTGTTCAGAAAAAACTACTGGGGACAGATCTCTTTCTTTTGGAATGGGTAGCTCGGCTTCCCCATGGGTAGCTCGGCTTCCCCTGATCAGCATGATAAGGTCTTCCGTCATTTTATGCATTTGAAACTGAGGCAAGGAAGCAGGTGACCGAGACTGGGTCGTCTGTTTCTTGGGTGTGGTTCATACACTGGGCCTTAGAAACTCGGTAGTTTTTGAAAGAACGGCAGACGTGAAAGTAGTCGTCGGTTTGTGTTGAGAATCAGTAGTGCGAAGTACTTCCTCGGAAGCCGGTGCCTGCTCAGCGGCTCCGGACCCATCCAAGGTAGAGACAACCACAGGATCCTTAGTCGAAGCAGAGTTTTGCGGCATACGGACTCAAAGTGTCTTGGTAGTGGCCTGCGAATCCACAGAAGCGGGCATCAGGGGCTACAAAAGCACCTCACTGAGGACCAGAGAACTGACTACTAGCTTAACAAAAGCATCTTCGGTAGGTTTGGACCTGTACGGTCTATCTCTGTCTTTATCCTTACGTTTTTTCAGAAGATCTGCTGTTGGATGGCTTACCTAAGCCATATCGGAATTCGAGGACTGTAAGCAAAAATATCTAGCTACAACAAGGGCCCGACAATGTATAGTTCTGGCATTAAACAAAGCACAAAAGCGACAGTGAAGGATGTCATGGTCTGGGCCTAAACAAGTGACGCAGTAAGAATGAAAGTCTCGGTGTGGTATTTGCTTTCCACAGGCGATGTTAACTTTTTCTAACATCGGTTAGAGCAAGAAAAAAGGATCCCCAATGGGGTACTTAGCTTTAGAAGACTTCAGCTTCAATTCAGAAGACGAAACTCAGGTAGTGGTCGACCAGCACTCGTGCGAACTGCTTCTGCTTCGGGCTCCTCAGCAAGAAAGAGTGATGCAATGGTGTCGGCTGCCTTACTTTATATTACTGACTACCTGATGTCAGTCCTGAAGCGGCAGCAACTGACGCAGAAATACTAAGCCTCTGGTATTCAAGATGACCGAGGGCTACCCTGGCAGGGATAACCCAAATGTGATGACTGCAACAGTGAAATACGAAGAACATCAAGAGATTCTGGAGCTCAAAACACGAACCAATGGGTTCCAAATTCCTCTAGGTAACTTCTTAAAGATGCCAAGGCTGGGGGATGGATGGGTGGGATGTGAGAAAGAATGAAAATGGACAACACACATGCCTAGTTATGGCAAGTACATAACTTCTATATCTGATGGTGCCCTTTTCATTCTTCCTCACTACTGGGTCAGAGTCTCCAGCTACGTAACTCCTGGGTGGCCTCTAAGGAAGGATATGCCGGAGCACCGTCAAGCCAAAAGATGTCCTGCTTCTGGAGATAATGTCCAATTTATAATGAGAAACAAGAGTCTTAGACCAAGTGGCTGAAGCACATACTTCATCAATAGATGTTCTAGCAGAAAAAGATGAAGTGGCCATGGACCTAGTGGAGTGGGCTTTAGGTGAATAAGGCAATTCAACCCCTTGTTGGGAAGAAATACAATCTGTTATCCATTTAGCCAGAGTAATCTTGGGTACTGCTTTGTTCAAATGATTAATAGAAAAGGATACAAAGAGATGATCAGATTTTCTGTGCTTCCTTGTCCTGCGCAGACAGAATCACAACTGTGTATGAACATCGAGTAGATGTAACATGTATTATCCTTTGTTTGAATAATTTGGAAAGAAAACTGGCAACTGAATGGACTGGTTGGATTCTATTACAACTTTAGGCATATAGGATGGATTAGTTCTTAAGGAACTGCTGTCTTTATGAAAAATAATATAAGGAGGTTTAGCTGAAAAGTCTTGCAGTTCAGATACTCTCTTGGCTGACAAAGGAGAATGGCATAATGGTTAATGTGTTTACCTGGCAAACACAAGGTACAGGGTTTGATTCTCACGTGTGGTAATTGGCTAGGCTTAAAATGGCCCACAAGGGGCAATTAGCCTAGTACTAACCTATGAACCTATGGTGGCTACCAAGAAAATCGTCTTCAGGTTGCAACTATCAGCTGGTTTGAACATTTTTTTGAGTGAGGCCTTGAAAGACAATTGTAAGGTCCCAAGGAGAAGAATCTTTTACTGGAGGCCTTAGCAGAAAAACACCCCTCAAAGGCTTTGCAAAACTTTGATGAGGAAATAAAGGAAGATCCCTTTCCTGAATTAAAATTAGAAATGGCAGCCAGCTGTAGCTTAATGGTAGAGAAACTGGTGCCATCATGAAAAAGTGAACTCGGAAAAAGGAGAATAGCTGACGTAGAAGCTGTAAATGGATCAATATTCTCCTTCGAAGCCCAGATTGTAAATAGTCTCCATTTACTGTTGTATACCTTTTTTTGTGGAAGCTTTCTGGGAAGCCAAGATTATGCTGCAAACTGGGGAAGCTAGCCTGGACTTTCTTATAATCACTGGAAGTGGAAAAACCATGCGGTTAGCTTGAGTGTGTGGAGATTGGGTTTTTGATGCTCTGATGGATGGGAGATGAGGTCCTTTCCATGGGGATACTTGGGTAAGACCATAGGAAAGGTAACCATACCTGACAAAGCCAGAAGGGGGCAATGAGGATCACTGAACCATTCAGCCTGCTGGCTTTCTGTAAATAATTTTGGGATCGGGGGGGGGGGGGGTAAGCATAAAGGAGATCCGGGGGCCAATCGTGGATTAGAACATTCCTCGCAGACTCGCCTTTTGGGGGGATCAGAGCAAAGTACTCGCTGCATTTGTTGTTTATGGGAGAAGTACAGAGACTGCAGCAAGGTAGGCCCCAACAGTTGAAATCTTGCTTGCTACTGCTTGACTGAGGAACCACTCGTGAGAGGTTAGAATGGACCTGCTGAGACTGACTGGTTTTCCCAGGAATGTGTGCTGCAATTAGAAAGTGTCTGGAAGAGATCGCCCATTCGCAAACTCTCATGGCTTCTCGGCATAATAGGCATGCTTGCTTGTTTATATACCAGACCACTGATATGTTGTCTGAATGAACTTCAATTGCCCCCAGAGGAAGAACATAGAAGGACTGCTCTCATCTCTAGGACACCGATATGCAGGTTGGTCTCATGCTGGGACCACATGCCTTGGGCCATCTTTCCCTGACAATGCACTCCCCCCCCCCCCCCAAACAGAGAAGCACCTGTGGTCACAGTGGGTAGTGGAGGGGGAAGAGGAAAATGACCTGCCCAACAATATGTCGTTTGACTGCATTCTCCATTTGAGATGCTTTCTGCAGATCTGAGTTAGTCAGATAGGAATAGATAGAGGCTGGTACAGAATGGACCACTGAACAACTAGAGTACATTGTAGAAGTTGCATTAAGTATCTTGATAAGGGAATGAGAACGATGACATAGAACCCAACAAACTCAGTACTAACTGCATTGGAGGGGATGTAAAATGCAATAAGTGCTGGACTTGCTGCCTCAGAGAAGTTATGTGATGCAGAGGTAGGGAAACTACTTGATTGGAGTGTTCAGTTGCATTCCAATAAACTCTAGATTCTGCACAGGAATCAGGATGGATTTTGTCAAGTCTATTGAAATGCCAAGGGAATTGAAGATATGTAGCAGGTAATCCCTGACCTGAACCAGTTGATGCCTTGATGGTGCAATAAGCAGCCAGTCGTCTAAATATGATAACCCCTGGAATCCTCTCAGCCTCAGGTGAGCTGCAACAACTGCCATGCATTTGGTAAACACCTGGGGGGCTGTGGCGAGACAAAAGGGCAGCGCTCTGAATTGGTAATAATTGGTCCCCAGCTGAAAGTGCAAGTGTCTCCTGAAGCATTTTTTCATTTTGTTAGGATAATAAATACACATGCTGGAGATCTACAGAGCGCATCAATCGTTCTTGTGTAGAAGCGGCAGAATGGACTGAACCATAACCATTTGGAACTTCGACTTTTGACATGTAGGTTGAGGCTGTTGACATCCAAAATTGGTCTTGGGTCCCCTGTTTTCTTTGGCGTCAAAAAAGAAGCGAGAATAAGTGCCATATCCTACTTGTTCGATCGGGACCTCTTGGATAATTCTTTTTTTACAGAAGTTTTTGAACTTCTCGAAGAGCGGACTCCCTCCGACTGGGTGGCACGTCAGACAGTAACCTTGTGGTACTTGGAAATGAAGGGGAAAGGGGAATATAAGAACCTTGTTGTTTGTCCAGCCATCTAGGTGCAGGGATAGACATCACTGCCTCCAGAAGTGAGTGGTCAGGCAGCACTTCAGGTCCGTTGATAAGGCTTTAGGGAACCATTTAACGATAAGCCTCGAGTCTGTGGATTGCCCTGCCTCTGGGGTGGTGTATACTGTTAAAACCTCCTCCTCTGCCCATGGAAGAGGTATCCCCATGCGAATCCTGGAAATGACCTGAGATTTTCTGAATCAAAGCTGGTTGCCCCCCCCCCCCCAAATCCTTGAAAAGGTCCAAAAAATCCTTAGGGGGGTAGAAAACTTGCTCCCTACAGCAGACAAGGTCTTTCCATCCTTCTCACTGCAGGTAAGAGTTTCTTTCACGGATGGTCCAAACAATGAGGAGCCACCAAAGGGGGTGTTAATGAACAACGCCGTGAAGGATTCCATGAAATTGCAAAGGCATATCCAGGCATGTTTCCTAATGGCCATGCCTGTACCAGCTGCTCATGAGGTACATTCCACAGAGTGCAAGATCAGCCTCATCGAAGAATTTGCCAGGGAAGAAAGTCACCAACTGGAGAGTTGGTAAGCTCTTTGACCAGATCTCTCTGCAGACATGTAAAATGTTAAGTGTTCCATGCAGTTTAAAGCTCTCAACGCGAAGGTAGGTGAGGCATACACCTGCTTTACGTATCTGTCCAAGGCCAGAATCTCCTTGTTCGGGGGATGAACAGGGGAGCTCTGTTTGGCGAGCTCCTTTTTTATAGTGGCTGCCGACACCACAATGGCATCAAGTGGGACACACATGTACCAGTATATGTGATCAGAAGGGAGACAAATTTATCAGTATGCTTGGGGATTGGCTTGACTGTGTCCAGTTCCTTCCATGCTCGGCAGGAAACTAGATCGGTAAATGTTTCTGATGGGGGATGCTTGGGGATTGGCTTGACTGTGTCCAGTTCCTTCCACGCCTGGCAGGAAACTAGATCGGTAAATGTGTCTGCTGGAGGAGTCACCCAGGATATAGAAGGGCCTGCCTTGAAAGTCTCTAAAAAAATTAACTCCTTTGAAGAAGGATTTTAGAATGACCAGGCACCTTTTTGCCTCAGGAGTTCAAGGATGTCTCCAAAGAAGACACTGTCTAGTGGAGATCTGGGGATCCTTCTCCCTCATTGAAATCAGTGTCCTTGGTTAAGGACTCCAGGGGAGACTCCACATGCCTCCTCTTGCATGTTTTCTTCCGATGAACCTCCTCTGTGGGATGGTCAGGGGAAAAATCAGTAGAAGCAAGGACCCCCTGCGGGAAAGTGGTCTGCAGACTTACCTGGGGGGGATGACCAATGCCAGGATGGATGGAATCAAAGCTCTGATGAAATGACAATGGGTAGGACCCAGGGATGAGGAGTCACATCTCTTGGTCTAGAGAAAGCCTTCTCTGCTACTTGTAAGGCTGACGGACCAAGGGAAATTCCCCTCTCCTTCCCTGGAGCTGAAATCAACAGAGGAGAAAGAGCAGAGTCCACCCCAGAACCGAAGTCTCTGAACAGAGCCAGGCCGAAGCTGTCAAAAGCCAAGGCCCCCAGGGGGATGGATGGATCTGACTAGGTCATAACTGAAGCCATCCTCCCAGAGCCAGCACATACATCTCAGAAAGTACAGTTTTGTACCTACCATAAATGTAGATGTCCGATAGGAATGCATCTGCAGTCCTTACAAATGGGTTGTCCTGCCGTCAGGCAGCCCTTCGGTCGGCCGGATTCCAAAGTCTGGGTCTGGCCTCGGCTGGTGTCGCACTTCACCCGACATCATAGCTGCAGTTATTCGGGTATAAAGGCATCAGCCGACGCCATTTTCCTCAGGGTTTCTTGCCCCAGATGCCAGGTGCCCTCTTGGAAGGCTAAATTTGGATAAATGCCAATGTTTCCAAATAATAGAGAGCAAACACAAAAAATAAGCATGTATGTACATATATACAAACAAATACACCATAATAGATCCCCCCCCAGCTAGCTATAAGTTGGGCAAATACCCTAGGAGTACCACAGAGGGGAAGGCGGGTGGGTAATCCTGACTGCAGATGCATTCCTATCGGACATCTACATTTATGGTAGGTACAAAACTGTACTATGTCCTTCAAGGATGCATCTGCAGTCCTTACAAATGGGTAGAATACCATAGCCAAACTAGGGGAGGAGGAAAGAAGAGATTATGGTGTAGTTAGGATCCCTTGCAAAACAGCAGTGGCAAAACCTGCTCGGGATCTAGAGTATAAAGGTAAATTGTAATGCTTGGCAAATGTATGCACGGAGGTCCAAGTAGCAGCCTCTATAATGTCCTTGGTAGCCACTCCTCGTAAGAACACTGTGGTAGTGGCTGTAGCCCTTGTAGAGTGTGGCCTGATGTTCTCTGGAGTTTTCTTTCCATGATAGGAGTAACAAAATCTAATGCAATTTCCTATCCACTTGGAGATTGTCTGTTTTGAAATTGCTTTTCCTTCCCTTCCTGTTGCATATGCTACCAGTAGCTGGTCAGTTGTTCTTTTGCCCTTGGTCCGGTCCAGGTAGTAGCGTAGCTGTCTATGTACATCCAAGGTATGCAACAGTCTTTCTCCCCTGTTCTGTGGGTTGGGGAAGAATGTAGGTAGGTGGATAGCCTGATTTAAAGACACTCTGGATACCACCTTAGGCATAAATGTAGGATTTGTTCTCATGGACACTCTATCTTGATGGAAGATCAGGAAGGGTTGCACTGCCATTAAAGCCTGTAGTTCAGATACCCTTCTTGCTGAAGTGATTGCCAGCAGGAAAGCAGTCTTCCAGGATAAGTATTGTAAGTCTGCTGTTGCTGCTGGTTCGAAAGGAGGAAGTGTCAATTTTTCTAGCACAAAGTTCAAGTCCCATGCTGGCAATGGTGGTTTCCTAGGAGGTTTTACATTTTTAATTCCTCTCAGAAACTGCCTGAGCAGAGGATGTGAGAAGACAGGAGGATCCACTCTGTATTCTGCCGAAATAGCTGATGCATGTATCTTGATGGAAGAATAGGACAGGCCTGTGTGGAAGAGCTCTGCCAAGTATTCCGGGATGTTGGCTATGTTCACCAGTGACACATCTTCTCCCTTTGCAGTACTCCAAATGAGATATCTTTTCCATTTTGCTGCATAATTTTTCCTTGTTGAGGGTCTGTGAGCCTCAAGGATAATATCTTTAACCCTTTGGGATAAATTTGGGTTAATTAATCTTATGTAATGTTCCAGGCAGTCAGCTGCAGAGTTTTCAGGTTTGGATGCAGGATGTTGTAGTTGTTCTGTGTTAACAGCAGCGGAACTAGGGGTAGAGCCCATATTTGTTCCCAAGACATGCTACTTAGTAATGGGTACCAATGTTGCCTTGGCCAGTCTGGAGCTATCAGAATGATCCTTGGACGGTCCTCTTTGATTTTCAATAGCACTTTGTGCATCAAAGGAAGTGGTGGGAATGCATATGCTGTCAGGCTTTTCCAACTGAAAGATAGGGAGTCCACCTTCCAAGCAAGTGGGTGGTATGTCCTTGTGCAGAATTTCTTTAGCTGATGATTGCGTGGGGATGCAAATAAGTCTATTTCTGGCCGTCCCCATTTCTTTGTAATTTTTTTGAAGATGTCCGGATGCAGCATCCATTCGTGGGCATCCGTGGAAGTCCTGCTTAGGATGTCTGCTAGAATGTTTTCTTTTCCCGGTACAAAAATTGCTTGTAGCTGAATGTTGTAGCTCAGAGCCACATTCCATAGGTCCAGTGCCATCCGGTATAGAGGGTATGAATGTGTGCCTCCCTGTTTGTTGATGTACCACATAACTGTGGTGTTCTGTCCTTATCATCAATTGGCCTTCTCTGAGAAATGGTCTGAATGCCTGGATTGACAGTTTTACTGCCAGCATTTCCTTTAGATTTATGTGCAGGTGCAGCTGGTCTTGAGTCCATAAGCCTTGTATGCACTTGTCCAGCATGTGGGCCCCCCAACCGAGGTTTGAGGCGTCCGTTGTGATGGTTTGGCTTGGTTGAATGCTGAAGAAGGCCAATCCTGTGTTTGATTGACAGGCCTGTGCCCACCATAGGAACTCTTGCTTCAGGCATCGTATTATTGGAATTTTGGTTTCTAGGCTGTGCTTGTGTTGAGACCATAAATTCTTTAGGTACCACTGTAGCTTTCTCATATGTAGTCTGGCATGAGGGACCAGTATTATGCAGGATGCCATGAAGCCCAGGGCTTGCAGTACTTTTCTTGCTGTTAGATGGTTCTGCTTTGTTAATGCCAAGAAGTAAAGAGGTGGTAGTTCTTGCTTTTCTGCAGTTAGGAATGCCATTTGTTTTGATGTGTCCAGAACTGCACCCAAAAAGGTTATTCTTTGGGATGGTATCAGCCTTGACTTTTTTATATTGACTGTATATCCCAGGCCTTGTAGCAGGTAAATGACTCTTTGTAAGTCTACTGTGAGCTTGTTTTTGTTGTCCGCTTGTATCAGGCAGTCGTCCAGGTAGGGGTAAATTTGGATTCCCTGGAGCCTGCAATGCGCAATTACTGATGCCAGGCATTTCGTGAACACTCTGGGCGCAGTAGATAAGCCAAAGGGCAATGCTGAGAATTGATAATGCTCTGATCCTGCAAAAAATCTGAGGTATCTTCTGCAAATTGGTCGTATGGGGACGTGCAGGTATGCCTCCTTGAGATCTAGAGTTACCAGCCAAGACTCCTTGCCCAGCATGGGAAGAAGCTGCTGTAGAGTCAGCATTTTGAATTTTGGAACAATGAGGAATGTGTTTAATGCGGACAGGTCGAGAATAGGCCTCCATTTGCTCTCCTTTCTTGGTACCAGGAAGAGTCTGGAGTAAAATCCCTTTCCTTGTTCCATAGATGGTACCTTTTCCACAGCTCTCATCTTTAATAGTTGGTTTACTTGTTTTAGAGCTTCTGCCTTTTGATTCGGAGGTAGGTTTGGCATTCCTCTCTTTCCTGGTAGAGTATGGAAATGAAACCTGTAACCTTGGTGTATAGTTTGCAAAATCCACTTGTCCCTTGTGATGTAATGCCAGTTTTTTGAAAATAAAGCTAGTTTTCCGCCTAAGGGTGCTTCTAGTTGTTCCCTGGTAGGCGGTGCCAGAGCCAAGTCACTGTGATTGTCCTGTTGCAGTGGTGGTGGCTGCGTCTGTGCCTCGCTGGTTGTTACCCTGCCACTGGCGTCCACTGTAGGCACCCCTGGATTGGTTTCTGCCTCTTGAACGCCTATTCCTGCCTCACTGTGCTTTAGAGGAGTCTGGAAAGGACCAGTTTTTGGAGGGCCAATTCCTGCTAAACCTTGGCGGCTGTACCTGTAAGAAATCTTTCACTGTTTGTACAGATTTTGCCTTCTCTTCCATCTTCTTCAGTACCTGTTGTGCAGGAGAACCAAATAAATTGGCCTTGTCCATGGGAGCATCTAAAAGTTTTGATTTGACATGGTCCGGTAAGGCCTGCTCTTTCAACCATGCATGCCTTCTGATAACTGTGCCAGTCATGGCTGATCTAAAGGAAGCCTCCAGTGCATCACAGCTGCATTTTAAAGAATGGTTACTAACTTGCTGAATGTTATGTACCATTTCCTGAACATACTTCTTATCAAAAGGTTCATCAGAGGACAGTTTTTTAGTTAACTGGTCTAGCATAAATTCTTGATATTGGATCATATGAAATTGACAGTTCAAGGCCCTAGCTGACAGAGTAGCAGAAGTGTAAACTTTTTTACCCCATCTCTCTAAGGACCTGGATTCCCTTTCAGAGGGCAGGGATTTTAGTAGAGGTAGTTGCTACAGCTTTAGGTCCCTGGGAGATAGTCTCGGGATCTGCAAAAGGAGCCTTGTATAGATGGTGATGTGTGTCCGGGACCCTGTAGAACCTATCGGGCTTAGCAGGGGTCGGAGGTAATGAATCAGGAGCAGTACAAGCATCATTAAATGCATCATCTACAACAGAAAGAACTGGAGGTATAGCTAAAGGCCTATGTTGTGGTAAGTGCAGAAAGGTTCTAAGCCTTTTCCTGGAGTCTGAGAAATCTTGGCCCTGCCACTGAAATTGTTCTCTCATAGCATGTAAGGTTTCCCCAAAGGAAAATTCCTCAGGTGGAGAGGCAGAAGGAATGGACTCTTCAGCATCAGAGTCTTCGTAAGGAGAATAATGAGCCTCTGGAGGGTCTGTATCATCAGAAGAATCATCCGTGGACACTGGCTCAGGGGGCTCTGCTCTAGGTCTCTTCTCTGGAAGTGGATGAGAGGCCCTGTCTGGATGAGTCTGGGATCCCCGGATTAAAGAAATTAGATCCTCTGCTAGAGAAAGCATTTGGGTACTGGAGCTGGGCCTGTGAGAGGGGGTCTTAACAGGCACAGTTTTTGTAGTTTTAGCTGCTTTAGCCCTGGCAAAGGCCTTAATGGACATGGCTGCAGGAGGCCTAGCAGCTCCACGTGCAGGGGTGGAAATATCCAAGGGAATAGTGTCAGATAATTCCTGAGAAATCGCAACTGCAGGTTGGATTTCAGAAGCCGATTCCACCAGGTTAGAAGAGGCCTCGGTAGAAGGCATGTTTTCGGCTGAAGGAAGAACCGCTTGCTCGGTTTCAGCCGAAACCAAGACACTCGTGGTTGGCTTAACCGCGGTTTCGGCCGAAACCGCAGACCGCGAGTGTCGGTCCTTTTCCTTGCGTTTTTTGGATATTTGTGAAGTCGGAGGATCCGACGGCATAATATAAGCAAAATCAGAGACGAAAAACTGTTCAGCAAATTCCGACCGACGTCTAAGCGTTCGTCGGTTAAAAGAACCACAGGCTAGACAAGCTGCTACGTTGTGGTCTGGGCCTAAACAAGGTAAGCAGTAAGAGTGGAAATCTTTATGAGGTATTTGTTTCCCACAAGTTAAACAGTTATTCACTTTTTCTGACATCGGCTGAGGCAAGAAAGAGTCCCCAATGGGGTACTTAGCTTTTTAGAAGTCTTCGAAGTAGTATTCGGTAGTAGTAATCTCTGGATCTGACCGACCGGCACTTGCGAACAGCTTCTGCTTCGGGCGCCACGCGGCAAGAAAGACTGAGGAAAATGGCGTCGGCTGATGCCTTTATACCCGAATAACTGCAGCTATGACGTCGGGTGAAGTGCGACACCAGCCGAGGCCAGACCCAGACTTTGGAATCCGGCCGACCGAAGGGCTGCCTGACGACAGGACAACCCATTTGTAAGGACTGCAGATGCATCCTTGAAGGACATCCAGGACTCACACCAGTCTGAGGGTATTGGAACAGAGTCAGTCAAAGAAAGGCCTATTCTGGGACCAGACAACTCTCTCAAGGGAACCAGATTCTGGAACTCTGAAACTGCAGGTTAAATTGGAAGAAGAGCTTGTATCACGTGCACTGGAGCTCTCATGGATCCAGAATGGGACAGAAATGGCAAAATCCCCATCTGGATCGGAGTTTTGAGAAAGATTAGTTTTATTAGTTACTTTTTGGACTGGTTCCTCGTTTTTTTAGTTTTGAGAAATATTCTCAATCAGACATGGAAAGGATAACGAGAAAGGCTCTGAGAAGACCTGGAGGATACTGATGGATGCCTAGATTTGGCTGGTGAAGGTGTGATCTGGGAAATCAAAACTGGAGACGTTGGCTTGCTTCAAACTGGTGTACGGCTCCAAGATCTCGGATCCGAAAGCTTAGGATCAGAGGGAAACTTGACTGGGGAAGAGCTCTGTATCAGTATGATGACTGCCAGATTCAAGGTTGCACTATCGGATCAAAGGAGCAGACTTACCTGCCAGTCTGGAAACTATTGGATCCGAAGAAGTCAGATAAAATATTTTTGCATCTTTTCTCAGCTTGATGGGACAAAGCTCCTGGGGAAGGTGAGAGGGTCGCTTCCTGCGCTCTTTAGAGGTCGAGGGCTTGGAGGAGGTTGGAGCCCCAGAAGAAGGTAACAGTCCTCTCAATATCACATTATTCCTCCTATCAGAAAGGGCACAAGGATGAAATGCCGTGCATATGTTGCGCTCAGCATTCAAGTGCCCCGGTCCAAGACCATACACACACCTTTTGTGGGCATTGGAGTTTGGTATTTTGTACCCACAAGAGGTGCATCTCTTGAAACTTGTTGGCTTCTCAGCCATAACTAGGCCAACAAAAAACACTCCACACAGACACGTGCACACACTTCAGGTGAACAAGCACCTAAACTAGAAAAACACTACCAGAAACGTTCTAGGATAGATAAAAAGGAACGTTTTTTTTTTTTTTTTTTGTTATAAAACAAGAGAGGAAAGTGAGAGAAAAAGGCAAGGGGTTAGAGGATCCAAATGCTCTCATTAAGTGGGGGAAGAGAGGTACAGAATGGACAGAACGTGCAATTCAGAGCAACAAAGGTATTTCATACCAGATAATGGATTAGAAGAAGCCAAAAAGAAGCAAAAAATAATTGAAATTCATAACTCACAAAACCCTTACACAAGCTCGAGGATAGCAGACCACATCTGTGCTGGATGGCAGCAAACTAAATCTGGGGAGTTAGGGAAGGTATGATACATTATGGGAAAGGGAAGGGTTTGAAACTAGGATCCTAAAGTCTACTGAATGTGGCAGAGTCAGATCTGATGTCTGATCTGAATACCCAATAGTGAGGAAGAATTAAAAGGACAACATCAGCTATTATACCATAGAAAATGTTAAGTGCTAGCTGGTATTAATTTTGCATTGTTCAAGTACATAGTGTGTGCAGTTATTTAAATTCCAGTAGTCCAAGGTTTACAAAAAAAAAAAGGTACAGAAATTAGTTTGGAATTGCTAAGGACAAAGGAGACAAAATAATTCTTCTGACTTTCTGATGCCTTTGGTTCTCTCTGGATACGACCTTAATTGTCCGTAAATATCAAATAGATGCAAAATACCTCTCCCTGGTCTGAGGCACATGTAAGAAAAAAAATGTATAACTTGGCTGGAATGCTGTTATTTCAAGTGAAAATTTTCAGTTTTACAAATATCACCAGTTTGAAGGGTGGCAAATGTAGCAAGATTGACAAACAGTTCATATCCAAGGCTGGGGCCAAGCCACAACTTGGCGGCTCAAGGCTGAAGATGTCCTTCATAAAATGTCAAACTGGCAGGATGGATGCCAGTAGGGAGCTCCACTGTTACACAGGAATTTAGCATACAACTGCACTTTTACTGAAGTGTAAGATAAGCCTGCCTCAGAGCCTACAGGCATATTGGAAAATCAGAAATACATCCACCATTGTAGGGGTATCAAGTTTCTGTTTTGATACCAGAGGGAAAACCTGTTTTTTTACCATGTACAATTTCCTTACTCTTGGTCTCCTAGCACCCTAGCTTTCCTCAATTTTCAGCATGTCCTTTGAATAAAGGTGCACAAGGGATAATAAGGTCATATTCTCCAAACTGTGAGTCAGACTCAGACATATTAGGAATCTCCTTGCACTGCATCAAGGCGTCACCATGCTGCGGCAGCAAGTGTGGTTTCTCCCCTGACATCTGAATGAGGTGAGAGAACTAGTGTGGCCTTAGTCAGAATGGGTATATAGCAATCATTTCTCAACTCCCCTATTTATACTTCTGGTACTACCCAGGGAAATAAGAGTAATGGAAGAAATGCATACAGGAATGGACCAGTCTAGTTCAAAGCGAAGGCATCTACTGCCCACGTCAGCTTGTGAGGTACTCTGTTGGCTGGAGAAGCAAAACAAATCTATCTCTGGGATACCCATTTGAATGGTCAGATCTGGGAATGTCTCCCATGCAGTACTAACTGAGCTGTCATTACATTTTCAGGAGTTGGTACACCGAGGACTTTCAGGGACATTCTTGGCTGTAAGTTTCAGAAATAAAATAACAGCCTTTTCTGGGAAGAATAAGACCTAAAACTTAAATATAAATATATCAAAATCTACTGTCTCAGCTAATTTGTGTTCACTCAACTTCCCAAGAAGCAACTAATAAGAAGGCAGTTAAATTAATTACACTTACCGATTACACACACAAAAATCATATTCAAGTAATTTAAAATTTTAGGCTTAACAAAATGTCAAAAACATCTAAATAAAATTCTGCATTAGGGCACCATCTTAAAATTTCAAAACTAGCATCAGACACATATTCAACTTAGGTTTTACTCCTACAGAAGGCAATCACCATGTACTTGAAATGGCACATAACCAACATAGTGAACTTTTAAGGTTTTTTATATGTACTGCTGCCATAAAGCAGAATTTTACTCAGACGTCTGTAGCATTTTGTTTATAAAGGAGGCTTGGTTTATTTTTTCTAATATCATGCATTTCACTCTAAACCTTTAAAGTTGAATATGAAACTTTTTTGTTGCTATTAAAAACAGTAATTAATTCTGTCAATGTAAGTGTCTTCTTGTTATTAGCCGTCTCCTGGGAAATTGGAACTGTCTTGCTACTTAAACTTTAGAATCTTGTAAAGACAAATTAACAGATGTGCTACATTTTACAATTTTAGCAAAAATGTATTTTTAATCCCAGAGAAGGCTATCACGGTGTTCCAGAGACTGAACTGATAGCATTTGGGGGTCAAGTATGGAAAACTGTTTGACTGTAAGGCCTGGCACCAGGCACACATGGCTAGCAAGCAAAGGTGAAAAGAATGGGTGCCCTTTATGTTGGTTTGTGTGTCATAATGCAGTACTGTCAACTGTGATTATGTTCAGAGTTTCTGGCAGAGATGCTTTCAGAGAACTGCCATCATCTCCTTCATATTTATGTGTAACTTGTGTTAATGGGGTTCCAAGTACTCTACACTTTGATGTCTAATGTTTGGGCTTCACAGGATCATAGGAAGTTACTAGGCTATTGACCCTGAAGCCCTTATAAGCTTAGCCCATGTTTAGACAAGTCAGCACCCGATACCCCTGTCCAGCAGTGACACGGGTGGAATCCCAGGGATGTCTTTTCTGTTTCCCATCCAGTCATCCAGGTTGTGCTTAAAAAGGGGTAAAGAGGTACTCTGCTTGACATGTTATTCCACAGATCGGGGAGTCTCTGGGACATAAATCTGTCCTGCCAACATGTCCTATTGATGTCACAGACCAGGTTGAGGCTGCGCGTACGGGTTACTCGAATGGAGCTTGACTTACAGATATGCAGCAGTCCCATTAAGGCGGGGTTCGACATTGCCTTGTATGCCAAACAGAGGTCACCTCTGAGGAGTCTGTATGAAACTGAGTAGAGGGATAGGGCTTTTAGCCTATCTGTGTATGGTAGATTTTTAAGGCCCTGAATTCTCCTGGTGAGGAACCTCTGTGGTCTCCCCAGCTGCTGCATGTGCTTTACAAGATACATGCCGAATGGGGTGTTCTACTCAATAATAGGCCTTATAAGGGAAGACCTCCTTGTTGCTGGATGAGATACCCTTACTTATGAGGTGGGCCATGTAGACAGATTTCCGTACAATGGAAGCAATATGGTGGTCAAAAGTCAGGTTGTTATCAACCTGGGTGCCCAAATCCCTCACAATTGATTGCATGCTTAGGATGTTATTAATGTGAAAATTTGTGGGGATGTCACTCTCCCCAAAGGGGATGATGATGCATTTAATGGCATTCAATATGAGAACATGTTTCTGGCACCAGTCATTTGTTTGGGTGAGACCCTCTTGGAGGATGTCCACATCACTTTAGGAACTGATGATAGCGCCCAGCTTGCAGTCATCTGCAAACTTGGTCAGCCATACCCAACTGGTTTTGGCATGCAGCTCAAAAATGTATATCACAAATAACAGAGGCCCCAAGACTGAACCCTGGGGTATGCCACTTGTTACAGGTCTACTGCTTGAGGTGGCTTCCATTATTTTGACTAGGTGGGTTCTATCAGTGAAAACCAAAAAGGTCCAGCGCAAATGGGTTGACAACTCAAATAATTTATTAAAGTGGCTCAAAAGACAGCATACCGGTTTCGGCACCAGCCTTCCTCAGTGCCTGCTGGACCTTTGTGGTTTTTACTGTTTGCCTTGGTTGGTATGGTCCATGCACATCCATAAGTGTGGGTGTTTGTGTTTGCTGTTACTTGGGTTCCATCAGTGAGCCAGTTAGCTACCCATCTGGTAACATACAGACTGAGGCTTGGTTGAGACAGTTTATCTATTATGCCTGAATGGGGAATAGTGTCAAAGGCTTTGGCCAGGTCAAAGTAGGCAGTGTGCACCATCTTCCCCTCATCTATGCCTTTGGTGACTCTCAAAGTCGTCAACCAAATTTAACAGACATGACATCCCCTTGACGAAGCCAAACTGGGTGGGATCAAGTCTTTGGAGGTTGTCAATGTCCATGCTAATGAGGTCCATGATAATCCATTTCCATGGTCTATCAGGCTAGTTAGGAAGATGGGTCTATAATTTCCCGGATTAGTGGACGCTCCACCTTTGTGCAAAGGGACGATAGTGGCTGTCCTCCACTAAGCTGGGACAAAGCCGGTACTCAAGCTTTGGTTGAATAGGGCACGTAATGGTGCTGCAAGTTCCTGCCTGAGTTCATGTAGAATGCAGCCTGGGGATGTTATCAGGTCCCACGGAGGCTGTATATTTTGTCTTTGGCAGAACAGTGATTACCTGTTCCCTAGATATAAGGTGAAGGGGGCAGGTACCAGGAATGTCCTGATTTAAGGATTTTCGCTGAATCTGTCAGCCAGCAAGTTTGCTATATCTACAGCATTTGTGTATGTGGTGTTCTTGACCACCATTCTGAACAGATCTGGAACATTCCTTTGAGATTGCGGACATATGTGAAGGTGGCCTTATGATGGTCTCTAGTGGCCACTTTGGACTCTTAAGTTTGTTTTGGACCATTTCACTAGGGCTCTTATTTGCTTTTTCAGGCTAAGGAGAGATTGCTTCCAATTGGGCACCTGCTCCTTCTTGGTCCTGGACAGCAGGGTAGCAGTACGGCATTCATGGTCAATGTTTTACTGTGCACTGGCTGCTGGAATGACACCCATTTTACTCTTTTCATTTGCATTACTTACTACATTAATTCTGTCCCAACATAAGGCAACATTAGGATGGCAACTTCCAGAGGTTGCAGCTACTAGCCCCATGCATTTTCTGCCAAAAGAGAGGAGGAGGCTAAAGCCCTGAAAGTACAATGCTAGGAAAACTAAAAATATATATCTGCACCCTGGCAAAAATATAAACAAAAAATAAGGGGGCTGGAGGGAGAGGCTACTGCAGCAGTGATCATTTGAACATCTACTTACACAAATGTACTATGTTCATCATTATGATCACTGCTGCAGTAGCCCATGCTATATGGGTAGATTACCATAACTTAAAAGATCTGGGATGAGGAAGGAGAAGGTTTCAGGAGCTCCTGAAGAATGGGCCTAGCAAAGGCTGTCCTAGACTTGGAGAGAAGGAATCTAGTTTACACTGCATTCTAAAAGTATGCACAATGGATCAGGTTGCTCACTCTACAGTACTTCTAGAAGCATAACAAAATGTTAAAAAGCCTGAGACAACCCTTTGGAAATAGGCTGGCTGTGGAAGAAAAGCCGTTTGTTCTGAGGTGCCCAGCAGGCAACAAGAAAACAGAAAAGACTTCTAAATCTTTTCTTGGAATCCCAGCCTATGTAGGAGATCCGTTACTCAAGACGAAGATCCCTGACACTTTGACACCTGATAATGTGATCCAAACACAAAACCTTAAAACACCTGAAATTAGGATGAAAAAGAATGTGATGCTAAGCTTCTTTTAAATTTAAGGTCACTAAGTCATTTAAATGAGAAAGAAGAGGTGTGAAGTGAAAGGACTTCAACCTGGGCACAGTCACAAACTAGTTCAGGAAGGAAAGGTCCAGAGATGGTCTCTGAGAATCTATTTTCATTGGCATCAAATGGTTGTGTCTACAAATATATATTAATCAATTATTTTTATAGCCAAATTTCCAATCAAAAAACATGTGCACCTTCCTTACTTCTTGGTGGAGAATTGATTTTGTCTGTCACAAAGGAAGATTCAAACAAATGTAATAAGTCCAATAGTTTTCCTCCAGTACATATAAACAATAATCCTTCCTTGTTGTAGCATGAACAAATGTAAACCAACTACAATTAAGCCATGTGCTTTCTTACAGTTGTATGTCTAGACTTGCTTTTGTCACTTTACTTCAAATAAAGTCAAAAACAGAGATAAGCTTTCATGACATCAATTGTGATGAAAGCTCATCTCTGTGTTTGACTTTCTTTTATTAAAGTCAAAGTGTCTTATTCAAACTGCTTTGTGCTTTTTCTTTTTAATAAAGTCATCAGTTAGGCCCTCAAAAGCATGCCATACTTCATTCAAATGTCCTGCGTGTCTGCAAAAAATAATCCCACTCTCCAAGACAGTGTGGAGGACTCAAATATCCAGTTCTCCAGGTTGTACAGAGTCTGGGATTCCTAATCATGGGGATTAAGAGACTGTGCTTGAGAAGTATGGATTCTTCTTATGGACACCACAGAGAAAGTCACTCACATCTGGCTTATACGGATCTCCACTCGGCATAGTCCGACGAAAGTCTAACAATTATAACTGACTTTTTTAAACAAGGAACCAGTGTCCATATTATCACAAAATGGTTTTATTGCACAACCGATAACACCAACCAAACAGACGATCACCCAGAAAGATGCTTAAAAAGCCTGACAGGCACCATGAAGAGTCGTCTGCACACACACAACTTCCTGGGAAGAAGAATATTCTGTCATTATCATCATCTGCATATCCTCACTAACCTTAGAGTGTCATTCCAGGAAATAAGATGGTGAGATGGAACCTTCATCCTCATTGTCCATGTGACAGGGAGGGGGAGAATCTACCTGGTGAGTCTCTGTGTACCTCTTCCCTGGAATGCTCACAGTATCTTCCATATAAGAAGATGAAAGCAGCCTGCTTGAGGGCAGCTGACCTGAAGCCTTCTGCAAAAGACACAAGGATGTGGTCTATTCAGAAACCTGACTGCAGCAGGATGGAGGTAGAGAACTGGAGTATCCAATGTCTGGACAGTTAATCCTGTCCCTGCAAAAGCAACTGTGTGTAAGCATCCTGTAGTGATCCTACTTATGTTACTCTACCCAACTCTGGGTGGGCAGGTGCTGAACTCAGCATCCATCCAGCAGAAAGTGGATCTAGTAACTGGAGTGACTGGTGTGGAAATTGAAGGAGTAGGTGGTGGAGCCATGATAAAGCCCCCAAAGTTACAGACAGGTCTGAACAAGTGGTGGCAAAACTGAACCCCCTAACAGCAGCAAAGAGCCAATATTAAGCAGCTGGAAGTATCCAAACCTATAGAAGCCAAGGTTTGAAAATTTCAGCACAGGACTTCATCCTTAAGCGGAGAACCCATTAATTTGCTAGGACAAGGAGAAAAATGAGCGCTGCCATTCAAACCACTCTAACGCATCTTACAGGATCAAAAGAGTAGAGGGTGACTTTGTGAAGCTTCACAATAGTGTTGGCAAGTTCAGTGTAACTGATCTCAGGAAGAAAAGACCTCCAGACTGGACTGGCAGAAAAGGCCACTTGGACTGGATTATGCAAAGATAATATAGGAGAAGTAGGTCCTGATGTAGAACTCACCACCATCTCTAAAGCACACTAGTAAAGAGCTTAAGAGAGCCATTAAGAATCTCAAATCTAGATATGAACTTAAAATAGCCATTAAAATAAAAAAAATAACTACAATCCCTTCTTTAACTACGTCAGAAAGTTAAGAACAAACACTTAACTGTTTGGAGCTAGTCCACAATAATACTCCACAGACTGATCCAAAAGAAACCATTAATATTGAAGTTGACAAGTTTAGAGCAAATTTTACTCCACCCACAGCTATTCCACAGATAACACAATCCCAACTACCCCCTTTAAATATGGAATAAGTTATCTCAGCCCTCTCAAAGTTAGGAACACTTCCTCCATAGGCCCTGTTTATAGGACACATTTGGCTTTGATAATCAAGCAACCTGGTATAGCTGAACCTCTAATTAACATCTGTAATCTAAGCCTGTTCACCAAGCCTTACAAACAGAAACTGGAATGTCATTACACACATGTGGCTCAGCCATAGACCATGGTATTTGTAAGCCCTATTAGTCTCACTAGCCTCATATGTAAAGCAATGGAGCCTATTATTAAAGACCTTATTAATCTGGAGATTGAAAATCTCTTAACCCTGGACCTTCATCACTTTGGCCTAGTCAAATGAAAGTTCTGCCTCTAACTTCATTAATTTCTTTGACAAAGTAACCAAAGCAATGGGTAATGATTATCAGAGAGCATATAAAGACCGGGCCAAGGCCTTTGACAATATCCAGCATAAAGGTATTATTCACAGACTTGCAAATCTGAATACAGATCCTTATTTTGTGCAGTTGATAGCTTGCTGGTTTTCTGAAAAAAAAAAAAAGTGGTTAGGGTCACAAGTGCTACTTCTAAAAGCAAAAATGCTACCTGTGGTGTACCACAGGTCTTAGTGTTCAACCCTCTCATACTTTGTATCTATTTCTCAGACTTTCAGGCCAACATTCCCAGCCTATGGTCATCTAAGTTTGCAGACAAATGTAAATTCTTCCACTGACTCAACTGTTCCAAAGTGACTTAATCCATGTTAATAACTGGTGCAAAGAGAATTGACTAAAATTAAATTGGAAAAAATATAGTATAGTTTATTTTGGCAAACAAAACATTTTCACATACCAAGAATGCCTACATCCTCTTAAAATTTGACAATCATGTCTCCATTGCTGTTCATCTAATTTCCAAAGGCCTCTCTTCTAGATCTATAGTATTAATTCTCTTTTACTCATATATCTCATCAGACCCATTATTAAATATAATGTACATTTTAGCATCTGTCTAAACATATCACTCAAAAGGCCTCAAAGATTCACAACTAGAAAAATCAGTAGCCTTGAAGACCTCAGTTACCAGTTCAGACTGGCAGCACTATCTCTGTACTCAGTCTCTTATAGATTCCTCCATAAATACCTGTGTTTAACCATTCGGGCCATAAAAAATCCAACCTCCTTTGACCTCTTCCTTCACAGAAAAAATCATACCTCAAATACCCAGTTAAAAGCTCTAAATCTTCATCAGACAAGTAAAACATGTTGTCTTAATAGAGTCATATCCCAACATATCCCAAACTTCTGAAACAAACTTGCACTACATGTCAAGCAGAACAGCACACTTGCCATCTTCTAAATAAAACTAGATAACTGGATAGGCAGCCTCAAATTCTCCCCGGGTCCTATCATGCCTCATCTTCCTCTAGTATGGCAGGAATTTCTGAATAGGGATTTTTGGTTAGGCCTGTAATTAAATGCAGAATAATTATCTAGTACTTACATATGAATCTATGAAAAGAAGCCGGGGGAGGTGGAATCCTCCATCACTATGGTTTGAACAACTTATACCTGCTAAAGAAGGCTTGGCTTTGATATTCACCAATCTTAGCAGATTTAGGTTAAACATCTTGCTGCTTAACAGACTTGGGCAAGTTAACAAAAAAAGCCTTTTGAGATAACTGAACTCAGAGAAACATGACTTCAGTGAAAAACTAGAAGAGGATGAAGAACATCTGCCTGTCTGGAGACAGAATCAATAACATCTGTGACTTTTAAACCACATCTGGCCTCAGTCACATTTCATATAAATTCTGCATATGCTCTACATACTGTTTATGGATGTCTTAATTGCTGACATTAACTCTTCTTATTCTTTGCACTAATTAATATACACTGAAAAAGGCTTGAACTTGAATTTCCTGAACCTTATGCTAGAAGGTAAAAAGTTGCT
>NC_056743.1:1397461555-1397501555 GCF_019279795.1 Protopterus annectens
TGGCAGGAAAGGGAAAATGGAATGAAATGGAAGCCCACTCTCTTCTGCTGTACAAAAAGTACAGTTTTGTACCTACCATAAATGTAGATGTTAGAGTGTATACCCTGCCGCAGTCATCACACACGGGTTATCCTGTCGTCAGGCGGTCCCGCAGTCGGTCTGAATTCCAAAGTCTTGGTCTGGCGTCGGTTGCTGTCGCTTCTTCCCTGATGTCAGTGCGCCAGGGGGTATACAAGAGGCATCCGACGCCATTTTCTTCAGTGTCCAAAATGACATCCATCACAGCTTTACTGAGAGGTGTCATTCGTATGATTACATGATTAGCCATGCTGCCAGGTTCAGAGTCTATAGTCGATTGTGCAGGATCTGGTTGTTTTGCTGGGACAGTAGTTGTGGTTTTTGAGGCAAGGTCCAGGCTGGGTATTGAGACAAGTTCCTTAGGATTGGGTATCAGTATTGGCGGGGCCAGTCTGAGGCAACTAATATCACCTTTGGCTTCTCTTGTCTGACTTTTAGGAGGACATTGGGTAGAAGAGGCAGAGGAGGAAAGGTTTTTCCAACTGAAGGATAGGGCATCCACTTTCCATGCTTGTCTGCGATAAGTCCTTGTGCAGAATCTTTTCAAATGATAATTTTGAGGAGAGGCAAATAGATATGTCTGGGCTCCCCCATTTCTCTGTTATCATGCTGAATACTTGTGGATTTAGTTTCCACTTGTGAGGATCCATCAGGTTTCTGCTGAAATGGTCTGCCAGAGTGTTCTGTTTTCCTGGCAGGAATTGAGCTTGAAGATTTATTTGGTAGGTCAAAGCTGTGTTCCACAGTGCCATGGCTAATCTGCAAAGCGGGTAAGAGTGTGTCCCCTCTTGCCTGTTTATATACCACATGACTGTGGTGTTGTCCGTCTTTATCAGTAGTTGTCCTGGATGAAGTAAATCCTTGAAGGCGGTTAGGGCATTTTGAACAGCTAGCATCTCTTTCTGTTTGATATGTAAATGCATTTGATTTGGTGTCCATATGTCCTGAATGCATCTTCCTGCCATGTGGGCCCCCTTGGCATAATTTGATGAGTCTGTTGTTAAGGTTTGGCTGGCAGGGGGTAGAGTAAAGGGCCATCCCATGTTTTGGTGACAGGCCTTTGCCCACCATAGAAACTCCTGTTGCAGGCAGGGGATGAGAGGAATCATTGGTTCCAGACTGTGTGAATGTTGACTCCACAAACTTTTTAGGTACCATTGAAGTTTCCTCATATGCAGTCTTGCATATGGAATTAGTAGGATGCAGGATGCCATGATGCCCAGAGCCTGCAGAATTTGTCTTGCATAACACTGGGTTTTTGTTGCCATCAGTTTGAAGTAAGTAGTCAGTTGCCTTTGTTTGTCTGGCGTGAGGTAAGCCATCTGGGCAGTTGTATGCAAGTTTGCACCCAGGAATGTATCTTTTGAGAGTGTACCAGTTGTGACTTCTTTTCATTTGTTGTGTACCCTAGGCATGCTAGAAGCCTTTTCACAAATGCCAGGTGTCGTAGAAGAGTGTCCTTGTCCTCTGCTTGAATGAGACAGTCATCCAAGTAAGGGTATATTTGAATACTTCTTTGTCTGCAAAATGCAATTACTGGTGCCAGGCACTTTGTAAAGACCCTGGGCGCAGTAGGTAAGTCAAAGGGCAGTGCAGAGAATTGATAATGCATTAAGCTAGCCTTGAATCGGAGGTATCTTCTGCAAGACTTTCTTATTGGGACATGCAGGTATGCCTCTTAAGTCTAAAGTCACCAGCCAAGCATTTTTGCCCAGCATGGGCAGAAGCTGTTGCAAAGTGAGCATTTTTAATTTTGGAATGTCCAGGTATGTGTTCAAAATCGATAAATCCAGTACTGGCCACCAGGCCTTGTCCTTTCTGGGTACCAAGAACAGTCTTGAGTAAAAACCTTGCCCTTTTTCCTGTTCTAGTACTGTCTGAATGGCCCCCATATCCATGAGGGACATAACCGGTTATCTCCTCCAGATTTGGAGGTGGATGCACCTCTTGCTTTGACCTGTAGGAGTCTTGAGCCTGGTACCTGGAACCCTTAGGGCATCTGGGTTTGCCCCTTTGAGCTCTGTCTGACACAGGAAAGGACCAATTGTTTGCAGGCCAGTGTCTACTGAATCTAGGTGGCTGCACTTGTAAGAAATCTTTAACAGTTTGCATAGACTTAGCTTTGTCTTCCATTTTCTTTAAAACCTCTTCTGCCTTAATACCAAACAGAGAACCATGCTGTAAAGGTGCATCTAGTAATTTAGCTTTAACATGATCAGGCAAATTTAACCAGGCATACCTCCTAATCACAGATCCAGTAACTGCGGCCCTGCAAGAGGCCTCTAAAGAATCAAAACCACATTGCAAAGTATGCTTTCCAACTTGTTCAGCTGCATGCAATAATTCCTGCAATTCCTTATTTTCTGCACATTCTGAAATCAACATCATTTTCTGTTTCAGCAATCCCATAACATGTTGTTGGTACTTAAGCATATGAAATTGACAGTTTAAGGCCCTAATTGCCAAGGTTGCAGACGTATAAACCTTTTTTCCCCCATCTGTCCAGCGCCCTTGAATCTCTGTCGGAGGGGGTAGGGTTCTTTGCTGTTGAGGCCTTAACTCCCTTTGGACCCTGTGAAATAGTTCAGGATCAGCAGCAGGGTTTATAAATAAAAAAATGTATGAGAGTCAGGGACCCTGTAATACCTGTCAGGCTTACTGAGAGCCAGAGGTAAAGAGTCAGGGGTCAGGCCTGACTCCGAAGAAAACATCATCTACAATGTCTAACACAGGGGGATGGCTAAAGGCTTGTGCTGAGAGAGAAGGAGGAAAACCCTGAGCCTCTTTTTTGATTCTGAGAAGTCTGGACTCTCCCAGTGAAAATGCTCCCTCAAAGTATGCAAGGTTTCTCCAAATGAATAATCCTCAGAAGGAGATGCAGAAGGAATGGACTCCTCAGCATCAGAATCCTCATAGGGAGGTAAAGATAATTCCTGATCAGAAGAGGAATCTAATCAGAAGAAATAGAAACCTGATCTGAAGATTCATAGTCAGTGTGTCTTGCCTAGGCCTTTTATCTTGAGGGGGATGGGTACCCCTGATCAAGATGATAAGGTCTTCAGCCATTTTGATCATCTGTTTTTTTAGGTATAGAGGCCTGTGCACATGGCTCAGGCATCATTTTTTTAGTTTTAGAAGGTGTCTTTGCCTTCGGTTTTGCAGATTTCGTCGGTTTGATATAAAAATGTTGAGGTCTGAATACACCCTCAGAAGCCGGTGCCTACTCAGCGGCTCCGGACCCATCCGAGGGAGATACATCCGTCAGTCCAACACCTACAGTAAGCACCATTACATAAATTATTCGATCTCTGCCCCTTTTTTAAGCAAGAAGAATGTTTATTAAACTATCACTTGCAACACAAGCAATCATACATTTATATAAATGAAAATGAGCCACACCAACACAATCCTAGTTGCAAGCATTTTACATCATAAACCATACTGACACACTCAGTTGTAAACATTATATATCGCTTATCTACCCAATCGTTTTTAGTCAGAATTACATAGCTCCTGTCTTCTTTTAAACCTCATTCCTCCCTTTTATGTATTGCTCCCACAATTCCCATTTTTCCTATGTAGTTTGCTTCTACTCTTTTCTAAAGATTTCAATCGTTTTCTCTCTGTTACTATATTCACTACTACTAACATAGTTAATTTAGATTTTTATTTCCATTTTCTAGTAACTGTTTTTTGGCAGCCACCACAATTAGACACAGCAAGACCTTACCGTGTCTAGGCAATTCCAATTCTGTATCATAGCTCAGAAAAATAATCTCCCTCTACACACCAATCTGCCCAATCAGCATCTCTGACAGTGCATCCCAAAGAGAATACTTAAAGTCCGTCAACCCACCACACTCCCAGAAAATATGCACCTCTTTCTTCCCAGTCACACCTCCAACATTTGCTGTCTACCTGAGGAAACATTCTTTGGAGTCTACTTGGGGTATAAAAATATCTATGTAAACATTTCCAAGCAAAAATCCTAAATCTAGAATTTTTGCAAATTTGGGACATACATTTATCCCCCCATTTATCCCCCCATTGTTTCTTTGTGAATTGCTTATTCAAGCTCTCTTCCCAATCCCTTCCGATCTCCTCGGATTGATTCTTGTAGTTATCATGGAATATTTCATATGTTCTACTAATTATTCCTTTTTTAATGGCAGCTTCTGTTCTACACTCTACTTAAAACTCTTCCTGTGCAGGTCTTTCATTTAGGACCCCCCCCCCTATTTTTTTTCTCTTTGCCTATACTATGATATCAGTTCTTGATAGGGAAGGCAAATCTCTAACCTGCAGTCCAAATAAATTCTTGACCTCTGCCCATTCTATTACCTTTCCCTTTCTAGTTATGTGCTCCCAATACCTTGGTCACATGACCAGTTTTCCCCAATAAATCTCAGCCCCCTCTGAGACATCCATAATTGCTGTCATCCCTATTATTAATCTGGCTGCACAGTAATGTTTCCTATTTACTTCTATTATATTGTATGACTCTATGTACAGTCCTAATTACTGTGTTCATTTGTTTTATCAAATTTCTAACATTTTGGGTTTTATTGACCTTCTGCAATCTATTTCTTTCATTGATCTTAATATGCCTATCCATCTCTATTAAATCAAGCAATTCTTCTTAGATCACTTTCTTCTAAACTGAGGGCACATTCTTTCTTTTCCATTTCCTGCGGGGATTCTATAGATATTTCCATAGCATTTTAATGTACCACATTCTCTTCTGTTTTGTCCTCCGTTGCTCTTTCGTATGAGAACTTACTGGCCTATCACTCCATGACATTGACTGTGCCAGAGTTGCTACAGTTTCCTGTACTTTCCCATGCTGTATAGCTCCAACTCAACATCTGCACTGGCTTCCTATGGGAGACTCCAAAAGTATCTTCATATATGAACTGATAAGATGCTTCCCACTCCACTGATTTCTCCTTAATTTGGGTGTACATTGCTCTGTCCTGTTGTGTTATAAGAGTTAAGTTTTCTACACCAAATCTTTCACTTTGCAGGTAATCCATCACCTCAGTTTCTATTTCTTTAACTTCTCCATTACTAATCTCTTTTCTACTTTTCCTCTTTTTCTTATTTTTTTGCACTGTAAAATTTTCCATATCTGGATGTCTTTGCCAGTATTTTTCTTCAAGTATCTTTCATGTTGCTCTTTTTGCATTTAGTTTTGCTTTCTCCTTTGCATAAACATTGCTCTGTATTAAATCTATTTTTCTTTCCCATGTCCGTATTTCGTCTTCAGATGTCTCCTGCTCCTCTTGTTTCTCCTTACTTTGGGGACTAGTTGTTACATCATGCTGTGTTATAACCTGTGTTAGACTTTCTACACCGAATCTAGTGAAGGGTTATCGGTAGACCAACCACCCCTCTGCTTAAGAATCTCAAGAAGGTCTCCAAATGAGATGTCTTCAGGTGGTGACATTGGGGACCCTTCCTCTTCAAAATCAGTATCTTTGGTGATGGGCTCCTGAGGGAAGTCCAAGTGCCTCCTTTTGCACTTACTCTTCATAGGGACTTCTTAGGTGGGTTGCTCCGGAGAAACACGGGAAGAGATAATACCCTGCTGGGTAACCTGAAAACTTTGGGCTGGCTGTCCCTGTGGAGTAAAATGCAGAAGCTGAAAGTGTAGAGGCACATGGCATCCAGAGGGGAGATCTGAGGGGGTAGGGACCATCCGTCCTGCAGAAGCAGAGAATACTCTCTCCACCACCTTAAAGGCAGAATGCTCTAGGGAGAAGGAAGCTGACAGAACAGAGAAGCCATGCTTCCTCCCCATCCTCTCCCCCTGCCTGAAAACAGTCCACCAAGGTGGAGGCTGTAACACAGCTGTCCAATGCAGAGGCTCCAAGGGGAAGAGATGGCTCCGACAACTTTGGAGTCTACTGCAGTGTCTCAGATCCAACAGGCAAGCTTCAGCTCAGAGAGTCGTCCGGCTCAAAAACTGGAGCTGGTGCACTCAAGACTGCCTCAAGATCGAAGATACTAAGATCTTCTGATCTGATCCAGATGGCCCTGAGATACTCTAATCCAAGGGCTCCAAAATGATAGGTTGAATCAGAGAAGGAGGCGAGATTGGAGTAGTACAAACAAGAACTTCCAGACCCAAAAGGGTAGGAGCCGGCAGAACTCCCATCTGTATCTGCACCAAGGTAAACTTCTTCATCATTCTGTTCACATCAGCTTTGGTCAGACTTCTGGAGAATGAGAAGTTATTGAAGGGGACCTACAGTGCAGTTGGGACTCAAGATATGGGGAAGGTACTCTATAGGTTACTGGTTCAATGGAGGGGGAACACCTGGGAGTGGGCAAAGGCTTTGGATCTGAAAAGCTAGTATCCGAGGAAGCTGTTTGCGACTAAGATGCTAGTTGAGCTGGAGCAGTCTTCGTAACCGAATTTGTGGTTTTTTTTCCATGGTGGTTCCATGGTAGGATTTGACGAGGGAGCTGGGGATCCAGAAGGCCTTGAAGGCTTAGCCAAAGGCTCCTTAAGCTTAAGTTTCAGGGGTTGAATCCCAGAAATAGCTTCTGAAAAGGAAGACGGTAGCAGTCCTTTCAGAATTAAATTTATTTTTTCTGTCATCCACCTCTAAATGGGCCAGGTACAAACAGTAGACGCACAAAGCGAGTGCTTCAGAGACAATCGACTTGTGCCCACATTTCTCGCACTTTCTAAAGCCAGATGGACCCTTTTCAGGCATTTTAATAATAGAAGGAAATAGTAGATTTTTTTTTTCTTTTTTTCTTTCACTAACAGGGAAAAAGACAAATACCAACAATGGTAATTGTAATTACACTACAAGTGTGTAAAGGGGGAAAAGGCGTACCAACAATTGTAAGAAGATAACACTAAAAAACATGTAAAAGGGAGGTATTAGTGATAAGAAACAGTAAGAAATTTAAGACTTTTATAGGAAATACTACTACTAAGTCTTTTGGCTTTTCCCAGTTAGGGGTCGCCACAGTGGAGCTGCGGTCTGCTTTTCCTGATTAGGGGTCACCACAGTGGAGTTCCGATCAGCTAATGATTGGCAGTGGATTTTTACAGTGCCAAGTTGCCAGCCCAACACCCAACCTTCAAAGGCACACCCATTCACACATGCACCTACCTGCATGTCTTTAAATGTCACACGACCACGGGGAGAACATGCAGACTCCACACAGAAGGTGCTCCAGCCGAGAATCGAACAGGAGAACCTTTTGCTGTGAGGTGACAACGCTAAACACTGCACCACCGCGGCAAAAAGAATGAACTCTAGTCAAACACTTGAGAGCTCAAAGCAACCACATCCAAACGTGAAACAGGGAAATGAGATCGGAGATATGTTAGGTTAAGAGTGGAGCTTGAGAGCTTCCCACTCCACTAAAATAACGGCAGAGTCGGATCCAAGAGTTGGTTCAGAGACCAACTGTTAAGAAATAAATTAAAATTGACATTAAATCAGAAGGTTTCTCGGACGTGCTTTAAGAAAAAGAATTAAGAAGATTTTTTTTTTTTTTTTTTTTTCACTGAAGGAAGATTAGAGAGAGAGGAAAAATACCAACTATTGTAAAACTGTAAAACAAGAAGTACTAAAAAGTACAATAAAAGGAACACAGACAATGATATTCAATAGATACGCTAGTATACAGAAATGGGACAGAAATCTTAAAAATACAGTAAGGAAGGAAGCACTTTATAACGATATAAAGACATAGAACTGCAAAGATATGCAAGTTATAACTTACAGAAAAAAAAATTGCTAAGCCCGAATGTACAGTGACAACATCTGTATGCTAATGGCAACAAATGAGATCTGAGGTATGTTAGATGACTACGGTGTTATTGGTAAAGGAGGAGTATGCGAGTGTCACTGTTCCACGAGCTGGAAGAAGCTTCTGAGTCGGATCCAAAGACTGGATCTGAACCCAACAGCTGAGGAATGAATGAAAATGACATCAGATATAACTTTTAAAAATTATAACACAAAGCATTGTTCAAAAAAACTTTCAAAATTTACCACTAGCCTTCCATTAAGAGTCATGTGCCTGAGAAAATATAAGTCTCAACTTTAACAGTATGCTTACACACACTAAGCTGCTGTGTATGATCTATGAAGGAAAGGTACTTTAAACTTTCATGGCATAAGAGTCAACTCTGTGTAGTGACATTTTAAAATATACACAGAAAAGGGCTCTGAAGAGCGCTAACATTCACATTTTACAATATCAGGAAAATATAGGACCAGCAATATTCCACTTATGTTTTATTACTGTTTGAAATTACCATTTCAATAATGAAACATAGTAAGTGCTTGACTAAAAGGGTTCAGGCTACATTTAAAATGGAATGTGAAGACAATTATCAAATAGCAAAAGATAGAATCATGCTGATTAAAAGAAATTATTAAAAAAAAAAAAAAAAAAAAACCTGTCATAAGATGAGGAAACTTAAAGGCCAAATAATGGGCTAAAGTCTTGAATAAGTCACATGCAATTCAAGTTCGAATAGTGGCTCAAACACCTGCAGCAGCTGGCAAGGGAAGGATAGGAGTGAGCAGTCGCTGTCTGCTCACCCGTACTGGAGGGCAAGCATTTGCAATTTTGCACTCCGAGCTGTGGTGAACTCACAGATGGCAGTTATAGTGGAGCTTGCAAATAACGCTGCGGGGGAAGGGGATGCTCTAACAGAGGACAGGAGAGGAGTGGTTGTCCCACAGGATCAGCAAAGCCAGTCTGCTCCCTACCACCTGACTTTTACTAAGCAGCAGACTAGCTCGTGGGGAATTCCTGGGTAGGAATTAATGGATTGTAGTGCTTCTGCTACCCAGAAATCCTAGCTTTCCATAAATGCATAACAAATGGATCAATCAGATGCATGTAGCGGAACCATTGGGCTTGTTTCTGCCAGGATGCAAAAAAAAAAAAAAAAAAAAAAAAAAAGGAACAGCAACTTCTAAATGAACTATGGAAATTAAGAAACTAAGGTAAATGAGTAACTAACAAAGGTACAGCATGAAATTTGCATTACTCTCACTTCTGTATACTTTACTCATGGGCTTAGGCACTAGGTGATGCTCATAGCAAGGTACTGGTGTGAACTACAGGCTGGTTAGTAGAAGGAAACTGGATGTACATGTTAAAAATACAGTGGACGTAACAAAAGGCAGCACAATCAAGGAGGAGACAGACCAGAGAGGATAATAAAGTAAAAAGAGAACTGGCTCCAGTGAGAAAACAAGTAGTACACAGAAAAGTAGGCTTTATCCACTATCACAGACAAGCATCTTATTAGGGACGGACATCAAACAAATCTTAGCCTATACAGTATATATATATATATATATATATATATATATATATATATATATATATATGTATTAAAACAGGTTGGCCATCTCCAACAGCAAGCATCATTCTGCTATTGAAGTATACATTCAACCTGAAGTAAAAAAAAAAAAAAAAAAAAAAATCATAATGTTAATATGTTGATTCCATGCACTGATCTGCCCAACTGCAGAACTGGAATTGCTGCAAGATGAAAACTTGCACCACATATTTTTAAATATGGTAGCAAAAACAGTACAGAACTGATAAAATTCTTAATCTTTGTAGTGCAAGTAACAACCTATAAACCACACAGTATACAAGAAAATTAACTATGACATGCACTACATACAGATGATCTAATTCAGGAATTCAATAAGAAAAATATAATACTGGATGTACTCTACATCTGTATGCCTATAAAGCTGTGCAGGCCCACTCAGGATCTGGAGAGTCAAGAAAAATTGTATTTGTAGGAGAAAAATCACTGATGTTTGAATGTTATATATGAAATTATAGAGACACAAAGTACAGTTGTGTACACTTACCATAAATGTAGATGCTAAGAGTGTATTCACTGTTGCAGTCATTACATTTGGGTAATCTGATGGCAGGTTGCCCTCACTCGGCCTGATTAACAAAGTCTTGGGTCCTGCGTCGGTTGCTGTCCCTTCTTCCATGAAGTCCGGTCGTCAGGGGTATAACATGCAGCCGACGGCATTACATCAGTTTTTCTTGCCCCAGATGTCAGGTGACCCCCCCAAAAGGGGAACAAAATATAAGTAATTAAAAACACAAAAATATGCCTCCAAACAAAAGCAAATACACCAAAAAGGCTTGTAAGTGTAGTAAAAGAAAGGAGAGGCATAGTAAGAGAAAAAACAGGGGGCTGGAGGGAGGGTAACTGGGACTGCAACAGTGAATACACTTGAACATCTACATTTATGGTAAGTGTACACAACTGTACTATGTTCTTCGTGTTTCACTGCTGCAGTCATTACATTTGGGTAGATTCTCAAAGCTAAAGTTGGGAGGATGGATTTATACAGCATTAGGACCGGCTAGAAGGCCCTGCAAAACAGCAGTGGCAAAGCCAGCTCTGGATTTAGAGAAAATTGGTGAAAGTATGAACTGAACTCCAGGTAGCAGCTTCTAGAATATCCCTGGTAGGAACACCTCTGTGAAAGGCTGCAGAAGTAGATGCAGCCCTGGGGGATAGGTTTTCCATGGTGCTTATAGCAAAAATTAATACAATGGCTTATTCATTTGGAAATGGTTTGCTTTGAAATAGCCTTTCCCTCTGCCTCTGCAGCAAATGCTACCAGCAGTTGTTCAGATCTTCTTCGAGATTTAGTCCTGTCCAAGTAAAATCCAAGTTGTCCGTGTACATCCAATGAATGCAGAATTCGCTCCCCCTTGCTCTGTGGATTGGGAAAGAAAGTTGGCAAATGAATGGACTGATTAAGAGCCACACTGGATACCACCTTGGGCATGAAGGATGGATCGGTCCTGAGTGACACCCAGTCCACATGAAAAATTATGAAAGGCTCCACTGCCATAAGGGCCTGTAATTCAGAAATCCTTCTAGCTGAAGCGATTGCTAAAAGGAAGGCCGTTTTCCAGGAAATAAATTTTAGGTCTGCAGTAGCAGCTGGCTCAAAAGGAGGTAGAGTGAGTTTCTCCAATACAAAGTTAAGGTCCCAGGCAGGGGTTGGAGCTCTCCTGGGTGATTTCATGTTTTTGGCTCCTCTGAGATACTGCTTTAGCAGAGGATGAGAGAAGAGGGGGTGGTTCTGTATTGTAATGAGCTGAAATTGAGGCATGGATTTTTATGGAAGAAAAAAACAGGCCCTTGTGAAGTATCTCAGTGAAGTATTGTAAAATCTGAGGTAAATTGGGCACTGCTGTGCTCATCCCTTGAGACTGATTCCAGGCACAGAATCTTTTCCACTTGTCAGCGTAAGATTTTCTAGTACTAGGTCTTCTCGCCTCCAAAATGACATCCATCACAGGTTTGCTGAGGGATGCTAAGGGGGAATTTAAGTGATTAGCCAAGCTGCAAGACTGAATGTTTGGAGCTGAGGGTGCAGAATTTGGTTGTTCTGCTGAGACAGTAAGGAAGGTGTCTGAGGCAGGTGCCATGGAGGAATTTGTGACAGACTGCGTAGGAGTGGGTACCAGTGTTGGCGAGGCCAGTCTGGAGCAATCAAAATCATTTTTGGTTTGTCCTGTTTGACTTTTAGTAGAACTTTGGAGAGCAGAGACAGAGGGGAAAAGGCACAGACGGATAGGTTTTCCCAGCTGAAGGACAGAGCATCCACTTTCCAGGCTTTTTTGTGAGGAGTTCTTGTGCAAAATTTGTCCAACTGGTAGTTCTGGGGTGAGGCAAAAAGATCTATGTCTGGGCTCCCCCAATTGCGTGTCAACATGTTGAAAATTTGTGGTTCCAGTTTCTATTCGTGTGGGTCCATGAGATTTCTGCTGAGTTTGTCTGCCAAAATATTCAGGTTTCCTGGCAAGAATTGAGCTTGTAGTTGTACTTGATAGCTCAAGGCAGTGTTCCACAATGCTATGTGTACCCCCTTGCTTATTTATGTACTACATAACTGTGGTGTTGTCCATCTTTACCATTAGTTGTCCTGGATGAAGGTAGTCCTTGAAAGTTGTCAGTGCATTCTGTACAGCTAGCATTTCTTTTTGATTGATATGAAGGTGCATTTGATTTGGGCTTCATTTGCCCTGAATGCACTTCCCTGCCAAATGAGCCCCCCATGCATAGTCTGATGCGTCTGTAGTTAGGGTTTAGGGGGTGGTGTGAATGGCAATCCCTTGTTTTGGTGTCAGGCCTCTGCCCACCATAGGAACTCTAGTTGCAGGCAAGGTATGACAGGAATCACTGTTTCCAGGCTGTGACAATGTTGACTCCATACATTTTTTTAAGTACCACTGAAGTTTCCTCATATGCAGTCTTGCATATGGAATTAGAAGAATGCAAGAGGCCATGAACCCTAAGGCTTGCAGTATTTGTCTTGCAGATAGCAGGGTTTTTGTGGCCACCTGTTTGAAGTAAGTCACCAATTGAATTTGCTTTCTGGCGTAAGGAAATCCATCTGGGCAGTTGTATTCAAGCTTGCACCCAGGAATGTAATTTTTTGTGAGGGTACTAGTTGTGATTTATTTTCGTTTATTGTGTACCCTAGACAAGTTAGAACCCTTTTTACAAACGCCAGATGTTTTAGAAGAATGGACTTTTTTCCTGCCTGAATTAGACAATCATTCAGGTACGGATATATTTGAATATTTCTTTGTCTGCAAAATGCAATTACTGGGGCCAGGCATTTTGTAAATACCCTGGGCGCAGCAGATAAGCCAAAGGGCAGTGCAGAGAACCGATAATGCAAGTAGCCTGCTTTGAAGCGGAGGTATCTTCTGCAAGATTCCCTGATTGGGATATGCAGGTAAGCCTCTTAAATCTAGAGTTGCCAACCAGGCATCTTTGCCTAGCATAGGAAGTAACTGGTGAAGAGTCAGCATCTTGAATTTTGGAATGTCCAGAAAGGTGTTTAGAGTAGAGAGGTCCAGAATTAGACGCTATGATTTGTCTTTTCTGGGTACCAGGAAAAGTCTGGAATAGAAACCTCATCTCTTTTCCTCTTCTGGTACTAGTTGAATAGCCCCCATGTTTAGGAGGGAAAGCACTTGTTTCTGAACCTCTGCCCACTGATTTGGGGGCGGGTCTGGTCATCCGTTTGGAGTTGGCAACTTGTGGAAATGAAACCTGTATCCCTGGGACACTATATTTAAAACCCATTTGGCCTGGGTTATAAGTTGCCAGTTTTTTGCATGAAGAGCCAGCCCCCCCCCCCCCCCCAGAAAAGGGGCAGCTAATAAGTAAGTGCTTGGCAATTTTAAAGGAAAGTCATTGAGACTGTTTACCATAGGGAGGTGTCTTGTTGTTTCCAGATTTGGAAGCGGAGGCACCCCATTGCTTAGTTCTGAAAGACCCTTGGGACCGAAACCTGGTGCTTTTGAAATGCCTGGGTTTGGCTTGAGTGGCTCTGGAAGGAACTGGAAAGGACCAGTTCTTAGTAGGTCAGTGCCTACTAAATCTTGGAGGTTGAACATGTAAGAAATATTTCACAGTTTGCATAGATTTAGCTTCATCTTCCATCTTTTTTAAAACTTCTTCAGCCTTATTGCCAAACAGATGGTCCTGCTGCAAAGGAGCATCCAGCAATTTTGCTTTAACATGATCGGGCAGAGATTGCTCCTTGCGCCAAGCATGCCTTCTAAGCACAGACCCAGTAACAGCAGCCCTGCAAGAGGCCTCCAAAGAATCAAAACCACATTGCAAAGTATGTTTTCCAACTTGTTCAGCTGAATACAATAATTCCTGTAAGTCCTTATTTTCCACACAGTCAGAAATCAAAATAATTTTCTGTTTAAGCAGTCCCATGATATGCTGTTGATATTTTAGCATATGGAATTGACAGTTTAAAGCCCTGATACCTTTTTACCCCATCTACCCAGCGCCCTGGAGTCTCTAGCAGAAGGGGTAGGATTTTTAGCAGTAGAAGCCTTAATGCCCTTGGGCCCCTGAGAAATGGTTTTAGGGTCCGCAACAGGATTTTTGAAAAGGAATTTGCGGGAGTTAGGAACCCTGTAGTATCTGTCTGGCTTACAAGGAGTCTGAGGCAGAGAATCAGGTGCCATACTGGATTCTGAAAACACATCAACTATGTCTAGTACAGGAGGTATAGCCAAAGGCCTATGCTGAGGAAGAAGAAGGAAATCCCTAAGCCTCTTTTTGGATTCAGAAAAATCCTGACTTTCCCAGTGGAAATGCTCCCTTAAGGTATGTAAAATTTCCCCAAAAGAAAAATCCTCAGGGAAAGAAGCAGAAGGAATGGAATCCTCTGCATCAGAGTCATAAGTAGGTATGGACAAATCCTGTTCATTAGAAGAGTCAGAAGAAACAGAGTCCTGTTCAGAAGATTCATAGTCAAGTTCAGCCCTAGGCCTCTTAGAAGGGGGTGGTTGACTACCTCTGATTAGAGTAATTAAATCTTCAGCCATTTTAATCATTTGTTGTTTTAGGTATAGGAGCCTGAACATGTGGCCTGGGCATCGGTTTCTTAGACATAGATTGAGATTTTGGCCTTAAAATTAAAGTGGGTGTCTGTTTAATATACAAATCTGTAGGCCTGAATACACCCTCAGAAGCCGGTGCCTGCACAGTGGCTCCGGACCGATCCAAGGTAGAGAAATCTGCGGGTTCCACAGGTGAAGTATCTCGCGGCATACCAGACTCCGAATGGGTTTCGGTAGAGGCCTGCGAATCAGAAGTAGCGGGTATCAGGGGCTGCGAAAGTGCCACACTGAGTACCGGCGAACTGGCAACTGGGCTTAGGAGAAGCGTCATCGGCAGTTTTGGACCTCAACGGCCTGTCTCTTTCTTTGCGGGTATTCCGATAGTTGGATGGCTAAACGACATTATTTCTGGATAATTAAACCAAGAACCGAAATATTTAGAAACAAAAATGTACAGACAATGGATAGTGCGCTTATTAAATAAAGCACAAAACCGACAGCAAGGTACGTCGTGGTCAGGGCCTAGGCAAGGAATACAGTACAAATGAAAATCCTTATGAAGTATTTGCTTCCCACAAGTAATACAATTAACTTTTACTGACATTGGTAAGGAGCAAGAAAAAGTTTTCCCAACAGAGTACTTAGGTTTTACTTGAAGTCTTCGGTTCTGAAACTCGAAAACGAAAATTTCAGGAGTCGGCCGACCGGCACTTGCGAACTGCTTCTGCTTCGGGCAACGCGCGGCAAGAAAGACTGATGTAATGGCGTTGGCTGCATGTTTTATACCCCTGACGACCTGACGTCATGGAAGAAAGGACGGCAACTGACGCAAGACCTAAGACTTTGTTAATCAGGCCGACTGAGGACAACCTACCAGCAGATTACCCAAATGTAATGAATGCAACAGTGAAACACGAAGAACATCTACAAAATGCAAAGTTTAAGACAGTACCTCAAACAGATCTCTGTGTTCAAAGCAAGGAGCAATGATCTCGCACCAAAATTCTAATGGACTGGACACTGTAAGTTCAGATATTATTCTTTTACCTTACAGTTAATCATAGTCAAAGATTATGTGGTGCTCAAAGGAAATGCCATAAACGTGTACTTCTAAGGAAGGAGATATGGACACAAGGCAGGAAAAGCTAGCCATCTGACGAGCTCAATCATCCAAAAGCCACACACACACACACACACACACACACACACACACACACACACACACACACACACACACACACACACACACACACACACACACACCTCTCAAAGATGAGGGCAAACATTTGTGCAAGGAAAGGTGAAAAAAACCCATGTGATTCTTGTGGATGGATCAGTGGGTACATATCTAGATTATTGCATCACCTCAGCCAGTCAATGGGCTAACTTTATTTTCATCAACAAACTGCTGTCAAATCAATTAGTAACAGGACATCTACCAACACCAAACATCTTGAGACTGCAGAATGGAGAAAGCTACTGATCCCCCTTAAACAGTTGCAACTGTATATCTTCTTCACGATCATACCAAGCCATTTATAAAAAAAACATCATGATAAAGAAATGTGGCAAAGGAAACAAACTTTGTCAGCACATATGAAAATGACTGTAGACCCCACAATCTGTTCTACACCCCCAAAGGATTCAAGGTTTTCAGATAAATCAAGAATAATCACACGTAAATAATTCTAAAAAATATAGTACTTTTAAACCTGCAAATATTAAACATGCAAAACCTGTAGGTTTCACATCTGTTGCTTACATAATTTACAATCCTATAGATGTTTACCAATTTAAACACATACTTTCCACAACCCTGTATACTTGATCTCACTAGATACAAAAGCTTATAACATTAATCATAATCTCAAATAATTCAAAAATTACCGAGACATATCAATAAAACTGAGTAAGAAATGTTAAATTACATTTTTAGTAGTAATGCAGCGTTAAAATGAGAAATGATACAATCAGAAAAGTCTGATGAATATCCAGCATGGTAAGAATAACTACAGTTAAGGAAACTGATTTGGGATGACTGGTGGCAAGACAAGCAGCTCAGAAACTGTCAGCCTTCTACCTTACTATGTATAGCCACACACAGTGTAACAGCTAAAAAGAAATGTGTTTCCAGAGTCTCAGTCCTAACTTATGTACCCAGACATACGTCTCTGAATCACTTACCCTGACTTTCAATTACAATTTTTGCAAATATGCAATTAATCACTTGTCTTTGTTTTAACTTCAAGGAAAGTCATCTGCAAGGGTTAGATGAACAGGTTAGGCAAGTCTTAAAGGTATGGCATAGCATGCCTTAGAAGGTCTCTTGCCTTATATAAGTGATTACAACTGATTTGGTAGAAGATGAGTAATGAACCTGTTCCATAAACACAGAGATCTTCTTCACTAAGGAAAGGGGGGAAAAGTCAAGTGTTTTCTTCATGAGCCTACCACCAAATCCTAGCCAGAAAGGAGGACCAAATATGGTGATATATACCTCAACATCAACATAACAGTAAACCTTGAGCTGTAGGCTACTTACTGTAAGAGTCCTCAGTGCAGGCTACATTGAAAGCCTGGACATGTAATTCTACCTTGGCCACACAAGGTCAGGATTTGTTTGGAGGTTTAAAAAGTAAACAAGCTATCCAAATAAACTAAAAAGAATACACAGTCAAGGTGCTACAAAATATGAGCATTTATCTTTCCAAACAAAACTGAAGGCAAAAAAATTTGAAATAAATATAATACCAATAATAATGTCCTGGCAGCGAAACAGCTTACACGAGTCAACATCTGCTCTTTTACATCTGTACAAAAGCCTATGACAGAAATTCCTTATAGTACAGAAGCCTGTGACAAGACTTAAATTTACTTTTACAGTGTTCTTCATTTTTAGGCAGGCAATCGGACATCTTCAGGATGAGAAGTATATTTATTGGGCATTTTTTCAATTAACTTTTTATGCTAGAAAGAAAAGGGAAGCAAATCTCCACCCCTAAACAATTCCCTTTCAATTAAGAAAAAAAAAAAAAAAACACTGGCATCCTGTTTGGCTTACAGGGGAAAAAACAATTGCTGGAAGTAGTTACCACTGTGCTGATGTGGCATCTGTAGAAAGATATATTTGTATCCGGCTTATATCTGTAATCTAAAGGCAAACAAAGCGAGTAAAGTGAAGCAATGTGTCAGATAAGTAAAGCCTTACTCATCTACAGTATAAGAAAACAACTGTAGAAACATCTCTAACCATAATCAAAAGTTTTATTTTATGTTTTTATTTACTTTTGCACCTGGTAACATATACACCTCAGAAAAGAAAGAAAAACAGAAAAAAAAGTATATGAAGCATCAACATAGCTATGATTCATTCTTCTTGGCACTTTGGGTAACCTAACAGGTTTTCTTTCATGTATCCACATACCTTTCAAATTAACATGCAACTGTTAAAAAAAAAAAACATGATGCAAAGAAGCAATTCATACAGTACAAAAACAGGTGGGAAAAGAACATTTTGTTTTAAATGTAAACCAAAGCAAACTTAGGAAACTATTACTAATAGTAAAGCTTAACAGTATATCTTGTATGACATATGGCAGACTGCAAGGCAGATGAGCTCAAAACAAGTAACTGTGAAGTTGTTAAATGAACTCGGACATCAAAGAAGGAAACAACAATATACAGTTCTGGACTGAGCAACTCACCACACACACACACACACACACACACACACACACACACACACACACACACACACACAATAAAACTTAGGCAGTGAAGTACAACCCCAGGAAGAAAAAAAGACATACACAACACAAAGCAAGTATCTTGCCAGTTTTTGATCTCACCATTGCACCAGCAGACAGAGCTTCTCCATTACATATCACAGTCCATGGTCTGCTTGTTCAATAGTTTCTGCATAGTCTCTATCTTTCTTCTTATTCTCTCTCTCTCTCTCTCTCCTCTTCTCAGCTCAAGGAGTTAATCTCTACTTCAAATCAGGAAACGTGTCATTCTAGTGTAGGTTAGCAACAAGGAAGACAGGGTAGAGGTCAAGGAAACTCCTACAATCATCAACTCTGTGTTACCGCCCTCTTCATGATCACATTAACTCTCTCCAGTCATTTCATACTACCCTGCTTTGAACAGTACTGTACAAATGTCATGTTGTTTAAAATTTGTGTATGTGGAAATAAAGGATAAGAGACTGTCTACTCTCACAGCTTGTCTGCCATAACAAAAGAGAAAATATACAGTCTGTTGGCATCCAGACACATTTTCAGCACCCTGCCTAGAACTTTCAGAATAAAACATTAAAAGTTTGGATCTGCTGTCTGCCGTTCATCTCCTGTGGAGCCAGTCTATCAACAAATCTGGCAGTCTGTCAGCAAAACTGCCAGCTACAGGAAGTAGCTAGACAAGAACACTACCAACAGCTGTACAAAGTCTACATAAAAAATATACATGCATACATATTGTATGCATGCACTACATTATATGCATACACACACAAACATTTGTGTTTGTGTCTGTGTGCATGCATACAGTTTATATACACACACAATATAATGTAAATACATACAACCCTATACATATGCCCATATATGGGCAAAACAGTGGTACAATGAGTAGCAATGAGATACTCCAGTTCAGTTCCTGGATGGGTGCCTATGAAGTCTTCCATGTATTTGCACAAGTTTTCACCAATTGCTCACAGTTCCTCCAACATTCTAAAGACATTTAGGAGGTATATTAGGAACTTTAAATTGTCAGTAGGGGTGTGTGTGTGTGTGTGTGTGTGTGTGTGTGTGTGTGTGAGAGGGAGAGAGAGAGAGAGATACAGATAAAGACCCGACAACCCACCCCTATTTCCCCTCTTTTTCTTGAAAACTCTGCCAACAGCAGTGGCTGCCTGCAGGATCACTGTTGGGGTCAGCAGAGGCTAGAGAGAGAGAGAGAGAGAGAGAGAGAGAGAGAGCTTGATTTATATATAGATGTAGCTACATACCATGCTGGTGTGAATGACCTGAGACGTACCTCCCTGGACTACATGAAGAGAGACAGAGGAGCTCTCCGAGCATGTAGCCCAGGCCGGTATGACCCTGACCTTGAGTAGCATCTTACCCTCACCAAGAATGATGCTACAATATGAAGACAAGATGATCAATTAGAACAATTGGCTTAAGTATTGGTGTCATTCAAAGGGGATCCAATGCCTGTCTGCCTGGGATGACATGCTCGACAAGCCACAATGCTTCGCTAAGGACGGCTTGCACCTGTCACCCCTGGGCTTTCGGATATTGGCAAAGGCTCTTGCCACCCCCATAGTGCCTTTTTTAGGCAAGGTTCAAAAGACAAACCCATCTCCATAGGTATCACAAGGGATAAGAAACTAAGAGTAATGCTACTCCACGCCAGAAGTCTAAACCTCAAGATGCATGCACTCGAAACTCTCCTTAGCATGGAGAACATAGATATCTGTGCAGTAACAGAAACCTGTTTCAAGGCTCCCGAGAGCACCCCAGCACTACCATGTTATACCTCATACCATGTTTTTCGGCCCCAAAACTTGGACCAAACCACAAAAGGAGGGGGAGTATCAATATTCGTCAAAGATACCCACACCTCCAGGTTGGTGGCACAGCACGAAGCATCAGAGACTATCCATGTGCAACTAACAGTGGTTAAAACTGCCTTCCAGTTTATAGCCTGCTACAGACCACCCTCCCAAACCCAGGAACCCCACTCGGCCTTCCTGAGAACACTGGAAAATCTGAAGGTCTCTCCAAACACCATTATACTGGGCGACTTCAACTACCCTAACATAGACTGGGAGCATTACTCTAGCGCCAACACCCTAGCCCAAAGGTTCCTAGAATTTATAAACTCAAATGCTATGGAACAACTTGTTGCCACTCCCACAAGAGGGGAAAACATACTGGACCTGATCATCACCAACATGGGGACTAGATCACTAAATTAGATAAACTAATCTCACTAGATATTCACATCCCGACCCCAGCCCCTGCCCAGAAAACCACAGTGAAAAACTTCTCTAAAGCAAATTTCACACTCCTCAAAACCGAGGTGGAATCCTTCAAAGCCTCCAGGCCTGTGGAAAATACAGTCCAGACCGCAGAATCCTTTATAAATGCATTCTATGAACACCTTCAGGAATGCATGGATCATGCAATCCCAAATAAAACCAAGACCCAATCCTCCACAGTTAGGCGTCCTGTCTGGTGGACCCCAGCCATAAACAAACTATACAATAGAAGGAGGAAGCTACTACATGACACAGCAAAATCCCAAAAAGGGAAGGCATCTCTGATCAGTATTAGCAAAAAACTACGGGCACTCATAAAATCGTCTAAGGCCAGCTTCGAGAGAAAAATTGCACATGACACTAAGGATGATCACAAGGCTTTCTTTAGTTATGTTAGGAACCTGGGTGGGAATTCCCAGATATGCTCAGAATTAGTCCAAAATGACAAAAAATACACCGAACCCACAGACATTGCCAACATCCCAGCTGACAGGTTCAGTGCAAACTTCTCCTCCCCTTCCCCACCAATAGGGCAAATAGCTATCCCAGCAGAGTGCTGCCCCCCTGACATCTCAGATGCTCAGGTAAGAGCCGCCCTCTCCAAAGCAAAAAACACAGCATCAATGGGAACGGACGGTGTCCCGGGCTGCGTCCTACATGAACTCCAAGAAGAACTAAACCCAAACATAAAACTACTGTTCAATCTCAGCCTTACTACAGGATATGTACCCAAAGAGTGGCGTACAGCAACAGTGGTCCCTCTCCACAAAGGTGGTGCCTCAACGGATCCTGGAAACTATCGCCCCATAAGCTTGACTAGCTTGGTCTGCAAAGCTATGGAAAGGATCATCATGGACCTCATAAATAAAGATATTGGGGACCTACAGACACTGGGTCCTAACCAGTTCGGCTTTGTTAAGGGCAGATCCTGCCTCTTAAACCTGGTCTATTTCTTTGAAACAGTCACCAAGGCCATTGACGAGGGGAAGGTGGTCCACACAGCCTACCTGGACCTTGCAAAAGCCTTCGATAAAATACCCCACTCGGGCATTATAGATAAGCTCACCAGCTTAAATATAAACCCCTATGTCACTAGATGGGTTGCAAACTGGCTCAAGGACAGAACCCACATGGTTAGAATTGCTGGAGCCATGTCAGACTCCAAACCAGTTACAAGTGGCATCCCACAAGGCTCAGTCCTGGGAACTCTCTTGTTCGGTATATATTTCTCGGAGGTACAGGCTAACACGAAGGACTGTGGCTGACCAAATTCGCAGATGACTGCAAACTGGGCGCCATAATCGACTCTCCAGCCGACACAAGCATCCTACAAAAGGGCCTCAAGAAACAGACAACTGATGCCAGAGCCATGGCCTCAAGCTAAACGCCAAAAAGTGTATAGTCATCCCTTTTGGCAAAAAATAAGTGCCCACAAATTACCACATAGGTGGTAATCCTTAAGTACGGAAGAAGTAATTAGGGACCTGGGAATGCAAGTTGATAGCAATCTCTCATTTGACAACCACGTGGCCAAAGTAGTTAGAAAAACATTTTATATAGCCCACCTAATCATGAAGATATTCACATCTAGATCAGGGGAGGTCATCGTGCCTCTTTACTCATCCCTCATCAGGCCCATAATTGAGTACAATGCCCCTTTTGGGATGTACCTTACCAGACACCTGCAGCAACTGGAAAGACTCCAAAAGTACCTCACCAAGAGGATCAAAGGGCTAAAACAGATGCCATATGCTGCCCGGTTAAAGAAACTCCAGCTCTACTCAGTGGCATACCGCCTGCTCAGAGGCGATCTGCAGCTGACGTATAAAGCCATGTCCAACCCGGAAGTAATGGACATGCTGCACCTCAGAAAATCCAAATCCCATTGAGCTACACGCTCGAGAGACTTGAACCTCAGCACTGAAATAAATAGGACATGCTGCAGGGACAGATTCATAACAGAGAGGCTCCCTTTACTATGGAATAAAATCCCAGTCCAGGTTAGGCAGAGTCCCTCATTGATTCTCTTCAAGAGGAGTCTTGATGAGTGGATGGGAGATCATAGGTTTACCCCGGGTATCACTTCTGTGTCACTGTTAGACAGAGGCACAGTATACTAACCTCGAAAAAGGGCATAGCAAAATTAATTTAAAATGGGTGGCGAAAGCCAAACACACTCTGGCTAGGCTTATAAATGCCCTAGGGCAGATAGCCTAGTATGAACCTATGAACACACACATATATATATATATATATATATATATATATACACACACACATATGTCTGTATGCATGCCTGTGTGTGTGTGTGTGTGTGTGTGTGTGTGTGTGTGTGTGTGTGTGTGTGTGTATATATATATATATATATATATATATATATATATACATACATATATATATAAAACACACACTATAGATATATATATATATATATATATATACACATATATATATATTTATATATATATATATATATATATATATATATATATATATACATACATACATACATATATATACATAATGTTGTTCTTCTTTCGGCTTTTCCCGGTTAGGGGTTGCCACAGCGGAACTCCGGTCCGCTAATGATCGGCAGTAGATTTTTATGGTGCAGAGGTGCCAGCTCGATGCCCAACCTTCAACGAAGGCACTCCCATTTACACATGTCTTTCCAACGCCACTCGACTGCGGGGAGGACATGCAGACTCCACACAGAAGGCACACCAGCCAAGAATCGAAGGGGAGAACCTCTTGCTGTGAGGTGACAACACTACTGCTGCACCATCGCGGCTTCATATATATACATAATGCATGGATCTTTATGTGCATATACACGTACATACATTTACAGACACATACACACAAATACAAGTGTGTGTATATATTACACCCACATATTTTATATATAAATTAAAAACAACAAACTCTAAACCGGCACTGGAACGTAAAAATACCAAAATAACAAAACGACTAGTTAGCACTCAAAAAACGGATAAAAATCCATGTTAAAAAATACATGGTTAAGCACTTTCGTCAATAAGACATCATCAGAATCATGAACAAAACTGAGGAAGTAACCTATAAAAATACATAGACTGGTCCTATTATGGGGGGGGGTCAAATCAGTGAGATGGAAAACATTAAAAGTGTAACACAGAACCAATCAGAAGTTCCTGCCAATCAGAATACAGAATTGCTACTTTCATCCAATGGTAGACGTCTCACAGGATGAGCAAACAAATACAAACAAAACCCAGGAACTTGATGTCAACAACTTAGAAAAACATATATCATACAATTATTTAAAGTTTTGACGCTCTAAGTTTCAACTCACTGGTAATTGAAATGGCATCATTTAGCCCTGGGAAGTTCACAGCATCCATATGCAGTGGCTAATGTATTTCGTGATGTAGTAAATGATTTTTCCAGTCCCCCAAAAAAAGCTGCTATGTTAATTTTCTCCAAAATACAACACTTAGACATGGAGAAGTTATGACTGCGAGAAGCTTATTTAGCCAACAACTCCTGTCATCATTCTTCAAAATGCATACACATGCTGATAAATTCCTTTATTAAAGTTATTGTTAGTTTTTCCAATACAGAATGCTTGGCATGTAAAACAGCTAGCTGTGTACACAACCTTGTCCGTCATACAACTGTACCATCCTATAACCATCCACCTTAAAACTTTTTCAAAAATTACAGTGTTGAAATAAGTCTCATTATAAAGGCACTGATGACAGAAGCCACACTTGAGTCATTAATGAGCCATTGTACAATCCCTTAAGAAGTCTTTCAAGAATGTTTTTCAAATTTGGCCAGTTCTTATAAGTAAATGTTGGTACATCACCAAAAAGAAATAAAGTTCTCATCATAGTGAAGTATAAACCAGTTTTTAGAAATTATGTTATGAATATCTAAAGCATCCAGTGAATAATGTAGAACCATGTTATTAAATGTTAAGGAAGTGGAAGGAGGATCTGGTGCTGGAAATTGAACCTGAAGTTTCCCATTATTAGGTAACAGTTCACCCACTAAGCCAAACTCTCTACTAATGGCTGCTGTATTAGCATTACTGATTTATTCACAATGAACCTCAATAACTTTCCTAATAATAGGGGCATATTTACCATTTCTTTCTTGTAGAATTAATTGGTAAAATTATTGTATTGGGATATCCTGCCTCCAGAAACATCATCTTAACAGTGTTAAAGTTGCTAAAAAGTACAGTTTTGTACCTACCATAAATGTAGATGTTCGAGGATCCACATTGCTGCAGTCCTAACTATTGGGGTAGTCCGCTGTCCAGTCGGCCCGAATACCAAAGTATATGGCTGACGTCGGTCAGGGCGCATTAGACTGACGTCAGTACGTCAGGGTACTAATGCGCATGACCGACGTCATATCCTCAGTCTTTTCTTGCCCCAGATGTCAGAAGACCCTGAAAAGATAAGGCCAAAAGCCAAAAACTCCCAACATACCTGCACCAAAATATATATACACAATATATACAAAATTAGCAGAATATAACCTCACCTACACAACCACCCCTAAACACAGAGGGGAAGGAGGGAGGGTAAATTGGACTGCAGCAATGTGGATCCTCGAACATCTACATTTATGGTAGGTACAAAACTGTACTATGTTCTTCATTCCACATTGCTGCAGTCCTAACTATTGGGTAGAATCCCAAAGCAGAGGTAAGGGAGGCTGGCAAATCATAAGGAAGCAGGAACTGCCAACATGCCTTGCAAAATAGCTGTGGCAAAACCAGCCCTAGACTTAGAGTAGAGAGGAAGGTGATAATGCTTAGAGAAAGTATGCACTGAACTCCAAGTAGCTGCCTCCAAAATATCCTTTGTTGCCACCCCCCTTAGAAATGCTGTTGAAGTGGCAGTAGCCCTAGTGGAATGAGGCCTAATCCCAGCTGGAATCTCCTTGCCATGATGGGAATAACAAAATGCAATGCAACACCCAATCCACCTAGAAATAGTTTGTTTTGACACAGGCTTGCCCTGCTTGAACTCAAAGCAAAAGAAACAAACAACTGCTGAGACTGCCTAAAATCCTTAGTCCTGCTCAAATAATAACGCAATTGCCTGTGTACATCTAAAGTGTGCAAAATCTTTTCCCCTTTATTTTGGGGATCTGCATAAAAAGTAGGCAAATGAATAGTTTGGTTTAAAGCCACACTAGAAACCACCTTAGGCATAAAGGAAGGATTAGTACGTAAAGATACCCTATCCTTATGAAAAATCAAAAAGGCTCCACTGCCATAAGGGCCTGCAACTCAGAAACCCTTCTTGCAGAAGTAATGGCCAACAAAAAGCAGTCTTCCATGACAAGTATTTCAATTCAGCAGTAGCCGAGGCTCAAAAGGTTGTAGAGTAAGTTTCTCCAACACAAAATTGAGATCCCAAGCAGGAGTAGGAGCTCTACGTGGGGGTCTTATATTCTTTGCCCCTCTAAGAAATTGCTTGAACAAAGGATGCGAAAACAATGGTGGGTCACAATCATAGTGAGCTGAAATTGCTGCAGCATGAATCTTAATGGAAGAGAAAGACAAACCTTTGTCCAATAATTCAGTAAGATATTGAAGAGCCACACTCAAATTTGGCTCAGAAATCTCCAAATTGTTTGCTGCACTCCAAAATAAAAATCTCTTCCATTTTTCATTACACTTTCCTTGTACTAGGTTTCCTGGCTTCCATAATCACATTTAAAACTTGTTGAGGAAGTTGAAACCTGCTGTCTTTCAAAACAGAATATGCCAGGCTGTTAGATGAAGAGAGTGAAGCTTGACATTGAGCAGGTGACCGTCCCTCTGAGACAACAGGTGTGGAATCAAGGGTAAAGGCCATGGAGGCTTCCTTACCAGACTCCTCAGTAATGGGTACCAGTGCTGCCGAGGCCAATCTGGAGCTATTAAAATCATCCTTGGCTTGTCTTGTCTGACCTTTAGAAGCACCTTTGGAAGAAGAGGCAGAGGTGGAAACGCATACACATGAAGATTTTTCCAACTGAAAGAAAGAGCATCCACTTTCCAAGCGGTGTGATGAAACCTCTTTGTGCAAAACTTTGGCAGCTGGTGGTTTAGTGGAGAAGCGAACAGATCTATGTCTGGAGTTCCCCATGACACTGTCAATTTTGAAATACATGAAGATCCAGTTTCCACTGTGGGGATCCATGATTTGTCTGCTTAACACATCTGCTAAGGAGTTCTGTGCTCGGCAGAAACCTTGCCTGAAGAGTTAGTTGCAAGCTGAGCGCAGTCTCCCATAAAATCATTGCTTGCCTGCACAATGGGTAAGAATGTGTTCCCCTTGTTTGTTGATGTACCACATGACAGTTGTGTTGTCTGTTAGAATCAACACCTGCCCTGGAAGAAGTAATTCCTTGAAAGCCATTAATGCAAACTGGACTGCTAACATCTCTTTCATGTTGATATGTAGATGCTGTAGTCTGGCAGGCCACTTGTCTTGTATCCACTTTCCATTTAGATGAGCTCCCCAAGCAATGTCTGAGGCATCTGTCGTTAGAATCTGACTCGCCTCTGGCCGGGTCACAGAGAGTCCCTTGTTTAGGTGACATTCCTGAGCCCACCACAAAAATTCCTTTTGAATGCAAGGTATTATTTGAATGACAGTGTCCAAATCCTGGCAGTGCTGTGTCCATACATTTTTGAGATACCATTGTAGCTTCCTCATATGCAGTTTGGCATTGGGAAGCACCAGAATACAAGATGCCATGAACCCTAAGGCTTGAAGGACTGTCCTTGCAGTCAGCCCGGACTGAAGAGATAGTTGATGGAAGTAACTGGAAAGATTCTTTTGTTTGTCCGGGGTTAAAAAGGCCATCTGGGCTGCAGTATTCAGTCTCACACCCAGAAAGCACATGTCTTGAGAGGGTACTAGACTGGACTTTATTTCGTTCACAGAATACCCTAGGCATCTTAGCACTGCTATGACATATTCCAGATGCTGTAGAAGGTCTTCCTTTTCTTGAGCCAGAATCAGGCAATCGTCCAAGTAAGGGTAGATTTGAATCCCTTTCAGCCTGAAGTAAGCTATCACTGGAGCCAGAACCTTTGTGAATACTCTGGGCGCAGTAGATAAGCCAAAGGGCAATGCAGAGAACTGATAATGAGAACTTCCAGCTCAAACGCAGATACTTTCTGCAACTTAATCTTATAGGCACATGAAGGTAAGCTTCCTTGAGATCTAAAGTTACCATCCAGTGATCTTTGCCCAGTAGAGGTAAAAGCTGTTGTAACGTCAACATTTTGAACTTGGGAATGTCCAGATAAGTGTTGAGGATAGATAAATCCAAAATTGGTCTCCACGTGTTCCCCTTCTTCGGTACTAGGAACAGGCGAGAATAAAATCCTAGGCCTCTTTCTGGCACAGGAACTGGCTGAATGGCCCCTATTTGGAGTAACAGAGAAATTTGCTTGTGCGCCTCTTGTCTTTGTAGAGGAGGAATGTCTGGCATGCCTTTGAAAGGAGGCAAGGTATGGAAATAAAACCTGTAACCGTGGTGAATGATATCCAGAACCCATCTGTCTTGGGTAATTAAATCCCAATTTTCTTTGAAAAGAGACAGCCTTCCTCCCAACGGTGCTGCCAGGCGAGAATGAACTGGCAGCCGAAAAGGCAGGTCATTGGGTCTGCTTACGAAAGGACTGACCCCTGCCCTCCCCAGAAGTCTGAGCAGGGGAACTCCCTGTCCTAGGCCTAAAAGAACCCTGAGCTCTGCCCCTACCACGTCTAGACCTACCCCTAGACTGGGAATCATAAGCAGGAAAAGTCCAACCCTTAGCAGGCCAATTTCTACTAAACTTGGAGGCTGCACTTGTAAAAAATCTTTAACAGTTTGCATAGATTTAGCCTTGTCCTCCATTTTCTTCAAAACTGCTTCCACAGGCGAACCAAACAACACATCAGACTGCAAAGGAGCATCCAAAATCCTTGTCTTAACATGCTCAGCTAAGTTCTGATCTCTCAACCAGGCGTGCCTCTGAAGAACAGAACCAGTGGCAGCCACCCTGGAGGAGGCCTGCACAGCATCAAAACCACATTGCAAGGAATGTTTACCCACCTGTTCAGACACATGAACTAAATCCTGCAACTCTTTACAGTCAATACCTTCCGCCAGAGCATCCACCTTAGATTTCAACTGTGAAAGAAGATAATTCTGATATTTTAACATGTGAAACTGACAATTCAATGCCCTCATGGCTAAAGTGGAAGAAGTATACACTTTCTTTCCCCATCTATCCAAAGCCCTTGCCTCTTTATCAGGAGGGACAGGATTTTTTAACAACTGAGGCCTTTACACCTTTAGGCCCCTGAGAGACAGTTTCGGGTCTGCCCTAGGACTCTTAAAAAGATACTTATGAGCTTCAGGCACCCTATAATACCTATCCGGCTTAACTGGGGCAGGAGGCAAAGAATCAGGATTCAGGCAAGCCTCTCCAAAACATCTTCCACCACATTCAAAACAGGAGGTATAGCTAAAGGCCTATGCTGGGGTAAAACAAGAACTCCCTAAGCCTTTTCCTGGAATCAGAGAAATCTTGGCCTTCCCATTTAAAATGCTCCCTCATGGAATGCAAAGTCTCTGAAAATGAAAAATCCTCAGGCGGAGAAGCTGAAGGAGTAGAATCATCCACATCAGAATCAGAATAAGCAGGGAACTCCTGCAAGTCTTCAACCGAAGACTCAGAAGCCTCGAGCATTGCTCAAAACTCTCAAGCTCAGGTTCCACCCTAGGCCTCTTATCAGGAGGGCATAGAACCCTTATCATAGTAATCAAATGTTCTCCGATTTTAAGCATATCTTTCTTAAGCAAAGACGCTCAAGCACTAGGAGAAACCCCACTGTAGCAAAACTTGGCCTGCCCCTAAGGAAGCCTTGGGAACAGAAGGGAGGCCCTAACCACCTTAGGAAGTGAGGGAAGAACAGCCACCTGAGAAGCCCCTCAGCCTGGCCTACTTCCTGAGAGGAAACATCCTGTAACAGTAAAGTCTCTCCCTGAGACTCCAAAGAAACACCTGGCAAAACCTCCGGCTCCACTGAGCCCTCTAAAGCACCGGCGTCTGGGACTGTCGGTTCTTCCCTCTAGGTTTTGATGTTTTGTCCTTGCGTTTTTAGCGAAGCGGCGGAGCATCCGGCGGCATTTTATAGTTACAACGCTTCCCAAACACTAACCTGGCACAGTCTAACCTTCTCTTAATAGTGCGTTTGTTAAATCTAGCACAAGAACGGCATCCAACAACGCCGTGCTCAGGCCCTAAACAAGGTATACACAAAGTATGGTAATCCCTATGAGGTATCTGTTTCCCACAAGAAATACAGTTATTCACTTTTTCTGACATCCGGTTAAATACTGAGGCAAGGAAAAACCAAAATATTCCCCAACGGGGTACTTAGCCAACTTTGATTCGGTCTGAAACTCTGACTTCAGAAATTTTCAGAACGCCAACCTGCACTCGCAAAATTGCTTCTGCATCGGACCATGCGGCAAAAAAGACTGAGGATATGACGTCGGTCATGCGCATTAGTACCCTGACGTACTGACGTCAGTCTAATGCGCCCTGACCGACGTCAGCCATATACTTTGGTATTCGGGCCGACTGGACAGCGGACTACCCCAATAGTTAGGACTGCAGCAATGTGGAATGAAGAACATCAGATGTTAGCATCAAATGTCAGTCAAGATAAAACAAATAAATTGACTTTTAACACCCTTTTTCTGATGTAAAGGGTAGTTGCTTTTAAAGTGCAGAAAGGTATAGTAGAATGTCAGTTTATGATAGAGATTAGTATTAAAAGGACCAAATGCACTCTTGGAGATCATAACATCCAAATAATGCATTTGGTCTGCATCCATGGAATACATAAATTCTAAAAAGAATGAGGAAGCCTGCAGATCAGAAAAACAAAACTTTTAAACTGTTCTTTACTATCTAACCATATGATAAGAATTCAGGTTTACAAAACCCTTCCTCAGTGCAAATTAAAACATGCTTATCACAGTTCCTTTAAATACACATCCTTGTTAACGCCCAGCCAATCATATACAATGCCCATTTAAACAATTTAGAAACAATTAATGATGTATATAGAAAATAAACAAAAAATATGTGTATAAAATCCATTTTAAACAAAACTGCCTATATTTAAGAACTGGTTTAAGGGTTACTGTTTGGTTAATACCCAGTGGGTTATCAGCCTGCAACCATAAAATCCACTCACATTCCTTAATCTCAAGTTTATTATTTAAATCACCCCCCCCCATATTCTTATACACCATATCAAAATCCCTAAAATTAAAAACATGTTAGACCATTCTCATTAAAATGTTTTGCTAATGCGTTGGTTGGGGCATTTCTTTTGATTTCTGACCTATGCTCTATTATTCTATCTTTTGAGCATCTTACAGATTTACCCACATAAAAACTGGAACAATCTTTACAAGTTCGGTTCATAGGTAGGTACTACGCTATTGGCCCTAGGGCCTATATAAGCCTAACCAAAGGTACCCTGGCTTTTGCCACCCAAGAAAATTATTCTCCTGTGCCACTGTCGAGCAGAGCCACAGAAGTGATCCCCGGGGTGAATTTCCTATCACTCATCCAATCATCAAGATTTTTCTTGAAGAGTGCTAATGAGGAGCTTTGTTTGATATAGATATGTAGTTTGTTCCAGAGTATGGGAAGTCTCGGGACAGGAATCTATCCCTCCAGCATGTTCTGTTTATTGTGATGATGAGGTTTAGGTCCCTAGAGCGTGTAGCTCGTAGGGATTGGGATTTCTTTAAGTGGAGCATGTCTAAAAGCTCTGGGTTTGACATAGCTTTGTGTGTTAGGCAGAGATTGCCTCTGAGTAGGCGATATGCAACGGAGTAAAGCTGCAGTTTTTTTGAGACTGTCTGCATAGGGCATCTCTGAGGCCAGTAATTCTCTTTGTGAGGTATTTCTGTGGCCTTTCCAGTTGTTGTAGATGTCTTGTGAGGTACATACCAAAAGGGGCATTGTACTCTATAATGGGTCTAATGAGTGATGAGTAGAGGGGAAAAATGACCTCTTTTTTCCTGGATGAGAAACCTTTTGTGATGAGGTGCGCCACGTAGAAGGATTTCCTGACTACTGTGGCGATGTGATTATCAAAGGAGAGACTACTGTCCACCTGTGTCCCAAGGTCTCTTATCACACTTTCGGTGTTAAGTAGACTACCACCTATGTGGTAGTTCATGGGTACTGAGTTTTTACCAAAAGGGATGACAATGCACTTTTTGGCATTGATCTTGAGGCCATGGCTTTGACACCAGGCATCTGTCTCAGCGAGGCCCTTTTGTAGGATGTCCACATCTTTTGGAGTTTCGATTATGGCTCCTAGTTTGCAGTCATCTGCGAACTTCATTAGCCAAAGACCTTCTGTGTTGGCCTCCACTTCAGAGAAGTAGATGCCAAACAGGAGAGGACCCTGGACTGAACCCTGTGGTACTCCACTTGTCACTAGTCTGAAGTTGGATTTGGAGTCTGCTACTTTCACAGTGTGCAAGGTATACAATATTAGTAGAAATACACATAGCAGTACATTTGAACATGTACGTTTTCTTCGTAATAGATGTATAAAATTCTGGTCCCCACTAATGCTAATGCAACAACAATAATTATGGCATGGATATGGTCCCATCCTCTTAAAATGCTTAGACATCACGCTAAATTTAGTGCCTTTATAGCATAACATTTGCTTTAAACGAATGAGTGTTTTTATACCGTACAGCCATCCTGTAATCCGTGCATTTCATGACCTTTGTGAACTACAATTGTATAAATATTATAGCAATGAAAAGAATGTTAGGAAGTTTTACAATATATCTTCTGAGGACTGTAAGGCATTGTGGTGACTGCAGGGAAACTATGATGTTATAATTAAAGAAGCAGACAAGGGAGGGGCAATTGTTTTAATGAATAAGGATGACTATTTGGAAGCAATGTATGCAATTTTATCTGACCAATATGCCTTTAAAGAGATATTTATACCAAACGTAAAAAGAATAAGTAATATTAATATTTCAATTTCTGACTTACAAGCAATGAACGATACTGATATTGATACATTCAACTACTTTACTGTCCCCTTTCCAGTGGTACCCATTTTGTATGGACTACCAAAAATCCATAAATCGATGGAAAAACCTCCAATGAGATTTCAGTCTCACTTTATTTACATAACTACTTGAATAAATACCTTAAATATGTGAAAAGTTTTATTAAAGACACGGGTGATTTTTTTAAGACAACTTAAGCAATGGTTTAACAATAGAGGGAGGTACCTATTTTTTATTTGTAGTACTGGATATTAAATATCTCTTTACAATAACCCCTAATTCTAGGGTCAAATCAATTAGAGCACTACTTTGTAATTATAGTCAGTTGTCTGGTAGATGGATAGAAACCATCTGTGAACTGCTTGAACTTGTTTTAGAGAATAAGATCTTTATTTTTCATAATAGATTTTATCACCAAATTTCGGATTTCGTGATGGGAACTCCCATCGCAAACACCTATGCAAATTTGGTACTTTATAAACAAATTCATGTTCCCATTTATCAAGGTCCAGATTTTTATTCACAGAAAGTAACTTTCTTTAAACATTTTGTGGATGATGTATTTTTTACTTGGAGGGCGGACATGATGAATTAGTTCGATATTTTGAATTTTTAAACAATAGTAGTGATTTCCTAAGATTTTCTATGTCTGCCTCACCCATTAGTATTGAATTTCTAGATGTGAAGTTATTTTTTGATGGGCATGAGATACGAACATCTGTGTAAAAGAAAGCTGTAAAAAGAAATATGTAGTTACACTAGAAGAGTATGCATGCATCCCACATCTTTAAGGGAATTACTACAGGACAATTTTTATCTAACACTAGATTGAACACTGAAATGGACAGATGCATTGTACAGAGGAATGGACGATTAATGAACTTCGAGATGGAGGTTATGATGATACACTATTTGGGGAGTGTGAGTAATGATGTTTTAAAAATGACGGACACCAAAACTGTGTTTTAGTGATGAAATAGTAATAAGTTAACCAAAGACTTTATCTAGTAATAATAATGTATTACATTATTTTCTATTACTTACAATAGATGCACGGATGGGTGTAGGATCAGACATCGGATCCGAACCAGCAACTAAGAAGACAGCTCCTGGGCTCAAGCTCCTCCTCTTCCCAAGATCCCTCGTTACCCTCACCCCTCAGATATAGTTTGCTGGACAGTAAAATGAGGTAGTGAATACTGCCTAAAAACACGAATGGCTAGAGATACATCCCTCCCTAACTCCCCAATCACTAAAAGAAGGTGGAAGGAGGGTGGGAACATGGTGAATAATGTCACTGGATAGCACAGATTCCAAGTTATGGTAAGTATATAACTCTATCTGATGCTATCCGTGTCATTATTGATCACGGATGGGTCAAAGCTCCCAGCTACTAATAACCATGGGAGGCCTCATGGAAGGATATGCCAGAGCACAGAATAACCAAATGAAGCCCTCCTCCTGGACATCAAGTCTAACTTGTAACGAGCAACAAAGGTATGGGGATTAGACCCAAGTAGCAGCAGTGCAAATCTCATCTAAAGAAAGTTTAGCCAAGAAGTCAGCTGTGGCTACCAACCTAGTAGAGTGAGCTTTGACTGGTCCTGTGAGCTCCAGGTGTCTGCTTTCATAAATATAAAGAAATACAGCTGGCGATCCAATGAGAAATGCACACCTTGGAAACCGCTTGACCTCTCCTGGCCTGAGAAAAGGCAACAAATAGCTGATCAGACTTTCAAAACCTTTCAGTCCGCTTAAGGTAAAAACGTAACTGTCTATGAACATACAAAGAATACAACTGATATTCTCCTCTATTAGAAAATTTTGGAAAGAACACAGGAAGTTGAACTGACTAAGATTCACCTCAGATGCTACCTTAGGGAAAAAGGAAGGATTGTTCCTGAGACACACCCTATCCTTATGGAATACCATGAAGGGAGGCTTTATGCACAGAGCCTGCAGTTTGGAGACCCTCCTGGCTGAAGTAATCGCAACCAGAAAGGCAGTCTTCCAGGCCAGGAATTTGAGGTCATAGGTCGCCTCAAGCTCAAAAGGTTTCTGCGTCAAACACTGCTACACCAGAATGAGATCCCAAGGGGAGGGGGATCCTTTACAGGAGGTCTCAGTAGAAAGATCCCTTTAAGGAAGGCCTTACACAGTCTAGAAGAAAAGGTGGACTTTCTTTCAAACAGAAGTTGGAGATAGCAGCCATGTTGGAGTTTAATCATAAAGAAACTAGCCCCCTGTTGAAAAGAAGAGACCAGGTGCAACAAGATGTCAGGGACAGAAGCTGAAAAAGGGTTTAGATTGTGTTGTTTTGCCCATATAGAGAATCTCCTCCATTTGCTGGAATACAGAGTCTTAGTAGATGGCTTTTGAGAAACCAGAATAATGGTCTTAACCAGGGAAGGAAGCCTGGACTGGGAAAGAATCATTGGAACTGGAGGTACCATGCAGTCAGATGATGGGACTGAAGGTTGAGAAGAGGAAGCCTTCAAGGATGGGAAATGAGATCCGGCATGGGATCCAATATCTAAGGTGGATATTTCAGATGAGACCAAAGGAGGGAAAAACATGCCTGATGAGGCCAGGAGGCGGCAATGAGGATGAGAAGAGTCTTCAGGTGATGAGCTTTCTGCAAGACTTTGGGAATGAGGGGAGTTGGAGGACAGACATACAGAAGTCCCAATGGCCAATCGTGAATCAGAGCATCCCTGGGTGACTCCCCAGTTTGGGGGATCAGGGCAAAGTATTTGCTGCATTTGTGATTGACAAGAGAGACAAAAAGATTGCAGCAAGAGAGACCCAGCAGTCGAATATCCGTGCCACTGACTGATACAGGGACCACACATGAGGACTCAGTATAGATCTGCTGAGTTTGTCAGTTAATACGTTGAAACTGCCTGGAATATGCATTGCAAGAAGAAAGTGCCTGGAAGACATCACCCATTCCAGCACTCTCATGGTCTCTCTGCACAGGAGATAAGATTGTGCCCCCCCCCCCCCTGTTTGCTGATGTACCAGATCACCACCATGTTGTCTGACTGAACTGCAATGGTCCCAAGAGGGAGACTGTCTTGGAAGGCTTGGTATATTAGAAGGACTGCTCTCATCTCCAGGACACTGCCGTGCAATTTGGTTACCAAGGGGGCCCACATGCCTTGAACAGTCCTTACTCGACAATACCCACCCCCCACACTCCAACATGCCTTTAACAGTCCTTCCTCGATAACACCCCACACCCCAACAGGGAGGTATCAGTGGTCACCGTGGCTTGGGGTTGGGGAAGACAAAAGGGTCTACCTAGAAGAAGGTCCTGAGCTTGGAGCCACCAAGCAAGGTGATGTCTGCAGACTTGAGAAATCCTGATGGTCATGGACATGCGATGAAGATGAGCCGACTATTGCACCTCTAGGGTCAATTGTATAACTCGCATGTGATATCTGGTGAGAGGGACTAACTGAATCACAGCCGCCATTGAACCTAGTGCCTGCAAGATTAAATGGACTGTGGGACATTCCAGATCCAGTAGAAGATGGACCCGTTCCCAAATCATCTCGACTCTGCATGGTGAAAGTGCTGCAGGCTCTGACACAGTGTCCAGAAGGGCCCCGATAAATTCCAGGCTCTGACACAGGGCAAGATGAGATTTGGGCAGGTTGACTATGATGTCTAGGTCCTGAAAGAGACTGAGTGCATAATCCGTGGCCAGTGTGAGTTGATGCCTTGTGGGTGCCATGAGGAGCCAATCATCCAGGTATGGAAATACCTGGAAGCCTTGCAGCCAGAGGTGGGCTGCTACCACTGCCACACATCTGGTAAACACCCGGGGAGCTGGGGCGAGTCCAAAAGGCAGCGCTCTGAACCAATAGAGATTAGCCCCTAGCCAAAAGTGTAGGTATCCTCTGGAGCATCTTGTCGACTTTGATGGGATAGTATTCATCCTTGAGATCCACTGAGCACATCTAATCATCCTTGTGCAGAAGAGGCGGAATGGACTGAACAGTGACCAGCCAGAACTTAGACTTCTTGACCGGCAAATTTAAAACACTGAGGTCCAGAATGGGATACAGGTCCCTGTTTTTTGAGGCACCAAAAAGAAGGGAGAGTAAGTTCCGGACACTTGTTGCCCTGTTGGGACCTCATGGATGGCTCTTTTTTGAAGGAGATCTTGAACCTCTAGTAGGGCCAACTCCCTTTGGCGGGGTGGAACATCCAGGAGAGATTTGTGAGCTGGAGGGGACTGTAAAAAAGGTATGAAGTAACCCCTGGACATGATGTTTAACACCCACTGATCTGAGGTAATACTTATTTAATGAAAAAACACATGAAGATAAATCCAAAAGAAACACCAACAACGAAAACTGCAGCCAACTGGAAAAAGTTTTTACTTCTTTTCAAACAGATTCTGGTACCTCGGCCTTCGCCTTCATTGGAATAAATTATTTTAAATCACACCAGCTTATATATACACCAGTCATTTCAATTAAACAATTAAATAAGTTCATCAATTAAGCAGTTTAAGAAAACATTCAAATTTAACATGTATTATTAATCTATAATATTTATCATAACATATTACAAACTTTTATACATTAATATTTAAATTTCTAAATTCATGCCATTTGGAAACAGAGTTTTATAATTTATTATAAAGTTAGATTCCATTCTCAGTAATTTTTTCTGAAAATTAATGTTTGCCCCCCCACCCCCCTCTGGTTTTGCCAAAACACTAAATACAAGATCCTCACAACTACCATCATGAAATTGATGAAAATGGTTGGCTACTGGACTATCCAGTCTACCCCTCCTGATATCTCCCATATGTTCCATGATTCTCAATTTTATTTTTCTTTTTGTCTGCCCTATATACCATTTTCTTACTTCACAATTACAACCTAATATATAAATCACCCCAAAGGAATCACAACTGAAATGATCAATGGCATTATATTTAACGCCATTTATCATATTGCCATCCAAATTCACAATTTTACAACATACTTTACAACATCCACAAGCATAAGCTCCAGCATTATGAACCCTAGCCCTCCTACCTTTATGCCTAACCAACTCTTTTAAATTACTGCATCTAGCATAAGAGAAAATGATATCATTAGGGATAATAGTTTTCAAAAAATCATCATTCATAACCATAGGCCACATACTATATATTATTTTTCTTAATATAGGTGAAAAAAGTGAATACCTATTTACAAAAAATATTTTATCCTTAACTTCCATGTTATTACAATCATTACAAGCTAATTCTAAAAATTCGCCATTTTCCCTAGTATTCACACTTTTAATATTCTTTCTACCTATATTTTGATGAACCATTAGATGTAAATTTAAATCCCGTTCAACTCTATTTCTATGTGACATAATATTATCCCATCTGTATCCTCGATTGTTTAATTTTTCACAAATTACATCAAATTCCCTCTTAATATTCCTAACCTCTGAAGTATTGGCAGCAATTCTTTTAAATTCTCCCAAAGATAATGAGTTAATTAACTGAACACTATGCATACTAGTGGCATGCAAAAAATTGTTTACTGCCGTAACTTTATGGAAGGGTTTATGTTGTATCTTCCCATCATTACCAACATAAAATTCAACATCCAGAAACTGGATTGACCTTGGCTTCACTTCAAAAGTAAAGTCCAAACCACAAGAGTTTAATTTCAAAGTTGAAATAAAATCATTAAACTCCATTGAATTACCCTTACACAAAAATATTAAATCATCAATGTATCTCTTGTAAACAATCACATTTTTCCGAAAAAAATTAGTAGTGTACAAAAATAAATTTTCAAAAAACCCCATAAAGATTATGGCATAAGAGGGAGCAAAACTAGCACCCATTGCTGTCCCTTCCCTTTGTAGATAATATTTTTTATCAAATTCAAAAAAATTGTGAGTAAGACAAAATTCCAGTAGGGAAATAATATATGTTGTTCTGGGTCCATCTCCCAAAAGTTGATATACTGCATCTAAACCCCATTTGTTACAAATAGATGTATATAAAGATTTTACATCAACACTTGCCCAATAAAAATTATCCTGCCATAATATTCCCTTAAAAGTATCACAGACCTCCTTTGTATTTTTAACATGGGATGGGATTCTTGTAATATATTTCTTCAACACAGAATCCAAAAAAATTCCCACATTTTGTAAAAAGGCTCCTTTTCCACTAACAATCGGACGCCCTGGAGGATTATTTAAATCCTTATGTATTTTAGGTAAAATAAAAAATTTTGCAATACTGGGATTCTTAACATATAATTTTTTCACATCCCCTGAGGAGAAGAAACCCAATCTTTCCCCTCTGTCCAGTAAGTCATGTAGGGCACTGTTGAATTCCAAAATAGGATTATTCAAAAGGGAAGCGTAAACATTGTTATCCATCAAAATGTTTAAAACTATAGAATTGTACTTTTCTTTATTAAATACAACCCAATTGCCCCCCTTGTCTGACTCTACAAAAACATAACGGTCACTAAGCTCTCTTATATGACATAATGCTTGCCATTCTCCCTTTGATAAATTGAAATCCATTGCTTTTTTCTTAAACAAACCATATTCCTTCATAATTAATTTCTTCACAACATTTTCAAAAACAATAATGGTCTGATTAATTTTGGCAGGCAGCAGCGCTGGTTCTGTGGACCTCCTCTGCCTCTGGGGCAACATCTGTTGTCAAAACTCCCTTCACTGGCCAGAGGAAGAGGATTCCTGTGGAGCATCCTGGAAGAAATACTGAGACCTGCAGAACCACAGTTTCTTACTACCCCTCTGATTTTTGTAAAGGATCGTTGCGGAGTAGAGAACTTGATCACGACCACGGACAGATTTTTCCCTCCAGCTCACTATGGGTTAAAGCTTGACCAAAGGGCCAGAGTTGACCCGTCAAAAGGGGCGTTAGTGAAGGACACCTTGAAGGGTTCTGCAAACTTTCAAAGGCGAAGCCAGGCATGGTGCCGAATAGCAATGCCAGTGCCAGCCGCTCTATAGGTGACCTCCACCACAATGGAGATCAACCTCATCAAGGCATTAGGCAGGCAAGTCAGAGCAGACAGCTTTGGAGAGACCAATTTGACTCTCCGGAGGTAGCAACTCAGAAAGGGAAGTGGAGAGCTCTGATACAAAGTCCCTTTGCAGCAGAGTAAAGTGTGCCATGTAGCTGTTTGCTCTCAGTCCGAACGTAGCGGAGGCAAACATGAACTTCCCAAACTGGTCAATCGCCACAGACTCCCTGATCGGGGGATGCACCATGGAGCTCTATTCGGTAAACTCCTTTTTTGTAGCTGCAGCCACCACAACAGCATCAACGGG
>NC_056743.1:1397526555-1397771555 GCF_019279795.1 Protopterus annectens
GATATGGATCAATGTGGTTTTGTGGAAGGAAGGCAAACATCTGATACTCCAAGAGCCAGTTCCAAGTTTTTTCAGGATATAAAATGAATAAAGATAAAACAAAGGCTACAGTTGCTACCTATGAACCTACACATGAATTGGTTTAGTAATGCCCATATTTATGGAGACATGGACATGATGAAATTACTTGAAGTAGTGAATATTGTAACAGATAAAAGAACAAGCAGTAGGATCTTTAGAAAAGGATAGGAACAAATTACACAGAAAAACATGTAAACTGTGGGAACATTACATGCAGAAACATTGTGGAGGAGTTAGGTTTATGAAAAGGTAGGAATTGAATTATTTATATAATGATGGAATGATTATACTGTGTAGAAGAATATATGTGATGTACATTTGCAAAGGTGAACTTAATATAGTTTGCTTACTTTTATATAAATGTAAGTTTGCCTCCCTGTGTCACAAGTGATAATTCGATAAAGGTGTTTAAAAGAAAAAAAAGCTTTTCATGACCCTGTAACTTCATAAAAGTTTCAGTATGCCTGTAAACAGAGAGAATGAAGAATGAGTCACACACTCACACTCACACACTATAACCTAACATTATTAACCCATTTTGTCTGGAACAATTCCCACAACGTGAAAAACAGTAAAAATATAACTTATCTTCCCAAAATCTCAAACCGCTCTCTTTCCTTTAGCACACATTTGGGACCCACATCAAATCTACCGTTACTAGCTGGATTACTCATTGAGGAAACAGAATGTTGTTACCCAGAGATCTGGTATTGAGAGCCCAAACAATGACACAGTGTCAGAAGGCCGAATGCCAACACCAATAACAGTCTGAATGAATGTTGGTGTCAGAAGAAATCAGTGTCAGTATAGGTTAAAATGGACTGAGAAAAGAAGATACCAGAAAAAAAATACTAGTAAGAGGAACATCAAAAGGGTAGATGGGATGGAAAGAGCTAGAATCAACTGGTGATACTACTAGTGGCATAAGGGAAAACACTCCATCTGCTGGAAAAAGTACAGTTGTGCAAGTCCTATGTACCTATAACAGTAGATGTTTAAATTCTACATTGCCTCAATGGCATATGGGTTCTGTGCATGCACAAACCCACACTGGCAGCTTTCCAGGACTCAGAATCCACTCCTCTCTGCAATAAGGGATTGACTAAGCCCCACCCATCAAGGGAAGCCTAATGTTTGTCACAAAGTCATCTATCCATGTTTTTAGGGGGTCTATATCAGAACATCGAAGTTTTAAACCTTCAAATGTTCTAATATTGACCCGTTTTAATCGAACGCTAAAAAAAGCGAAGTTACAGAACACCGAATTCTTTCCTAGGGAAAGAATTTGGTTGGCCGGTTCTGTGGCTTTGCTATTTTCAGCGCTATGGTGGAGATTTACGGGTCGGGTTCAGGTAAGTGTGCGATTGTGTCATTGTTAGGAATAGGGCGTGGGTTAGGTGAGTTAGGGTTCGGGTGCAGCTTAGGTGAGTTAGGGTTAAGGCGCAGGTTAGGTGAGTTAGGGTTAGGGCACAGGTTAAGTGAATTAGGTTTAGGGGTGGGTTAAGTGAGTTAGGGATAGGGCGTGGGTTAGGCGAGTGTGCGATAGTGACCGACCTTAGGGTTACGGTAAGTGGATAGATAGTAGTGTATGTATAGTTTAATGTTGAGTTAGTTGTAGGATTATACGTATGTGTGTGTGTATTGGTTTTTTTAGGTGTGCTTGCATTGTGTGTGTGTGTGTGTGTGTGTGTGTGTGTGTGTGTGTGTGTGTGTGTGTGTGTGTGTGTGTGTGTGTGTGTGTGTGTGTGTGTGTGTGTGTGTCCCCAAGGAAAAAATTTGCTGTTCTGAATGTTCGATATTATGTGGTTTACATATTTTAGGTTCAATGAAATAGTGTTTGCTATTTTCATATTTCAATAACGTGATATAAACGCATTTTTAGTACTACATAGGATTAACCAATAAGGAGCAGAAGAAAGAATATCTTGAAACTAACCAAACTGCAGGCAGAAAATACTAACATAAATAACCAAAGCCAACAAACAACACAACAAGGCTGGATTACCAGATTGCAGTGCTTTGTAAAGGTATGAACAGAGGATAAAGTTGCTGCTTCTAGAATGCTACTGAGTTCACTCCTTTCAATATGCCACCAAAGAGAATAAGGTTCTGGTGGAATATGCCTAACCTTGCCTGAAGTAGATTTGCCATAGTGGGAGTGCTTAAAAAAATTAAGACAACCAATGAGCAATTGTTTGCTTAGAAACAAACTTGACCTTCTTAGCTCCAGAACAGGAAATAAACAGCTGTTCAGAATTCCTGAAGGGCTTAATTCTGTCAAGGTAGTACCTAAGCTGTCTGTGCACATCCGATGTGGGCAGAATCTTCTCTCCCTTGTTTTTAGGTCCCAGAAAGAAGAAGCACAGTGGTGTACAATACCATAAATGTAGATGTTCGAGTGTATTCACTGTTGCAGTCATTACATTTGGGTAATCCTGCTGGCATGTTCCCCTCAGTCGGCCCGAATTCCAAAGTCCTGGGTCCTGCATTAGCTGCTGTCACCCCTTTCCTGACGTTAGGTTGTTAGGGGTATAAAAGATGCGGCAGACACCATTTTCTTTAGTTTTTCTTGCCCCAGATGTCAGGTGCCCCCTAAAAGGGTAGCCAAAATTTATATATGTATAAATACATGCACCAATATAAGCTTTACCTTCATCTACAAGCAAGTACACCACATAGGTTCCTTCAGAAGAAAGGGGGATGGCGGGTGGGTAACCTGGACTGCAACAGTGAATACACTCTAATATCTACATTTATGTTAAGTGCACACAACTGTACTATGTTTTTCGTGTTTCACTGTTGCAGTCATTACATTTGGGTAGAGTCCCAAAGCTATGGATGGGAGTCTGGAACTAAACAGCATTAGGAGCAGCTAGGAGGCCCTGCAGAACTGCAGTGGCAAAGCCTACCCTGGATTTAGAGTACAGTGGCAGATGATAGTGCTTTGTAAAGGTGTGCAACCTCTAAAATGTCCTTGGTTGGTACTGCCCTGAGAAAGGCTGCTGAAGTGGCTGCAGCTCTGGTTGAATGTGGCCTAATGCCCTAAGTAGCAGAAATGAATGCAGTGGCCTATCCACTTTGAAATAGTCTGCTTTGAGATAGCCTTTCCTTGTGATCCTGCAGCATATGCCACTAGTAATTGCTCAGTCTTTCTGAAAACTTTGGTTCTGTCCAAGTAGAATCTAAGCTGTCTGTGTACATCCAAAGAATGCAGAATTCTCTCCCCCTTGTTCTGTGGATTTGGATAAAAAGTTGGCAGATGAACAAGTTTGATTAAGAGCCACACTGGACACCACCTTAGGTATAAATGTTGGGTTTGTCCTCAGAGAGACCCTGTCTGGATAAAAAATGATAAAAGGTTCCAGAGCCATGAGTGCCTGTAGCTCTGAAACTCGTCTTGCAGAAGTTATTGCTAGGAGCAGAGCTGTTTTCCAAGATAAAAACTTTATATCAGCAGTAGTAGCTGGCTCAAAAGGAGGCAGGGTGAGTTTTTCCAAGACATAGTTGAGGTCCCATGCAGGCGTTGGTGATCTCTTTGGAGGCCTTCAATTTTTGGCCCCTCTGAGGTACTGTTTTAATAAGGGATGAGAAAAGATTGGTGGCTCTGTATTGTATTGAGCCGAAATGGCAGAGGCATGAATTTTAATAGATGAAAAAGATAGGCCTTTGTCCAGCATCTCAGTTAAGTATTGCATAATCTGAGGAATATTTGGCACAGCTGTAGCAGTTCCTTGTGCCTGGTTCCAAGCACAAAATCTTTTCCATTTTCCAGCATAAGATTTTCTAGTACTAGGCCTTTGGGCCTCCAAAATGACATCCATCACAGCTTTACTGAGAGGTGTGTTTTGTATGACTACATTATCCGCCATGCTGCCAGGTTTAAAGTCCTGAGTTGGCTGTGCAGGATTTGATTGTTTTGCTGGGACAGTAGATGAGGTATTTGAGGTAAGGTCCAAGCTGGGCATTGAGACAAGTTCCTTAGGACTGGAAACCAGTACTGGCGGGGCCAGTCTGGGGCAATCATTTTTGGCTTCTGTCTGACTTTTAGGAGTACCTTGGGGAGGAGAGGCAGTGGGGGAAAGGCATATGCTGATAGGTTTTTCCAGCTGAAGCTGAAGTCTACTTTCCATGCTTGTCTGTGATTAAGTCCTTGTGCAGAATCTTTTTAGTTGGTAGTTGTGAGGGGAGGCAAATAGATCTATGCCCGGGCATCCCAATTTCCTTGTTATCATGCTGAAGGCTTGTGGATCCAGCTGACACTTGTGGGGATCCGTGAGATTTCTGCTTAGTTCATCTGCCAGAGTGCTTTTCCTTCCTGGCAGGAATTGTGCCTGCAGATGTACTTGATAAGTTAATGCAGTGTCCCACAAAGTCATGGCTAGTCTGCAAAGAGGGTAAGAATGTGTGCCCCCATGCTTGTTTATATACCACATGACCGTGGTGTTGTCTGTCTTTATCAATAGTTGTCCCGGATGAAGTAGGTCCTTGAAGGCTGTCAGGGCATTCTGAACAGCTAGCATCTCTTTTTGATTGATATGTAGATGCATTTGGGTTGCGGACTATGTGCCCTGAATGCATTTTCCTGCCATTTGGGCCCCCCAGGCATAATCTGATGCATCCATTGTTAGTGTCTGCCTGGCTGGGAGTAATGTGAATGGCTGTCCCTGGTTTTGGTGACAAGCCTTTGCACACCATCGAAACTCCTGTTGTAGGCAGGGAATGAGAGTAATCATTGTTTCCAGGCTGTGGCAATGTTGAGTGCAAACACTTTTAGGTACCATTGAAGTTTCCTCATATGCAGTCTTGCATATGGAATTAGTTGGATGCAGGATGCCATGAAGCCCAAAGCCTGCAGAATTTTTCTTGCAGATAACTGGGCCTTTGTTGCCAACATTTTGAAATAGGTAGTCAGTTGCCTTTGTTTGTCTGGCATGAGATAAGCCATCTGGACAGTTGTATTTAAGCTTGCACCCAGGAATAGTATCTCTTGAGAGGGTACTAGTTTTGATTTATTTTCGTTGACTGTGTACCCTAGACATGTTAGAAGTTTTTTCACAAACGCCAGATGCTGTAGAAGAATGTCCTTGTTCTCTGCTTGAATTAGACAGTCGTCCAAGTAAGGATATATTTGTATTCCTCTTTGTCTGCAGAATGCAATTACTGGTGCCAGGCACTTTGTAAAGACCCTGGGCGCAGTAGATAAGCCAAAGGGCAGTGCAGAGAATTGGTAATGCATTGAGCCAGCCTTGAATCTGAGGTATCTTCTGCATAACTGTCTGATTGGTACATGCAGGTATGCCTCTTTTAGGTCTAGAGTCACCAGCCAAGCGTTCTTGCCCAGCATGGGCAGAAGCTGCTGCAAGGTCATCATCTTGAATTTTGGTATGTCCAGGAATGCGTTCAGAATAGATAGGTCCAGTATTGGTCTCCAGGTCTTGTCCTTTCTGGGTACCAAGAACAGTCTTGAGTAAAATCCTTGTCCCTGCTCTTGCTCTGGTTACTTGTTGAATGGCCCTCATGTCCATGAGGGATGAGACTTGTTTTTGTGCCTCTGCCCATTGATTTTTTGGCAGATCTGGCCAGCCGTTTGCCTTTGGCAGGGTGTGGAAATGGAACTTGTATCTGTGACACAAAATGGAGAACCCACTTGTCCTGGGTTATAATGTGCCAATTTTGAGAAAAAAAAGTGCTAATTTTCCCCCTAAGGGTGCTGCCAGGAGATAAGTGCTTGGTGCAGGCAGGGGAAGTCATTGGGACTGTTTCCTGTATGGTTGTGATTTGTCTTCTCCAACTTTGGAGGTAGAAGCACCCCATTGTTTTGACCTGTAGGAACGTTGTGCCTGGGATCTGCCTCTAGGGCATCTGGATCTGCCCCTTTGAGGTCTGTTTGACACAGGAAAGGACAAATTCTTGGTAGGCCAGTGTCTACTAAATCGAGGTGGCTGTACTTGTAAAAAATCTTTGACAGTTTGCATAGATTTAAGCTTTGTCCTCCATTTTCTTTAATACCTCCTCTGCCTTAACACCAAACAAAGTATCATGCTGTAAAGGTGCATCTAATAATTTAACTTTGACCTGATCAGGCAGATTTTGTTCCTTTAACCAAGCATGCCTCCCTAATTACAGAACCCGTAACTGCGGCCCTGCAGGAGGCCTCCAAAGAATCAAAACCACATTGCAAAGTATGCTTTCCAGCTTGTTCAGCTGCATGCAATAAATCCTGTATTTCCTTGTTTTCTGCACATTCAGAGTTTAATAACATTTTCTGTTTAAGCAATGCCATGACATGTTGCTGATATTTGAGCATATGAAACTGACAGTTTAAGGCCCTTATAGCCAAGGTAGCAGATGTGTAAACCTTTTTTCCCCATCTATCCACTGGCCTAGAGTCTCTGTCAGAGGGGGTAGGGTTTTTTGCAGCGGAAGCCTTAACTCCTTTGGGACCTTGTGAAATAGTTTCTGGGTCTGCAGCAGGGTTTTTTAAAAAGGAATTTATGAGAGTCAGGAACCCTGTAATATCGGTCAGGCTTAACAGCAGCTGGAGGTAAGGAGTCAGGGGTAAGACTAGACTCTGAAAACACATCATCTACAATATCTAACACAGGTGTAATGGCTAGTGGCCTGTGTTGAGGTAGTAAAAGGAAATCTCTGAGCCTCTTTTTAGATTCTGAAAAATCTTGGCTCTCCCAGTGGAAATGCTCACTCATGGTATGCAAGGTTTCTCCAAAAGAATAGTCCTCTGGAGGAGAAGCTGAAGGTATAGATTCTTCAGCATCAGAATCCTCATAGGGAGGAAGAGAATATTCCTGATCAGAAGAGGAATCAGAAGAAATAGAAACCTGATCTGAAGATTCATAGTTAGTCGCTTGCCTAGGCCTCTTATCAGGAGGGGGATGGGAACCCCTGATCAAGGTAATTAAGTCTTCGGCCCTTTTGAGCATCTGTTTTTTGGGCATAGAGGCCTGTCCACGTGGCTCTTGAGTTGGTTTCTTTGCCTTTGAAGCTGAGGTTGGTTTAATGTAAAGATGTTTAGGTCTAAATACACCCTCAGAAGCCAGTGCCTGCTCAGTGGCTCTGGACCCATCTAAAGGAATAGTATCAGAGGCTCCAATACCTTGAGTTTCCAGTGGCATAGCCGACTCCACGTGGGAGTCGGTAGTAGCAGGCGTCAGGGGCTGTGAAAGTGCCTCACTGAGAACCCGCGAACCAGCGACTGGCTTAGGAGAAGCTTCGTCCTCGGTTTTGGGCCTCGGTTGTCTATCTCTCTCCTTTTCTTTGCGTTTTTTTGTGAACTCCGGTAGTCGGATGGCTATCCAACGACATTTCTGGATAATTAAACCGGAGTCCAAAATAGTTTAAAGCAAAATCATACAGACGCTTAATAGTGCATTGGTTAAATCTAGCACAAAACCAACAACTAGCAACGTTGTGATCAGGGCCTAGGCAAGGAATACAGTAAGAATGAAAGTCCTTATGAGGTATTTGCTTTCCACAAGAAATACAATTATTAACTTTTTATGACATCGGCCTGGAGCAAGAAAAAAAGTTTCCCCAATGGGGTACTTAGCTTTATTGGAGACTTCGGATCTGAAACTCGAACACGAAAATCTCAGGAGTCGGCCGACTGGCACTCACGAACTGCTTCTGCTTCGGGCACCGTGCAAAAAAGACTAAAGAAAATGGCATCGGCCGCATCTTTTGTACACCTGACATCAGGGAAGGGGTGACAGCAGCCGAAGCAGGACCCAGGACATTGGAATTCAGGCCGACTGAGGGCAACCTGCCAGCAGGATTACCCAAATGTAATGACTGCAACAGTGAAACACGAAGAACATCTGGGAGATTAATGGCTTCATTCCAGGTAAAATAAGAAACAACTTTTGGCATGAAAGAAGGATTAGGATGAGGAATATCAGACAAGATTGTTTCACCATAAGAGCTTGCAGCTACAAAGTTTCACCTTGCAGATGTCACAGCAATAAGCAAACCAGTTCTCCAAGTGACGAACTGCAAATCGACCTGAAAGGTAGGTTGAAAAGGAGACCAGGTCAATTTTTATGAACAAAGTTGAAATCCCAAGGAAAAGGAATTTGCTTTCAAGGGGAGGGTCTCAAGAATTCCTTTCCTAAACTGTTTGACCACAAAAAGATGAAAGAGAGGGATCCATATGCATATAAGGTAGAAAACAAGTAACCACAGTCACCTTGCTCCAGCAACAGAAGTAATACAAATGCTCCAACAGCTTAAAAAAGCCAACAAGAGTAATTCTGAAGTTCTGAACGCAAGTTTAATTAGAAGCGTTTTCGCCGTGCTCACTGGCGTGGCTTCCTCAGAGAAAAATTTAAATGAAAATAACTAAGTACACCATATATTCAATACAGAAAGGAAGTGATGTCATTAGTAAATTAAAATGCTTTCAATTTACAAATTTTACAAGTTTGATAATATAATATATAACAATATAAAAACACCAACAAAGAACATATCATAAAACATTTTTCAAAAAGTTGTATATTTTCTAAAAAAAAAAAATATATATATATATATATATATATATATATATATATATATATATATATATATGTATATAATCACATATTCAAGATATAACTTGATAGATCATATAATCAAAATCAAAAAATTAAAAAATTAAAAAATGTCCAGACATTTTCAAAGAACCTATAGATGGTAGGGATGCCCAGGCATTTACTAAGAACCTGTATAAAAGACCTATACGGACCCTGTATCAGTCATAAAAATCTGTTAAGCATAAACAAATAATAATAAACATTATTACAATATCAGAAGGTCACCATAACTTAATGAAGTACTTATAGGTTCAAACCACAACTAAGTGTGTTTAGTAAGTAGGTATTATAAGTAAAGTAGACAAGGCTGACATTAAAAAATATATATAAATCAGTGAATCATCGTAAGTAACTTCTCATTTTTAGAACTGGTAAAATATTACAGTTCTCATTCAGTCCAGGAAAATGAAAGGCATCTGTTCTAAATTGCCATTCTAACTCTGAAATTTCAAGTAATAATGGGGTTGGGCCACCTCTAAAGGATGTTTTTGTTTGATCAATAGCCATAAATGAAAAACTATGCCCAGGTTGGTCAATAATATGCTTGGCTAAGGCGTTGCTGTCATTTCTATTTTTAATAGCGTACAAATGTGACATGCGATCACAGAACCTACGATCAGTCTTTCCGATATAGAAAGAAGGACAGCAATCGCACAAAGCCACATACACTACCGACTTACTTTCACAATTAAGGGGGACCTTAATAGTGAACTTTTTGTCTCTCACAGTAAACGTCTGACCAGATCTGATTTTGTAACACCTGTTACAAAAACCACATGGGTACATACCCAACTTCTTATTGTAATATTTATTAGAGAAGTCCCTCTGCAATAACTCTTTTAAATTAATATTTCTTTTAAAAACAAATCTAGGGAATAGTCCAAATTTCTTTGTCAAAGTGGGATTACTTAAGAGAAAGTCCCAGTTTTTCCGTATAATTGTAACTATTTCCCTAGAGTCAAAACTGTATGTGGTGACATAACTCAAAGATGGGTCAAAAGAAGTTCTTGTACTATTACTTTCAACATCAGCATCAAAGGTACATTCTAAAGTAGGTGTCCCTACGGTAGTAGATTGCAATTCGCAAACTGGGTTTTTCGTGGATAAAATGGCCTTAAAGAATCCATTAATTCTTTTTGTGTTTACTTCATTAAAAAGTTCATCAATAAACTGTACCGGATAATTTCTATTAACAAACATGTCTGTTAGTAAGTTACATTCTTCATAAAAATACTCCAACGTACTGCACATCCTTGCCGCTCTAACAAATTGCCCCTTAACGATGGCTCTTTTTTGTCTATAGGGGTGATGGCTAGAGAAATGCAAGAAGGAATTGCAGTACGTTGGCTTTCAATGAATCTTTGAAACAAAGGTTTGAGATTGAAAATCTTTCAAAAGTTTCACATCCAGGTAGTCAATATCCGACGTAGAAAATTTGTAAGTAAAGTTAAGAAATTCCGTAGTACTATTGATAGTAGACACAAAGTTATCGGCCATAATACTGTCACCCTCAAATAAAATGAAGATGTCATCTAGGTATCTTGTGTAGAATTTAACTTGTTTCACAAGGTCAGCTGATGAAAAAACAAAATGTTTTTCCCAATAGCCCATGAAAAAGTTAGCCACCGATGCGCCACAAGGAGAGCCCATGGCTACTCCTTGTTTCTGCAAATAATACTTCTTATCAAAGGTAAAATAATTTAAAGACAACACTATGTCCAAAATTTCGGTGATAATATCAATCTCATTCTTTGGAGCTCCAAGTTCTAAGAGGAGAAGGGCTAACCATTCAAGGGCTTCCTGGTGAGGGATTGACGTATACAAGTCAACCACATCAACAGTGAGGACATTAACCTCACTGCTGAAGGGTTCACTGTTGATAGCCTCTAAAAAAGACCAGGAATCCTTACAAATTCCAGGTAAGTATACTACATATTTTGACAACAGTTTTTCAACTAACCTAGCACTGGAGTAAGTCATAGATGACCTTCCATCAATTAAAGCCCTCATAGGCGGGTTGTTCAAATCCTTATGTACCTTGGGTATGCCAAACATAACAGGAATTTTTGGCAATGTCATATCAATGTAGTTGTAAGTGTCTAGGTCTATTTTATTTTCGAGAAATAAATCTCGAAAGTACCCTCTTATTCTGTTATGTGCTCCTTGTACTTCATTGAAAGATGCTTCAGCATATGCAGGTGGCTCTAAAATAGAAAACATCTTCTCCTTATATGTTTGATTATCAAGAATAACCAGACCTCCCCCTTTGTCAGGTTTAATTAGTCTGACTGAGGTGTTACAAAGATTGTCCAATAATTGGATTTGTTCTTTAGAAGTATTAAATTCATAAGGTAGTCGCTTCCCTGTCCTATCACTAAACATATGTCTAAGGTCCACCTCACAAACCTGCTCAAATAACAATAAAGAGGGATGTAAAGGTGGATTAAAAACACTAGGTAGTCTTAGGGTAGACGGCAAGTCTGAACTCATTTCACTGTTAAAGAACAACTTTAGGTTAAGCTTCCTTACAAAACATTTCAAGTTTATAATTTCTTTAGAAATGTCACCAAATCTGCTTGGTACAAAAGTATACCCATACGCCAACAGCTCAACCAATTCATTTGTAAGTTGGAGGTCTGTAAAATTATATATTTTAAAGTCACCTTTTTGGTTCATAATGATTTTCGGACCCTCTTGAGCCAAGGAAGTACCTAAGTCGTGTGGAACTCCATCAAATGAAGCTTCATCGGCGGTCAGTTCAGTAAGTTTAATCAATTCCAATTCTGCCTCCTGTTGGACCGTTGACGAGGGTTTCGCTGGCCTAAAAAATTGTTATTGCCATAATAATTTTGTTTGGAATTATTATTACCCATATTGTTGTTAGCATTTAACCCTTTAATTCTGTTGCTGCGTCTAGGGCCAGTATCAACATTATTATGGGAATCATCTTCTAGAAAATCATCGTTGTTATCATGAATATTGTCTTCAATTAAAACAGAATTGGTGTCAGAATGCCTTGCACTAACATCAGGAATTTTTTTAACTTTATCCAAAACCTGGAGCTTAGGGTAAGCGTTACCATTTTGGTACGCTTGCCTATCTCTCACAAGTTTTTTACCCTTGTTCGACTTCAACTTAACCAGCATTGCTTCTATGCTAGTCAGTGTACGGTCGTAATCATATTTGAACATAGGAAAGTTTAGATCGTCTTTTAATTCCTTGTCCAATATTTCAATTTCAGTTAACAATTGCCCAACCTGATATTCGTAATGTTTAATGATAAGCTGTAACAGTTGGATTCCTTGCATTTGGAAGAGCTCCTTTAATTCAGTAAAAAACACTCCATTATTAAGTAAACCAGATGGTGAAAAAGAGTTCCGTAAACCTTTCGGAATTAAGCCTTCATGTATGCATTGTTTGAAGTAAGCAGATTCTAGTTGTAACTTTTTTAGTTTCAACACTTTACTATCAAAGAACTTAAGCTTGTCCGAAAGGGAAGCAGTGTTTTCCTTAGTATTTATAAGCCCAATATTGCCAGAGTTTTGATTCGAAAAAACAAATGCGTCAGTGTATTGCATCCATTCTGCTAAATTAGACAGATTACTTAATTACTGCCAATAGCCACGTTATTGGCACCATTGTCACCTGAATTGGTACGCTGAGCCTGGAAAATAGTGTTAGAACTCCCTTTCGGTTGCGAAACTGTTTGACTGAACGAGCGCCCATTTAAACCAGATGTACCAGCTCCGGAGTTGATCAAGTTATCAACATTAAACCGTACACTTGCTGCTAGATTTGTATTTGTTCCAACATGATCCGGGCCAGCAAGCGATACAGGGGGCGGTTGTGCTGCTGGGATGTAATCCTCAGCTGAAGGTAAAAAAGCATTATGCGGTGAAACCAAACCACTCACGTCTGGAGTTACGGTATTCCTATTCGCATCACTCCTTTCAACTGCGTCAAGCCTAGCATTCAGCCGGTCAAGCTTGTCAGACAAGGCTGCCAATGTAATAGAAATCTTGCCAATAAAATCTAAGTTTTCTTGATTTTGTCCATTAGCGTTTAAAGTTAGAAAGATGTTTGGAGTGCTGGGGCTATCAGGTCTTTCCGTGGCCATGTAGACAAACTGATAAAACACACAAAAAGCAACGAACCAGGTAGAAAACAAGTAACCACAGTCACCTTGCTCCAGCAACAGAAGTAATACAAATGCTCCAACAGCTTAAAAAAGCCAACAAGAGTAATTCTGAAGTTCTGAACGCAAGTTTAATTAGAAGCGTTTTCGCCGTGCTCACTGGCGTGGCTTCCTCAGAGAAAAATTTAAATGAAAATAACCAAGTACACCATATATTCAATACAGAAAGGAAGTGATGTCATTAGTAAATTAAAATGCTTTCAATTTACAAATTTTACAAGTTTGATAATATAATATATAACAATATAAAAACACCAACAAAGAACATATCATAAAACATTTTTCAAAAAGTTGTATATTTTCTAAAAAAAAAAAAAAAATATATATATATATATATATATATATATATATATATATATAAATATATATATGTATATAATCACATATTCAAGATATAACTTGATAGGTCATATAATCAAAATCAAAAAATTAAAAAATGTCCAGACATTTTCAAAGAACATATAGATGGTAGGGATGCCCAGGCATTTACTAAGAACCTGTACAAAAGACCTATACGGACCCTGTATCAGTCATAAAAATCTGTTAAGCATAAACAAATAATAATAAACATTATTACAATATCAGAAGGTCACCATAACTTAATGAAGTACTTATAGGTTCAAACCACTCTTAAGTAATCCCACTTTGACAAAGAAATTTGGACTATTCCCTAGATTTGTTTTTTAAAAGAAATATTAATTTAAAAGAGTTATTGCAGAGGGACTTCTCTAATAAATATTACAATAAGAAGTTGGGTATGTACCCATGTGGTTTTTGTAACAGGTGTTACAAAATCAGATCGGGTCAGACGTTTACTGTGAGAGACAAAAAGTTCACTATTAAGGTCCCCCTTAATTGTGAAAGTAAGTCGGTAGTGTATGTGGCTTTGTGCGATTGCTGTCCTTCTTTCTATATCAGAAAGACTGATCGTAGGTTACGCGATCGCATGTACGAACATTTGTACGCTATTAAAAATAGAAATGACAGCAACGCCTTAGCCAAGCATATTATTGACCAACCTGGGCATAGTTTTTCATTTATGGCTATTGATCAAACAAAAACATCCTTTAGAGGTGGCCCAACCCCATTATTACTTGAAATTTCAGAGTTAGAATGGCAATTTAGAACAGATGCCTTTCATTTTCCTGGATTGAATGAGAACTGTAATATTTTACCAGTTCTAAAAATGAGAAGTTACTTACGATGATTCACTGATTTACATATATTTTTTAATGTCAGCCTTGTCTACTTTACTTATAATACCTACTTACTAAACACACTTAGTTGTGGTTTGAACCTATAAGTACTTCATTAAGTTATGGTGACCTTCTGATATTGTAATAATGTTTATTATTATTTGTTAATGCTTAACAGATTTTTATGACTGATACAGGGTCCGTATAGGTCTTTTGTACAGGTTCTTAGTAAATGCCTGGGCATCCCTACCATCTATAGGTTCTTTGAAAATGTCTGGACATTTTTTAATTTTTTGATTTTGATTATATGACCTATCAAGTTATATCTTGAATATGTGATTATATACATATATATATATATATATATATATATATATATATATATATAGAAAATATACAACTTTTTGAAAAATGTTTTATGATATGTTCTTTGCTGGTGTTTTTATATTGTTATATATTATATTATCAAACTTGTAAAATTTGTAAATTGAAAGCATTTTAATTTACTAATGACATCACTTCCTTTCTGTATTGAATATATGGTGTACTTAGTTATTTTCATTTAAATTTTTCTCTGAGGAAGCCACGCCAGTGAGCACGGCGAAAACGCTTCTAATTAAACTTGCGTTCAGAACTTCAGAATTACTCTTGTTGGCTTTTTTAAGCTGTTGGAGCATTTGTATTACTTCTGTTGCTGGAGCAAGGTGACTGTGGTTACTTGTTTTCTACCTGGTTCGTTGCTTTTTGTGTGTTTGATCCATATGCATATAAGCTGAGATGACCACAAGATGCACCTTGGTAAATGAAGGAGATAAACCATCATGTAGCTCACACAAGCATTTCAAAACCAGAGAGAAGACAACATATCAGGCCATCTGATATCAGTTAAGCACCACCTAGAAATACTCTTTATCTTGTACACCAAGATTTTTAGTTGCAGGTTTTCTTGCCTCCTTCAATGCTTGCTGCACATCCTAAAACATATCAGGACAGAATCATCCAAGCTGTCAGCAGCAACTGCTCTACGATTGGGTGTACAAGTCTCCCCTGGGAGTGTGTGAGCAGATCCAGCTTGTGATAACTGCCCTTGGCTTATTCCATTAAAAGAGAAAAACAACTTTACCTTGGCTAAAAGAGGATTGACCACAATGATCTTTTGTAATTTTTTGAATCTTCAGAAGTACTTTGGGTATCAGTGGAATGCATAAAGGAACATTCCTGTCCAAGGGGAATGAGAATGCTTCTGTCTTTCAAATAGGGCTGCAAGGATGTCCCCAGCAGAATTTTTCCAACTGTCTCTTTCAAAAGAGGCAAACAGAACTATTCAAAGTGTTTCTCACTAACTACAGCAAATCCAGGAAGACCTCTGTCGAAGGTTCCACTTCTGGAGGTCTGTCTAGGATCTGCTAGTTGGTCTAAAAGTAGTTTTGCTCTGTACAAGGCTTGAAGCATCAGAGAATGCAGTTAAGCTAGCTTATAGGCCCTCATTGCCAACCAGCAAATAGGGTATGATCTTGTACCCTCTTGTTTATTCAAGTACCAGATGACTGTGCTGTTGTCTATGACTTATAAACAGGACTTGGAGACCATAAGTGGTTGGAAACACTTAAAATTTCTTTGACATTTACATGTTTTGTAGCACCTAAAGGGCCCCATTCGCCTTGCACTTTAACTCCCCTGGACACTGTCCCCCATGCAAACTCTGACAAGTCCAGCTACTGAATGAGCTGAGATCTGGAGAGAGAACATTAAGTCTTGCTAGACATCTGATCCCTCCACCACTTTAACTCTTGTTTCACAAAATCCATCACTGTTACCTGGAACTTCCAAGGGCAGCAGGTGCTAGATTCAACAGTTTTTAAGTACTACTGAATCTTTCTCATAGTCTGGCCAGCGGAATCATGAAAATCACTAACGTCATGAGGCCTACAACTTTGAGAAACTCTCTTGAGGAGGCTGCTTCTTGGAGAGAAATCCCTGAAAATGCTCTGAATTTACTGTCTGGTAAAACGGCCATACTTTGTGTGTGACCATACACAGGAAGATAATTCTTTGTGCAGGTGTGAGACAGGATACTTAACTTGAAGATGGCAGCAACTGGAATGTAATAAGCATCCTTCATTTGTAAAATCACCATGAAGCAGTGGTCTGAAAGGAGAGACATAACCATCTGCAGGGTAAGCATTTTAAATCTGGTTACTTTCAGAAAAGAATTTAGCTACATCACATCTAACACTGATCTCCACAAGATCGCCCTTCTATGTACCAAAAAAATTCTAGTGAAATCTTTTTTTTTTCCTTTTTGTGGTGCAGGAACTGGTTCTATAACTTCTGCCTGCATTTTGTGAAGAAGTACCATACAGAACAGATGTGTCTGGTCTGGCAAGTGCTGGGGGATTTTCTGTCCATTGCCAAGAGTATCACTGAAATATTCTCAGCACCCACTTGACCATCTGTGGCCAGACTGCTGGACTGAGCTAAAACGCAGGGGAAAGGGGAGGAGGGACATGAGAAAGAGGCAGGATGTCCAGAGTTTTGGCATAGTCATTCTTTAGGAGAATGATCTTTTTTGGGATAGGACCCCACTTTTATTTGGTTTGGAAACATTATCCTCCTACCATTTCCTCTTGGTACCCAGACTCTTGTTAGGCTGGGATTTTGTTTGTTCTGACCTCTGAAGATGAATCTTTATTAAGGGAGAACCTAGGAATATGAAACACTCTAGATACTCCATGCATCAATTCACATCGATCATCCAACTGTTTTGAGAATATGGGTAGCAGCAAGACCAAACAAATTCAGAACTTAAAGGGGCATTCAAATTTTCATTTTTTTAAATTCTCAAAACAATTCTGGTTATCTGACCAAGTATACCTTCTCAATACAACAAAGGCAGCTAAATTTCTAGAAATAGTGTCTGCACCTTCCAAAACACTAATTCATACACTTCTGTTCAGTAGACAAAGATACAGCAAGTCATGTGTAACTGTAAGCACATTGCAAAATAAAATTTTCACAAGAAGCCCTGATAATTTAAAATTCTCAAGACTAAATTACTAGACTCAGCCAACTTTTTACCTGAGATTCTAGTTACCTGACAATTTTATCCAGCTGTGTAGGGTTAGAAGAAGCAAAGGCTCTCTTACACGAATTGGTAGCTGGAGAAACTTCAGCTGGGTTGGCTGACAAAGGAGCAGAGAAAAACTACAGTTGTGTACACTTACCATAAATGTAGATGTTCAAGTGTATTCACTGTTGCAGTCATCACCTGTGGGTTATCCCTGTCGTGGTAGCCCTCAGCCAGCCCGAATGCCAGAGTCATTGTGTTTCTGCGTCGGCTGCAGTCATTTGTTGACGAACGTCAGGTCGTCAGTGCTATAAAGCAAGGTAGCTGACACCATTACATCAGTTTTTCTTGCCCTAACCAGTCAGAAGCCCAAGGAAATATGGTAAAGTGATCCTGGTGGCTAAAAGTCACCATAAGTAGCTTATGTTTCCCTAAGGAAAGAGGACATAAGGGGGAAGGAGGGAGGGAAACCAGGACTGCAACAGTGAATACACTCGAACATGTACATTTATGGTTAGTGTAAACAACTGTACTATGTTCTTCATGTTTCACTGTTGCAGTCATCATCTGTGGGAGGATTCCCAAAGCTGAGGAGAGGGGTGGAAGGATTAGTTAGATATCTAGGCATGGGTAAGCATGCCCTGCAGAACTGCAGAGGCAAACCCTGCCATAGCCTTTAGAGAAAAGAGCTAGGTGGTAATGCTTTGTAAAGGTATGGACAGAGGTCCAGGTGGCAGCTTCCAAGATGTCCCTGGTAGGAACTCCTCTGAGGAATGCTGTGGAAGTGGAGGCTACCCTAGTGGAATGGGTACAAATAGACTTAAGGGGTGGTTTCTCATGTAATCTGGAGCAGAAATGGATACAGTGCGATATCCATTTGGAAATGGTTTGCTTGAAAATGGGCTTCCCCTCTGCCCCTGGGGTAAAGCTGACAAGAAGTTGGTCTGTTATCCTGAAGGGTTCAGTATGGTGCAGGTAGTATCTGAGCTGTCTGTGCACATCTAGTGAGTGCAGAATTCTTTCCCCCTTGTTTTGAGGGTTAGGAAAGAAGGTGGGTAGATGTATGACCTGGTTGAGAGTCACATTACATACTACTTTGGGCATAAAGGAGCGGTTAGTCCTCAGGGAGACCCTGTCTGCATGGAAAATAATGAAGGCCTCAATGGCCATCAGTGCCTGAAGTTCTGAAACCCTTCTGGCTGAGGTGATATCTAGTAGGAAAGCAGTCTTCCAGGAGAGCTACTTCAATTCTGCTGAAGCAGCAGGTTCGAAGAGTGGTAAGGTTAGTTTTTACAAAACATAATTCAGGTCCCAGGCTGGCGTGGGTGTCCTTCTGGGAGGTCTGATATTAGAAGCCCTTCTGAGGAATTGTTTAATCAAAGGACATGAGAAAAGGGGCTGGCCTGTATTGAAATGAGCTGAAATGGCTAAGGCGTGGATTTTAATAGAAGAGAAGGAGAGGCCACTATTGAGCAACTCCGCTAGGTAGTCCAGGATAAGAGGGATGGAAGTTTGTGAGGAACTGCCCCCTCTGGACTGGCACCAGGAGCAGAATCTTTTCCATTTCCCTGCATAAGATTTTTTGGTGCTGGGCCTTCTGGCCTCTGTGATAATGTTTGTTTTCTTACCAGGGGCCCCTTGTTTGCTTTTAGAGTATTAGCCATGCTAACAGTTTGAGAGTCTGCAAGTCTGAGTGCAGCATTTCCCCCTCTACCGGAGTCGAGAGGTCTAAGATGAGGGGAAGCTACCTGGGAGGCTGTGATGTCAGGCTGCAGAGTAAGGGGTACCAATGCTGTCTGGGCCAGTTTGGAGCAATGAGGATGGCCTTTGGTCTCTCCTGCCTTATCTTGATCAGTACCTTGGGAATAAGAGGCAGAGGAGGGAATGCGTACACAAAGAGGGAGTTTCGGGGGAAGGTCTAGGCATCCACCTTCCACGCTAGGTGGCTATACTCTCTGGTACAGAATTTTTTAAGCTGGTGGTTGAGGTGCGAAGCAAAGAGATCCACCTCCGGAGTTCCCCACTCCTGAGTGACTTGCAAAAAGATTTTTCTGTGGAGCTGCCATTCGTGGGGGTCCAGTAAGTGCCTGCTTAAGTGGTCTGTCAGGGTGGTGTTGATCCCTCGTATGTATTGGGCTATTAGGTGCAATCCTATGGAGGAGGCCGTCAGCCAGAGGTTCATGGCTAGCCTGCACAGAGGGTAAGATTTGGTTCCTCCCCGTTTGTTGATGTACCACATTACTGTGGTGTTGTCTGTTTTGATAAGGAGACCCCTGGCCTGAGATGGGGTTTGAAGGATGTCAAAGCCTTTTGTACTGCCGTCATTTCCTTCTGGTTGATGTGCAAAGGTAGGTGCTGAGCATCCCAAAGATCTTGGGTGCACCTGCCTGCTAAGTGAGCGCCCCAAGCAATGTCTGAGGCATTGGAGGTGATGTCTGCCCAGTAGGGTGGAGGATGAAGGGAAGACCCTTGTTCTTGGCACAGGCCCCTGCCCACCAGAGAAACTCTGCTCCTATACAGGTGATCAGAGAGAGAGAGGTCTCTAGAGGCTGAGGTTCTTTAGATACCACTGAAGTTTTCTCATGTGAAGCCTGGCCAGAGGAATTAGAAGGATGCAAGATGCCATGCACCCCAAGGCTTGCAGGAATTTCCTTCCCATGAGGTGACTTTTGGAAGCCAGCTGAGTAAAGCAGAGAGGCAGGAAGGTCTGCTTTTCTGGGGATAGGAAGGCCATTTGGGATGCTGTGCCCAGCAGTGCTCCCAAGAAAATGATCCTCCTGGAGGGTGCGAGAGTTTGGACTTGTTTCAATGCCTCTGCCCACTGATTTGGAGGCACGTCTGGGTACCTTCTTGGAACTGGGAGTTCACTGAAAGAGATCTGTATCCTTGAAAAATGATCTTTAAGACCCATTGGTCCTTTGTTACAGAAAGCCGATTTTCTTTGCAGAGGGAGAGCCTTCCTCCTAGCTTTTGGTGATTGAAAGGAGGGCAGAGGGGAAAGAGGGAGTCATTGTGAGTTTTTGCCATAGAAGGATGGCTTAGAACTCCCTGCCTTTGGGACGGAAGTCTTCCAATGTTTGGTTCTCTGCTGTTCCTGGGATAGCAGCCTGGGTGGTCTGTCCCTGCAGGGCTTACCTTGACCCTGTCTGCTAGGTGCAGGAAAGGACCAGTGCTTAGAGGGAAAGTTCCTGCTGAACCTAGGAGGTTGAACCTGAAAGAAATATTTTACTGTTTGCATAGATTTTGCTTTGTCTTCCATCTTTTTAAGCACATCTTCTGCTTTTACTCCAAACAAGTGGTCCTTATCCAAAGTTGCATTATTTAATTTAAACCTGACATGATCAGGGAGAGGTTGTTCCTTCAACTATGCATCTCTCCTAATGACAGATCCTGACACTGCTGCCCTGCTTGAGGCTTCTAGGGCATCACATCCACAGTATAATGAGTGTTTGGCCAACTTGACAAGTAGAGTGCAGTAAATATGCTAACTCTTTCGAATTGGCACAGTCAGAAAAGGTTGAAATCTTTTGCTTTTAATATTTCCAAAGTGTGTTGTTGATATTTTAACATATGGAACTGACAGTTGAGTACTCTGATAGCCAAGGTTGCGGAGGTGTACACTTTTCTACCTCATCTGTCCAGATCTCTGGAATCCCTGTCAGAAGGAATAGGATTCTTTGCAGAACTAGCCTTAGCTCCTTTAGGTCCCTGTGTAATTATCTCTGGGTCTGCAGCAGGATTTCTGTACAGGTATTTGTGAGAATGCGATACTCCGTAAAACCGGTCAGGTTTACTGGGAGCAGGTGGGAGGGCATCAGGGGCTAAGCTGGATTCATGGAAAACATCATCCACCACTTCTAAGATAGGAGGGATGGCCAGGGGGTCTGTGATGGGGCAGGTCTAGAAACTCTTAGTCTTTTCTTAGACGGAGGAAGTCCTGAGATTCCCAGTGGAAATGTTCCCTGAGGGTGTGAAGGGTTCCCAAAAGGAAAGGTCTTCTGGTGGGGAGGCAGAAGGAATTGATTCCTCTGCATCTGAATCCTCATAAGCAGTTAGAGGTTGCTGTTCCTCTTCAAAATCTGAATAATTAGATTCCTCAGAGCCCTGCTCTGTCATTATTTCAGGAGAAGGGTGTCTTTTCCTTTTGAAGTTGGGGCCTGACTACTCCTGATAAGGGAGATAAGATCCTCCATTTTAAGCATTTGGCCTTGGGGTGGTGGAGCAGGAGTAAGACAATGGCAGGAGGTAGATTTTCTAGGAGTGGTCTGGCTTCTAGGCCTAAGTATCCATCGATCTGAGAGAAACTGTAATCAGATGAGAAGACGTCATTTTTTTTGTCTAGAACTGGTAGTGGGAAAGGCCTCCTTGGAAACTGGTGCCTGTGTCGCAGCTCAGGACCCAACCGAGGCAGACACAACCAAAGGCTCGGAAGACTAAGAAGATTTCTGTGGCATACCGGACTCTTGAAGGGTCTCGGTAGTGGTCTGTGTACATATCGTATTGGGCATCAGGGGCTGTGAAAGCGCCGCACTGAATTCCAGAGAACTGACGACCTGCTTAGCGGTAGCTTCGTCGGAAGGCTTAGCCTTCTGTCCCTGTCTTTATGTTTTCTCGGCATGTCTATGGATTGTTGGCTGACTGACACCATTTCAGAATGCGAAGATGGAAGACGAAAATACCGGCCTACAATAACAGTTCTACGACGAATGTTTCTCGTGTTAAAGAGGGCACAAGAACTGGCAACATGGGGCATCGTGGTCTGGCCCTAAACAATTGACGCAGTATGAATGGAAGTCTCAGTGTGGGATCTGATTTCCACAGGCGAGACTATTGTTAACTTTTTCGGACATTGGTTAGTGCAAGAAAAAAAGGATTCCCAACGGGGTACTTAGCTTTAGATGTTTTCAGCTGTAATTCAAACTCTGGTAGCAACTGACCGGAACACTTGTGAACTGCTTCTGCTACGGGCTTCACTGCATGAAAGACTGCTGTAATGGCTTCGGCTGCCTTGCATTATAGCACTGACAACCTGACATCAGTCAAGAAGTGATAGCAGCCGACACAGAAAAACAATGACTATATATATATATATATATATATATATATATATATATATATATATATATATATATATATATATATATTAGGAAAAGAAACTCACTGTATCCATAACCCACACTATTTGCATTTTCCCAACCACTTTTCACTACGATATGGACAAGGCCACAAAACCTCAACATCTCGGATATCTGAACTGAACTCAAATAAGGGTCATCCTTATAATGATTTAGAACGCAAACATTTTAAGTTAAACCAACAACTTGGACTTGAATGCTTTTTTTCTTCTTCTTCTTTCGGCTTTTCCCGGTTAGGGGTCACCGAGGCGGAACTCCGGTCTGCTAGTGATTGGCAGTAGATTTTTCTGTGCCGAGGTGCCAGCTCGACACCCAGCCTTTAACGAAGGCACGTTCATTCACGCATATCTTTCAAAGGCCACTCCTACCACTAGAAAAAAAAAACACCCACAGAATCACTTTCAAGCTTCGAAATGACAGCCCTTCAGTCTTACTGGAATATCTTATATGACATCAAAAGGTCAGAGGGCATTCTACTGAGTATTACATGAAGGTAGGACATTACAAAGTGAAAAATAACAGGAAAAAAAAGGGAAGAATGACTGTAAACTCCAAAACGATTATGCCAAAATCACAGAAGGAGCCATTACAACAAAACAACCTTTAAGGCAAGAATATAGACAAACCACTTTAAAGCAGTCTAGCAGAAAAAAACTTGGAAGAGCACAGAAAATAAGGAAGCTGCCACAATGGTTATTGTTCTGATTTCAAGAGAAAATTATGGTGCTAGGAAAAGTTTCAAAGAAAACAACTTCTTTAAAAAAGTTTTATGTCAAGTGCTGTTCCACAGTTACATCCAGAAAAAGAGAAGATTATAGGACTGTATAACAGTGGACATTTCACACAATGTAATAGAACAGCTGAAGCAGGCATCCAGTGAATCCTGCTTTTTTTGTCCCTTGCAATAGAGGAGCACCGAAGTTTTAAGTAAACACAAAGTCAGAAGCAGCTTGCGGGACTAACACACATACAAGCACACACAAATAAAAGTTATATACTTACCATAGCAATACATCTAGATAATCTTTGTCCATCCTCTACAACAGGTAGGACTTCACACAAGCCAATGTCCCTCTCAATAAAGACTCATACTTTCACAGGCTTAAGTTACTTTCAGAAATCTGGAGACAGATGGGAGCATCAAGCATTATGGGAAAAGGTGAAGACTTAGAAATCTCAAACAACAACAAAGTTTTAAAAAGAGGAGAAAACTTCCCAAAAATGTAAATATCTTGCAAGACCAAATTATTATGCCATATAAAAGAGAGAAGATGTTGCTCGCTTGTGGGACAACCAAGGATGGACTCTGAGAATGGTGCTCTGACTTGTTTTCTAAAATCACCTTCCAGTTTTATGCAATAGTCTTTTAACTCTATTTTCTATGTGATGTCTCAGGGTTGTGGCTTTCTTTAAGGTTCTGTTGTTCAGATGATCAATCCAGCTAAGGCAGAGATCAACCAGCCCAGAGGTCCAAGGGATTTTGTGTTCTCACCAAGCTTTACGTCTTAGATTAGCTTAAAGAAACTGTCCACCAGCTTGTTATGGTATCCTGACACAAGAAAATCTTGCTTGAGACCCTCAAGCTTATTTAGGAAGTTGGTGCTTTCTGTAACAAGTATGGTTGTTCTGAAAGATAAGGATTTCAGAAAATCATACTTTGTATGGGAGGGGTGCATACTGGTGGTAAATTTACCTGGATAGCTATAATGAAAAGTGTGGAAGGAAATTGTTTTTAATAAACCACCACGTCTAAAAAAAAAAAACAGCATTTTAATGGTATCCTAGTTTAAAGTGAATGCAGTAAATGAGCAGTCATTCAAATCATTGAAAAAATCTAGAGCACCCAGATAGGAGACACCGATAGTCTCCACTGGATCTGATCTTTTGCTGGAAATATAGGTAAAACATTTTTTAGAAATTTTACTACACTGGGGTGACTGTTTCCCCAGTTACATTCAATACTTTTGAGTATGCTTCCCTTTCCCCATCTTGACTCATTTCTTCCTTACTAATCTTTGAGTTTGTGTATCCCCCCCCCCCTCTCCTCTTGGATGGTGGTGGAGTGAGGGGGTCTCTGCAAGAGCAGCTGTCCTGTGTGTGTGTGTGGGGGGGGGGGGCACTATGGCTAGTGTTGTTGCATTGAAGGGCTTGTGTCCTCAATGTCTCCTTTTACTCGTATAGCTAACATTTGCCATGTCCTGCTTCCACCATGGTGGGAGATTCCTGGATTGGGTGCTTTATCTCCAACTGCCATGTTAAATAGTGCTGCTGTCCTTTCATGCTGGGATGTTATTAGCCCAATGCAGTGGGTTTTTGCTTTCAACCAAAGCATGGGCTTGTTTCACATAATCTGCATTTGCTACTACCTCTGGTAGAGTCACTGTCTTAAACTACAAGGTGATTTACTGCAACTGGACTGATCACAGACTATTCTGGCTGTTATGAGATGCCTTTGGTAATCTTACAATCCTTGTTAAATCTTTCTAACTATGATACCTTCTTCTTGACTACTTGAACACATTAACCTTTTTGGTAAATGTCTTCAAGTGCCTTCTGGTATTTGGTCCGTCTCAATTTTGCCATGAAATTCCAGTAGTTCTTTTACCAAAAGTATTTGTGCATGTCCCTGCAGTAGCCTTGGGTATTGCTACCCTGTATTTTGTTTTATTCTGCGACACTCCTGTAGAAAATCTTCATCCATATTTTTCTCACATTGGAAGTTGAAGCCTTAAGCCGTTGAAGGTCCTAAAAGTAGGACAAAAGCTTTTACCCTGTACAAAAAATCAGCAAGGAGTACTGAAAAAATATATTACTATGATCAGAGGGGCAAGCCTTCTGCCTTCTAAAACTGCTGCACAAAGTAAAAATACAACCAAGTTCCAAAGGGAAGCAAAGCAACCGGATTTGGTTAAGATGCAATATGAGAAGCACAGATGGTTTGTTGCTCACACTGAAGATGGAAAGTTGCTAAGGGGAAATTAGAGGTATTTATTTTCAACAGATGCATCCCCCAGTGACTGCTGAATATAAAGACGGACTACGTTGTCTCCATGAATGAGGTTTTCAATAGTGTCCAGAGACTGACATTTTGTAAGCTTCTTTTAATCATGTTATCAGTGTCAGATATACAGGCCAAACAATTCTCAGTGATCAGAAGAAACCCACAAAATCTCTCTATCAAAAACAAAGGCCAAACAATTCTCAAAGTACTCTTAGTGCTTTAATTTTATACTTTATGAAAATAAATGCATTTCTATTACAGTGTAAATGTGTTTAAAAATTATCTGAAAATGTTAGTGTAAAAATGTTTAAAAATTATCTGAAAGTGATATTCATTAGAAAATGTTTGTCAGATATTTTTTACAAATATTATTTTATACAGAAAAGTATGCATATATTGTGGCTGTTTCAGTCATAAAATTGTTGTTTTGATTAGCTATATATGTACTGTATATAACAGTGAGAAGTTGATGGTTGGTGTGTATAGACAATATGCTGTTGTAGCAGACACTTCAAAATAGTACAATCCAGTTTGAATCACAAGGGTTGTTAAATGAAAATGTAGAAGCCTGCAAAGTCAGACATCTGCCTCTCATAGAGAGAGATTCAATGGTCAAGAGTAGGTATGCTTGGTGGATCCAGATCAGAAGATGCAGAAAATTCCAGCACAGTCAAAGGAAATCTTGTGGATATATTCGGAGCACCAGGACCCTTACTTGGAGTTGCAAGGCAACTAGATCACAGCTGCAATACCAAGCCTGTGAACTATACAGAATATTGTTTTATGAAAAATTTTAGAAAGGGAATTAAATACACAACCAATTAAATAAACAAAAGGCATGTTAAGTAATTTTTTTTTTCTTTTAAGCTGAAATGAACTTACCTTTGACTTCTTTACCCGTAAACAAACTACACTTAAACTAACAGAACAGTATTTCTACATAATTTTTCCTTTTGTCTTTTTCCCCCATGACTTATCATCAAGGTCTCCACGTTAAGACTCAACCCATTCATCTTCACATAGGAACAAAAATAAAGGCCAAACAATTCTCGAAGTACTCAAAAAATGCAAGACTGACAAAAAAGCTGTCTAGATACTCCGTTTACAGAAACAAGACTGAACAGTACTGAAATATGCTGCTAATACAATAAGTGCTTTACTTTTATACCTGATGAAAATAAATGCATTTCTGTTCCAGTGTAAAAATGTTTAAAAAATTATCCGAAAGTGATATCCATTAGAAAAAGTTTGTCCAGAGGAGGCAGTCATCCAAGAAAACGAGGGTTCTTTATGTCCCTGCTAACACTAGATCCAGCCCTGCAGGGTGCACACCTTCGTCCACATACTCAGGAAAGACTAGTTTTCCCATCCAGACCAGGGCCCTATGGCATTCTGTACTGCTTTTTCCTCAGCAAGAAGATGGTATACACCCCTCCTACCCCAGAAGGTTCACATCATCTAAGATATAAGAAATGACAGCCTTTAAATTGTAAGGCCATAACACCACCACTAGCGGTGAAGTGCATACCAGCATTGCCACAGGAAGCACCAATGCCCATCTAGCTATGCATGTTCACTTCCTTGCATGCAAACAAGTGTCATCATCACTGGCTTGGATAGCTGAAGCAAACATCCCTCCCAATACTGGCACCTGCTTTTCGTGCTCTGGGGCTTCTACCCTCGGCACTGGAATGGCAGAAGAGTCAAGTCAGGAACCACTTTACTGTGCCCCCCTGAATAGTGGAGTCATAGCTGCACACTGCACATCCACCTCTCCCCGTTTCTTTCAGTGTTCAAGCTGCAACTCAAATACAGGTCATCTGGGTCATAGTCAGGGTCTATCTCTCTGTACCACAGAGCAACAGTCTCCTATACAGACACCAACTGCTAATCCAGGGTAAAAACACTTTGGCTACTGAAGTTCAGGGGGGTCCTTAACAATGAGTATGTGGGAATAAAAAAAAAATAGGTCAACAGGAATAAGGACTCTGAAGCTATATCAGAACCTTTAACCCTGCTGTTTCAGATTCCAGGTTCCTGGATCAAGACAAGAGTCTCTGAAGAGGAACAAAAATAGTCATATCTTATCTCTAAAAGAGGAGAGGTTTTAAAAATATCATATGTTAGAAAGTGATAAAAGGATGTCATTCCTCATGTTAGAAAGTGATAAAAGGATGTCATTCCTCATGTTAGAAAGTGATAAAAGGATGTCTTTCCTCATGTTAGAAATTGATAAAAGGATGACATTCCTCACAATGATGGATAGACATGAGGAAACTGGTGATAGCATCTGCTTGTTCTGAAACAAGAAATCTTTGGGAGCACTGCAATTTAGATTACTCTTGGGTGTAGTAAGGACAAGCCCAAGAAGTTGTTTGGAAAGACTGCTGAAATGCTAGTTATTTGTGGTTATTCCCCACACTTGGCGAGAAACTGAACATCTATTTCCTGCATACATACACTTGCTTAAAACTGAAAACCAATGGTAGACTATTCATTTTGGTACTATTCATTTTGATACTATGACAGACTATCTGTATGCATGGGTTCCATGCCATTCATTACGTGGCTGTACTGTCAAAATGGCAATCAGCTTATTGACGGATTCATATTTGTACAACTGCCTTACAGTGACACCAATGAACAACAGAGCAAAGGGAGTTTCTTCTTCTCTCCACTGTATCTGGGAGTTTGTATATATTAGCCCTGGCAGTGTGTGGGACCCCCCCCACATATGGGTGGTGCAATGCAGATTAGCACCCTCCCACAAAAGTGTGTATGTGTGCATGTGTAGGCTTGCACGCGTCTGGTGTTTTTTGATGCAACTTTCCATCCATGTAATTTACAGATCAACTATAAAGTAACACACAATTTGTGTGATAAAAAGCTAACGAGTATGTGTGTGTAAAATAATTTCATACAAAAAAAATATTTCTGTAAAGCCTTTCAAATGCATATGGTGTGATCTGCTATTTGTGTCGTACTCTGAAAGTATATGTTGATGAAGCTGGCAGCACTCTTTCCTGCACTCATCTCCTTTACAGCATTCTTGAATACCAAATTCTTACACCCAATAGTGCAACAATGCAATGACAAAATTCTCAATCCTTTGGTAAGCTGGACCCAGGCAGTACTAGGCAGTTTTTTTTTGACATCCATGCACTCAAGCTCCTGATATTCCTAGGTCACCTTCTTTGCCCTCCTTGCCATTTAAACTACAGTCCACGTTGCCATGCCATTGGTCTCAATGTGATCCATGACATAGAAATTCATCCCACCTCTTTTGCTGCCTTAGCCAGAATTAGTATAGTTGTGCAAGTCCTACTTATTCGCAACAGTAGATGTTCATATTTCTTAACTTCAGCAGCAGCCTATGGGTAGTGTCCTGCCAAAACACAGCACCAGGCCAAATTGCCAAAGCTCTAACTCCTCTTCCTCTCATTCGCTCTGGCTGCTAATAGAACCCCCTTCAAAAAAGTTGCAGCCTGAGTGAGGCAAATCTTCAAGATTTTACTGGCCCATGGAAGTAAGGAAGTAAAGAAAGAAGGAAGGAAGATTCATACCGAGCCAGTATTCAACAATCAATCATAAAAATCATCCAAACAACCATAACAAAGGAGATTGTGTCCTACCTCAAGTATCTACAAACGGGGATTGTGGGTGGGTGCAGCTACTGCAGCAGTGAAGAAATTTGAACATCTACAGTTATGGGCATATAGGACATAAGTTATGGGCATATAGGACATGCACAAGTGTACTATGTTTCACATGCACACTGCTGCAGTAGCCTAATCTTATCCTACCTGACAAGAGGATAAGGGTTCAGGAACCAATGGAGAATGGTCCTAGCAAAGCCTGTCCTGGATCTATAAAAGGAATACAATTGTAGTGCTCTGTGAGGGTATGAATAGTGGACCAAACTGCTGCCTCCAGAATACTTCCACCACTTTCCTGTATGCCATCAAAGAGGGCAGCCCTGGTACAATGTCATTTACTTTGCCTGGAATAGTTATATCATGGGCGGAAGAGCAAAAAATAGCAGAGGACATATGGATACAGTCCGTTTAGACACAGGTTAGCTTTTCTTAGTCCCAGCATAGGAAACAAACAGCTGTTTAGCCTTCCTAAAGGACTTGGTTCTGTGAAAGCAGTACCTGAGCTGCTTTGTTAAAATCTATTCTGCCTTGCTTTTTTGGCTGTAGGAACAGAACTGGCAGACTGATGTCTTGATTCAAGATAAACTCAGAAACAACTTTAGGCATGAATGAAGGATTAGTCCATAATGCAACCCTATCCCTGTAATAAACCAGCTAGTGGACACCCACCATGTCAGCTTGCAATGCAGATACTTGCCCTGCAGATGTCAGCTCAATAAAAAAATTTTAAAGTAATTAACTGAAAGTCATTCAGTCTGAGCTAAACTGAGATCCCAAAGAGGAAGAATTTGCTTGTGATTGTGTCCCATGCATAAATACTCCTTTTAGAAACTGGCTGACTGATCATAAACATAAGTGGGGGATCCATAGGCCGAAAAGATGAGATAGCTGCAGGATGCATTTTAATGAAAGTATATGGGCAGCCATCTTTTAAGTAACTTACGCAAATATTTGAGAACCAACTGGAACCTCTGCGATTGGCAAGTCACCAACCAAATCTCTTCTACTTGCCAACATAAGACTTTCTAGTAGCAGGTTTTCCTGCTTTAGTACTTTGCTGCACTTCCTTGTGAAAAAGTTGCCCAAAAGGTATTAGAACTGAATCACCCAGGCAGTCAGTTGTAGTAGATTGCTGCCAAGGTATATTAAAACTCCCCTTGTGCTGTGTGAGTAGATCCACTCTGTGAGGAGGTTTGGCCATTTCCATAAGAAAGGAGAGCCAATTCTGCCTAGGTCAATAGGGAGTCACCACAATGATTTTAGCAATTCTTTCTGAGTCTTTAGAAGTACCTTGGAAATCACAAAGGGTGGAAAAGCATACTGGAAAGTACAGTTGTGTACACTTACCATAAATGTAGATGTTAGAGTGTATTCACTGTTGCAGTCATCACATTTGGGTTACCTGCTTGCAGTAGCCCTCAGTCGGCCTGATTAACAAAGTCTTGGGTCCTGTGTCAGTTGCTGTCTCTTCTTCCGTGACGTCAGGTAGTCAGGGGTATAAAACATGCAGCCGATGCCATTACATCTGATTTTCTTGCCCCGGATGTCAGGTGCCCCCATAATGGGAAGCAATAAAATATATATACAAGGTTATACCTCCAACAAAAAAGCAAATAATCCAAAAAAGCTTTTAAGCATAGTAAAGGATAGTAGAGGTATAACCAAAAGAAGCCAGGGGGCTGGAGAGAGGGTAACTAGGACTGCAACAGTGAATACACTCGAACATCTACATTTATGGTAAGTGTACACAACTGTATTATGTTCTTCGTGTTTCACTGTTGCAGTCATCACATTTGGGTAAATTCCCAAAGCTAAAGATGGGAGGAGGAATGTAGATAGCATTAGGACCAGCTATAAGACCCTGAAAGACCACAGTGGCAAAGCCAGCTCTGGATTTACAGAAAATTGGCAAATGGTAATGCTTGGTGAAAGTATGTACTGAACTCCAGGTAGCAGCTTCTAGGATTTCCCTGGCAGGGACACCTCTGAGAAAGGCTGTAGAGGTAGATGCAGTCCTGGTTGAATGTGGTCTGATTCCCTGTGGGATAGGTTTTCCATGGTGCTTATAGCAGAAATGAATGCAATGGCCTATCCATTTAGAAATGGTTTGCTTTGAAATAGCCTTCCCCTCTGCCCCTGCAGCAAATGCCACCAGCAGTTGTTCAGATTTCCTTTGAGGTTTAGTCCTGTCCAAGTAAAATCTAAGTTGTCTGTGCACATCTAAGGAGTGCAGTATCTGTTCCCTTTTGTTCTGTGGATTAGAAAAGAAGGTTGGCAAATGAATGAACTGATTAAGAGCCACACTGGATACCACCTTGGGCATGAAGGAGGGATTGGTTCTGAGGGGACACCCTGTCCACATGAAAGATGATGAAAGGTTCCACTGCCATAAGGGCCTGTAATTCAGATACCCTTCTTGCAGAAGTGATTGCTAAATGGAAAGCTGTTTTCCAGGAAAGAAATTTTAAATCTGCAGTAGCAGCTGGCTCGAAAGGAGGAAGAGTGAGTTTCTCCAAGACAAAGTTAAGATCCCAGGCTGGAGTTGGAGCTCTCCTGGGTGGCCTTATGTTTTTGGCCCCTCTGAGGAACTGCTTGAGCAGTGGGTAAGAGAAGAGGGGAGGCACTGTGATATAATGAGCTGAAATGGCTGATGCATGAATTTTGATGGTGGAAAAGGACAAGCCCTTATGAAGCATCTCAGTCAAATATTGTAGAATCTGAGGTAAAGTGGGCACTACTGCTTTCATTCCTTGAGATTGGTTCCAGGCACAAAATCTTTTCCATTTTGCAGCATAAAAGTTTCTGGTACTGGGCCTCCTTCCTCAAATGATATCCATCACTGATTTACTGAGGGATGGTAAAGGAGAGATTAGGTAATTAGCAAGGCTGCTAGGTTCAGGGTTTGCAGCTGAGGGTGCAGAATATGGTTCTCCTGCTGAGACAACAGGGAAGGAGCCTGAGGCAGGTGCCATGGAGCCAAATGTGACACCTTGAGAAAGAGTGGGTACCAGTGTTGGCGAGGCCAGTCTGGTGCAATTAAAATCTTTCTTGGCTTGTCCTGTTTGATCTTCAGTAGTACTTTGGAGAGCAGAGGCAGATAAGAAAGGCATAAACGGATAGGTTTTGCCAGCTGAAGGATAGAGCATCCACTTTCCTAGCTAGCTTGTGGGGAAGCCTTGTGCAAAATTTGTCCAATTGATGGTTCAGGGGGGAGGCAAACAGGTCTATATCTGGGCTCGCCCATTTGCTTGTCAACGTGTTGAAAAATCCTTGGTTCTAGTTTTCAATCGTGTGGGTCCATGAGGTTTCTGCTTAGTCCGTCTGCCAGTGTACTTAGTTTTCCTGGCAGGAATTGAGCTTGTAGATTCACTTGGTAGCTCAAGGCTGTGTTCCACAATGCCATGGCTAGTCTGCAGAGGGAGTAAGAATGTGTACTCCCCTGCTTGTTTATGTACCACATCACAGTGGTGTTGTCTGTCTTTACCATTAGTCGTCCTGGAAGAATGTGGTCCTCGAAGGCTGTCAGTGCATTTTGTACAGCTAACATTTCCTTCCGATTTATGTGCAGGTGCATTTGACTTGGGTTCCATTTGCCCTGAATGCACTTCCCTGCCAGGTGAGCCCCCCATGCATAGTCTGATGCATCTGTTAAAATTTGGGCAGCAGGGGGTAGTGTGAATGGTAGTCCCCCGTTTTGGTGGCAGGCCTCTGCCCACCAAAGGAACTCTAGGCGTAGGCAAGGTACGATAGGAATCCTTGCTTCTAGATCCTGTGAATGTAGACACCATAGGCTTTTGAGATACCATTGTAGTTTCCTCATATGCAGCCTTGCATATAGAATTAGAAGAATGCAGGAGGCCATGAACCCCAAGGCTTGCAATATTTGTCTTGCAGATAGCTTGGTTTTTGTGGCCACTTGTTTGAAGTAGTTTGTCAAATGACTCAGTTTCTCTGGTGTGAAGAAAGCCATCTGGGAAGTTGTATTCAAGCTTGCTCCCAGGAATATAATTTGTTGACTGGGTACCAGGTGTGATTTCTTTTTGTTTATGGTGTACCCCAGACAAGTGCATACCCTTTGAACAAAGGCCAGATGATTCAAAAGTATGTCCTGGCTTTCTGCCTGAATTAGACAATCGTCCAGGTATAGGTATATTTGAATATTTCTTTGCCTGCAAAATGCAATGACTGGAGCTAGGCACTTTGGTTTATCTACTGCGCCCAGGGTATTCACAAAGGGCAGTGCAGAGAACTGCTCTGAAGTGTAGGTATCTTCTGCAAGACTCCCTGAGAGGGACGTGCAGATATGCTTTTTTATGTCTAGTGTTGCCAACCATGCATCTTTGCCTAGCATAGGAAGCAGCTGCTGAAAAGTCAGCATTTTGAATTTTGGAATCACCAGAAAGGTGTTTAGAGTAGAAAGGTCTAGGATAGGACGCCATGTATTGCCTTTTTTGGGTACCAGGAAAAGTCTCGAATTGAAACCTTGCCCCTTTTCCTCTTCTGGTACCAACTGAATAGCCTCCATGTTTAAGAGAGAGAGTACTTGATTTTGGGCCTCTGCCCACTGATTTGGGAGTAGATCTGGCCACCTGCTTGGAGTTAGTAACGTGTGGAAGTGAAATCTGTATCCTTGTGATACTATATTTAAAACCCATTTGTCCTTGGTAATGAGTTCCCAGTTTTTGACCTGCAGACCAATCTTTCCACCTAAAGGAGCATTCAGTTGGAAAGTGTTTGGAAGTTTTAAAAGCAAGTCATTGTGACAGTTTTCCATAGGGGGGAGTCTTACTACTCCCAGATTTGGGTGCGGAAATCCCCCACTGCTTAGTCTTGTGTGTCCCTTGGGACTGAAACAAAAAGTTATGTACTCAGCATAACGTTCGATGTATGTAGTCCATCTCGCCTCACATTCTTACCCGTGGGTTCGGAGCCAAATGTCTGCTCCGACTCGGCCATACTTTAGCTCGCAGTCTTTCAATTGGCTGGGCTAAGATGGCATCCCATGCTGCACTGCTCTCTATCCCCAGATCTAGTTTGCTGCGAGCACCAGCACTCACTCTCCATGCATAACAACACCTAAGGAAGGAAGAAAGTACAGTTTTGTACCTACCATAAATGTAGATGTCCGAACAGGATAGCATCTGCAGTCATAACAAATGGGTTGTCCTGTCGTCAGGCAGCCCTTCGGTCTGCCGGATTCCAAAGTCTGGGTCCGGCTTCGGCTGATGTCGCACTTCACCCGACGTCATCTCTGCTGGTCTTCGGGTATAAAGGCATCAGCCGACGCCATTTTCCTCAGTGTTTCTTGCCCCAGATGCCAGTTGCCCTCTTGGAAAGCTAAATTTTGGATAAATGCCAATGTTTCCAAAAAAGTAGAAGGCAAACACAAAAATAAGCATGTATGTACATATATACAAACAAATACACCATAAGAGACTCCCCCCCAGCTAGCTAATAGGAGGGTAAATACCCTAGGAGTACCACAGAGGGGAAGGAGGGTGGGTAATCCTGACTGCAGATGCTATCCTGTTCGGACATCTACATTTATGGTAGGTACAAAACTGTACTATGTCCTTCAAGGTAGCATCTGTAGTCATAACAAATGGGTAGAATACCATAGCCAACTAGGGGTGGAGGAAGAAAGATTATGGTGTAGTTAGGATCCCTTGCAGTACAGCAGTGGCAAACCCTGCTCGGGATCTAGAGTATAGAGGTAAATTATAATGCTTGGCAAATGTATGCACGGAGGTCCAAGTAGCCGCCTCAATAATGTCCTTGGTTGCCACTCCTCGTAAGAAAGCTGTGGTAGTGGCTGTAGCCCTTGTAGAATGAGGTCTTGTGTTCTGTGGAATTGGTTTTCCATGGTAGGAGTAACAGAATCTTATGCAATTTCCTATCCATTTGGAGATTGTCTGTTTGGAAATTGCTTTTCCTTCCCTTCCTGTTGCATAGGCTACTAAAAGCTGGTCAGTTTTTCTGTTACCTTTGGTTCTGTCCAGGTAGTAGCGCAACTGTCTATGTACATCCAAGGTATGCAGCAGTCTTTCCCCCCTGTTCTGTGGATTGGGAAAGAAGGTAGGTAGGTGGATTGCCTGGTTTAAAGACACTCTGGATACCACCTTAGGCATAAATGTAGGATTAGTTCTCATGGAGACCCTATCTTGATGGAAGATTAGGAAGGGTTGTACTGCCATTAAGGCCTGTAGTTCGAAACCCTCCTTGCTGAAGTAATTGCCAGTAGGAAAGCAGTTTTCCATGATAGGTGTTGAAGATCTGCTGTTGCTGCTGGTTCAAATGGAGGGAGTGTCAATTTTTCTAGCACAAAGTTCAAGTCCCATGCTGGTAATGGTGGTTTCCTAGGGGGTTTTACATTCTTGATCCCTCTGAGGAACTGCCTGAGTAGAGGATGCGAAAAGACAGGTGGATCGAAGCTGTATTCTGCTGAAATAGCTGATGCATGTATCTTGATGGAGGAATAAGACAGGCCTGTATGTAGAAGCTCTGCCAAGTACTCCAGGATGTTAGCAATATCTATGTTAGACACATCTTTTCCTCTTTCAGTACTCCAAATGACAAACCTTTTCCATTTTCCTGCATAGTTCCTTCTTGTTGAAGGTCTGCGGGCTTCAAGGATAATGTCTTTAACCCTTTGGGATAGGTCTGGGTTAGTTGCTGCTATGTGATGTTCCAGGCAGTCAGTTGCAATGTTTTTAGGTTTGGGTGCATGATGTTGTAGTTGTTCTGAGTTAACATCAAAGGCATCAGGGGTATTGACCACATTCTCCCCCGAGACATGCTCCTCAGCAATGGGTACCAGTGTTGTCTTGGCCAATTCGGAGCTATCAGGATTATCCTTGGATGTTCCTCTTTGATTTTCAGTAGTACCTTGTGCATCAAAGGAAGAGGTGGAAATGCATATGCTGTCAGGCCTTTCCAACTGAAGGATAGAGAGTCCACCTTCCATGCAAGTGGGTGGCATGTCCTTGTGCAGAATTTTTTGAGCTGGTGATTGAGTGGGGATGCGAATAGGTCTATTTGTGGCATTCCCCATTTCTTTGTGATGGCCTTGAAGATGTCCGGGTGTAGCATCCATTCGTGAGCATCCGAGGTGGTTCTGCTTAACATGTCTGCTAGGGTGTTTTCTTTTCCCGGCACAAACATTGCCTGTAACTGGATGTTGTAGCTCAGAGCCATATTCCAAAGGTCCAGAGTCATTCTGCATAGGGGGTATGAATGAGTGCCTCCTTGTTTGTTGATGTACCACATGACTGTGGTGTTGTCTGTCCTTATCATTAAATGGCCTTCTTTGAGGAATGGTCTGAATTTCTGTATTGCTAGTTTTACTGCCAGCATTTCTTTTTGGTTTATGTGCAGGTGCAGCTGGTCTTGAGTCCACAATCCTTGTATGCATTTGTCCAACATGTGCGCCCCCCAGCCTAGGTCTGAGGCGTCCGTTGTGATGGTTTGGCTTGCTTGAAAGTTGTGGAAGGGTAAGCCTGGGTTTGACTGGCATGCTTGAGCCCACCATAGGAACTCCTGTTTCAGGCATGGGATTAGTGGGATTTCGGTTTCTAAGCTGTGCCTGTGTTGAGACCATAAATTCTTTAGGTACCACTGTAGCTTTCTCATATGCAGTCTGGCATGTGGGATCAAGATTATGCATGATGCCATGAAGCCCAAGGCCTGCAGTACTTTTCTTGCTGTTAGTTTGTTCTGCTTTGTTAATGCCAAGAAGTAAAGAGGGAGTTGTTTTTGTTTTTCTGCAGTTAGGAATGCCATTTGTTTTACTGTGTCCAAATCCGCACCCAAGAAAGTTCTTGTTTGGGATGGTATCAGTCTTGACTTTTGTAAATTGACTGTGTATCCCAGGGCTTGTAGTAAGCAAATGACTCTTTGTAGATCTGTTGTCAGCTTGCTTTTGTTGTCCGCTTGTAACAGGCAGTCGTCCAGGTATGGATAAATTTGTATTCCCTGTAGCCTGCAGTGAGCGATTACTGATGCCAGGCATTTTGTGAATACTCTGGGTGCAGTAGATAAGCCAAAGGGCAATGCTGAGAATTGATAATGCTCTGATCCTGCAAGAAATCTGAGGTATCTTCTGCAATTTGGTCGTATGGGGACGTGCAGGTATGCCTCCTTGAGATCTAGAGTTACCAGCCAACACTCCTTGCCCAGCATGGGAAGAAGTTGCTGTAGGGTCAGCATTTTGAATTTTGGGACAATGATGTATGTGTTTAAGGCGGACAGGTCGAGAATAGGTCTCCAACTTTTCTCTTTTCTTGGTACTAGGAAGAGTCTGGAGTAGAATCCTTTGCCCTGTTCTGTTATTGGTACTCTTTCCACAGCTCTCATCTTTGTTAATTCTGCTATCTGCTTTAGAGCTTCTGTTTTTGATTTGGAGGTAGGTTTGGCATTCCTCTTTTTACTGGTAAGGTGTGGAAGTGGAACCTGTAGCCTTGGTCTATGGTTTGCAAAATCCACTTGTCTTTTGTGATACAGTGCCAGGCTAACTTTCCGCCTAAAGGTGCTGCTATTTGCTCCCTGGTAGGCGGTGTCAGAGCCAAGTCACTGTGATTGTCCTGTTGTAGTGGCAGTGGTTGTGTCTGTGCTATGGTTATTGCCTTGCCACTGTCGTCCTCTGTAGGCACCTCCTCTGGATTGATTTCTGCCTCTAGGCGTCTATTCCTGCCTCTGAGATTTTGAGGAGTCTGGCAAGGCCCAATTCTTGGCACGCCAGTTTTTTCCAAACCTTGTGGGCTGAACCTGTAAGAAATCCTTAACTGTTTGTACAGATTTTGCCTTTTCTTCCATTTTCTTCATTACTTGCTGAGCAGGTGTACCAAATAGACTGGCCTTATCCATAGGAGCATCTAACAGCTTTGCTTTAACATGATCCGGCAAGACCTGTTCTTTCAACCATGCATGCCTTCTTATCACTGTGCCAGTCATGGCTGATCTAAATGAAGCCTCCAGTGCATCATAGCCACATTTTAAAGAATGGTTACTAACCTGTTGGATGTTATTCACCATTTCTAAAACATATTTCTTATCTAAGGAGTCATCAGAGGACAGCTTCTTAGTTAACTGATCAAGCATAAACTCTTGGTATTGGATCATATGAAACTGACAGTTTAAAGCTCTAGCTGAGAGAGTAGCAGAGGTGTAAACTTTTTCCCCCATCTCTCTAAGGACCTGGATTCCCTTTCAGAAGGAGTAGGGCTTTTGCTGAGGTCGAGGCTACTGCCTTAGGCCCCTGGGATATAGTCTCAGGATCTGCAAGTGGGGCCTTGTATAGGTGGTGATGAGTGTCTGGCACCCTGTAAAATCTATCTGGTTTAGCAGGGGCTGGAGGTAAAGTATCAGGAGCAGTGCAAACATCATTAAATGCATCATCCACAACAGGCAGTACTGGAGGTATAGCTAAGGGCCTATGTTGTGGTAAGTGCAGAAATGTCCTAAGCCTTTTCTTGAATCTGAGAAATCTTGTCCCTGCCATTGGAATTGTTCTCTCATGGCATGTAAGGTTTCCCCAAAGGAAAATTCCTCTGGCGGAGAGGCAGATGGAATGGATTCTTCAGCATCGGAATCTTCATATGTAGACAAAGGAGCCTCTGGCTGGTCTGTAATGTCTGAGTCATCCGCAGAATCATCAGAGGACACTGGCTCGGGGGCTCTGCTCTAGATCTCTTTTCTGGTGGCTGAGAGGCCCTGTCTGGGTGAGATTGGGATCCCCTAATTAAGGATATTAAATCCTCTGCCAGAGTAAGCATTTGAGAACTAGAAGTGGGCCTGTGTGAGGGGGGCTTAACAGGCACTGATTTAACAGTTTTGGCTGCTTTAGCCCTGGCAAAGGCCTTAATAGACATGGCTGCAGGAGGCCTAGCAGCACCACGTGCTGGGGTAGAAACATCCAAAGGGATGGTGTCTGATAAATCACTAGGAACCACAGTAGAAGGCAAAACTTCTGAGGCCGATTCAACTAAGGTAGCAGGAGCCTCAGTAGTAGTCATTGATTCGGCTGAAGATTGACCGGTTTTCTCAGTTTCGGCCGAAACCGAGACACTCGCGGCTTGCTTAACCGTGGTTTTGTCCGAAACCGCGGACCGCGAGTGTCGGTCTTTTTCTTTGCGTTTTTTAACAATTTGGGTAGTCGGAGGATCCGACGGCATAATGTACGCAAAATCTGAGCCGAAAAACTGTTCAGCAAACTCCGACCGACGCCTAAGCGTTCATCGGTTGAAGGAAGCACAGGCCAAACAGGCTGCTACGTCGTGGTCTGGGCCTAAGCAAGGCAGACAGTAAGAGTGGAAATCTTTATGAGGTATTTGTTTCCCACAAGTTAAACAGTTATTGACTTTTTCTGACATCGGCTGAGGCAAGAAAGAGTCCCCAACGGGGTACTTAGCTTTTTAGAAGTCTTCGAAGTAGTATTCGGTAGTAGTAATCTCTGGATCTGACCGACCGGCACTTGCGAACAGCTTCTGCTTCGGGCGCCACGTGGCAAGAAAGACTGAGGAAAATGGCGTCGGCTGATGCCTTTATACCCGAAGACCAGCAGAGATGACGTCGGGTGAAGTGCGACATCAGCCGAAGCCGGACCCAGACTTTGGAATCCGGCCGACCGAAGGGCTGCCTGACGACAGGACAACCCATTTGTTATGACTGCAGATGCTACCTTGAAGGACATCAAACCAAGAATGAAGGGAACTCTGAAACCAGGCCTAACCTCCAGATCCTCCAGGACAGGGGAAGGTGGGGAAGGTGGGGGGGGGGGTAAGTAAGAATGTGAGGCGAGATGGACTACATACATCGAACGTTATGGTGAGTACATAACTTCTTGACGTTATGTAGTCCAATCTTGCCTACATTCTTACCCGTGGGACAGCGTCCCCAGCACCTAAATCCTGGGAGGCTCAGTGGAAAATACTCCCGAGCACTGTGGAACCAAAGGAAGACCTGCCTCTAGATACCACATCTAACTTGTAATGAGTAACAAAGGGGTGCGGAGATGCCCAAGTAGCCGCAGCACAAATATCATCCATAGACAATCTGGCCTGAAAAGCTGTAGATGTAAATACAGACAGAGTAGAGTGAGCCTTCACTTGGAATGGTAAATCTCTTCCCCCTGAAGTATAAATGAAAGAAATACAACTGAAAATCCATCTGGACAACGTGACTCTGGACAACGTGACTTTGGAAACAGGAGACCTAATTCTGTTTTCCGAAAATGAAACCGAACAACTGATCAGATTTTCTGAGGTCCTTCGTTCTGTGCAAATAAAGTAATTGTCTGTGCACATCCAACTGATGAAATTTTAATTCTGCCTTGTTCGAGAACAGAGGAAAAAACACTGGTAATTCAATGGATTGGTTAAGGTTACTAACTGACGCTACTTTGGGAAGAAAGGAAGGATTCGGTCTGAGAGAAACCCTGTCCTTATGAAAAATCAAATAAGGTGGTTGAATTGATAAAGCTTGAAGCTCCGAAACACGTCTGGCTGACGTGATGGCTACCAAAAAGACAGTCTTCCAAGTTAAGAATTTTAAATCACAAGTGGCTGCAGGCTCAAAGGTGGGTGAAGTAAGACCCTGTAGAATAAAGTTTAAGTCCCAAGGCATAACAGGTTCAGAGACAGGAGGACGAAGCAACAAAGTGCCTTTCAGGAAAGCCTTACAGAGTCTAGGTGCCATTAGACTAGGTTCGTCTGCAACATGAAAGGTAGAAATCGCCGCCAACTGGACTTTAATGGTTGCGGCAGCTGATCCCTGGTTAAGCATAGAAAGGAACTCCAATACTGACGAGATTGGGGCTGTGTAAGGGTCAATCTGTTTGGCATGTGCCCAGATGGAAAATCTCTTCCATTTGCTGTAATAAATTTTCCTGGTCGAAGGCTTATGAGAGGAAGATAGAATATGAACCACCTCCAGCGAAAAATGGTGAAGCCTAACTAATGACGGAAGTGGAGTAGCCAAGCTGTCAACCGGAGGGTCTGAAGAGAGGGATGGAGCTTCCCTGACATGCGAGTCAGTAAGTCTAGTTGTGGGTCCAGAATCCAAGCAGCGTCCATGAGATAGGGAAGGAGAAAGGGGAACCAAATTTGACGAGGCCAGTGTGGAGCAATCAGAATCATTTTGCTTCCCAAGGATTGCGCTTTCTGAATAACCTTCGACAGCAAAGGAACCAGAGGGAAGGAATATAGTAGACCGGAGGGCCAATTGTGGACTAGTGTGTGTCCCTGGGTGACTCCCCCTGAGGGGGGATAAGGGTGAAGTAGCTGCTACATTTGGCATTGAGGGGGCTGGCAAAAAGGTCGCAGCAAGGCTGACCCCACCTAAGGAAAATCTGCTCCGCAACTTGACAGTTCAGGGACCACTCATAAGGAATCAGAATAGCTCTGCTTGGCCTGTCTGCGATCACATTGGGACTTCCCCGGAATGTGCGTTGCTACCAGAAAACATTGGGAAGACACTGCCAGACTCACATGGCCTCTCTGCAAAGGGGATACGAGTTGGTTCCTCCCTGTTTGTTCAGATACCATACCACCGACATATTGTCCGAGTGGATTGCAATAGTCCCGAGAGGAAGAAAGCTCTGAAGTGCTTGTGACGCTAGTAGCACTGCTCTCATCTCCAGGACACTTGATGTGCAGATGCATCTCATGCTCTTGCCACATGCCTTGGACTGTCCTGCCTAGATAATGCCCCCCCTCACAATCTGGGAGGCCTCCGTGGTCACCATGGCATCCGGAGGCGAAGGAACGAAGGGCTTTCCCGCACTGAGGTTGCCAGTGTGAAGCCACCAACTGAGATCCTGTTTGCACCTGTCTGTGAGTAGAATAGAGTGAGAAAGTGGAAGATGTTGAAGAGAACACTGAGGGAGCCTCATATGTAACATAATTGTAGCAGCCATCGTCCCCAACAACTGGAGGACCAATCTTGCCTTCACTCTTCTCAGAGGGAGCAAGGCATAAATCTGTTCTTTCCTGTGGTAGAAACGCCCGCATGAGGACGGTGTCTAATTCGGCGCCTATAAAGGTGACACGCTGCGAGGGCAACAAGGCAGATTTTTCCAGTTCAGAGGTGATGCCCAACTGTTGACATAGGTTGATAGTAGCATCTCTGGTCTGAAGCAGCAGATGCCTGGTGGTAGCAGTAAGGAGCCAGTCATCCAGGTATAGAAACACTTGTAATCCCCGACGTCTCAAGTGAGCAGTCACCACTGCCATGCATTTGGTAAACACCCTGAGGGCTGTGGTGAGACCAAAGGGCAGGGCTTGAAACTGAAAATGACTGGCACCCAGCCGGAGGTGTAGGGGACTTCTGGATGCCCTGTCCATCTTTATGTGGTAGTAAGCATCCTTGAGATGGATGGAGCACATCCACACTTCTTTTCCCAACAATGGGAGAATAGAATGAAACGTGACCATTCGGAACTTGGACTTTTGCACATGGGTGTTGAATCAGCTGAGATCCAAAATAGGTCTCAGGACCCCTGTCCTTTTCGGCACCAAAAAGAATCTGGAGTTGGTCCCTAATCCGAGCTGGTCTGAGGGGACATGTTGGATGGCTCCTTTTTCTAGCAGCTTTGAAACCTCTGAAGCTGCGGAATCCCTTTGACTGGGTGGAACATCCGGGATTTTCTTGATTGAAGGGGGAGTTGACGAGAAGGGAATGACATAACCTCCGAAAATTATTTGTAGAACCCATTGGTCCTGGTTATACCTTGCCAGGCCTCCGGGTACAGTGAGATTCAACCCCCGACTGGCTCCGGAAAAGCAGTCGAGCCTCCCATCAGGAGCGGCGGTAGGGAGAACTACGAAAGGAATCGCAGTCTCCCGAGTTACGAGGGCCTCCTCTGCCCCTAGGGCGGTGCCAACCTGAATAACCACCCCCTCCCCTGCCTCTGGAGGGGGACTCACCTTGTGCATCGGGAAAAAACCTCTGTAATTTCTTGAACCACATCTTCCCACCCCTCTGGGCCTTGCTATAAGGCCTAGAGGAAAGGGAAAAATGGACTCCTACGGCAGACTGAGTTTTTCCCTCTTGCTCGCACCTAGTGAGCGTGTCTTTCATCTTGGTTCCGAACAAAGAGGAACCATCAAATGGGGCGTCAGTGAATGTAGACTTGAAGGCCTCCACGAAATGACAAAGGCACATCCAGGCATGTCTCCTAAGAGTGACTCCTGAACTTCCTGCCCTACTCGCTCCCTTGGCTGCATGAGAGATCAGCCTCATGGAGGAGTTCGCAATAGAATTAAGGGTAGACATCTGAGCGTTGACCTTCTGAGCCACTGCCTCAGAAACGTTACCCGTTAGAGTATCTCCAAGCTCCTTTAGGAGATCTCTCTGGAGCCGTGTAAAGTGTGATAAGTAATTCAGTGATCGCAAAGTAGAGGCCGCTGAAGAAATCGTACGCTTCCCATACCGGTCCATAGTCCTAGACTCCTTGTTAGGGGGATGGATGGTGGAAGAAGTCTCAGCCAATTCCTTTTTGGTGGCCGCTGTCACCACCATGGCATCCACAGGGACTCCCTTGGATAGAAATTCCTTATCAGAAGGGGCAGACAAAAATGTATTGGTATTGGATCTCCTGGAGACTGGTTCCACAGAGTCAGGGGTTTCCCACACCTTTCAACAAACCAGATCCAGAAGCTCAAAGGGTGGAGACACCCAGGAGGTGGAGGGCTGAGCACCAAAGGCCTTCACGAACACAGACTCCTCTTCGGAGGGGGCTTTGGATGGCCAGTCACCTCTTTGCTTCAAAATCTCTAGGATGTCAGAGAAAGAAACATCCTCAGAGGATGACTTAGGGGACCCCTCAGATTCCTCAGGCAAAAACTCTGAGGGGCCCTCAGAAATATGGGGACCACTTGTGGGGGTACCCTGAGGCCTTGGGGCTCTGCTGTCAAGCGATAGAGGGCGATCAGAAACCTGCACCAGTGCTGTAGGGAACAGAGTGACCGAACCGTACGATGCCGCTGACGACCTGGCCAGCGTGATCCGCATGGCCTCGAAAGCTGGTCCTCCTGGGTCTGAAGATCGACCAGCCTCCGAAGCAGAGACAGGAGTCAGGCTTCCCTATGCCGAAGCACCGAGAGGGAGACTAGGAGCCGAGAGATGTCCCAAAGCCTCTCCCTTGGGCCTGACCGAGGAATCCTGTGTCCTGAACCCCATGGACGGTGCCGACGGGGTTGGAGCAGACGCTGGAACAGATAAGCCAGGAGTGGCTGTCGGAACCAACCTAGGGACATCACACTGAGCCGAGCACTGTGGCTCCGAAAGCTGAGATGTGCCCTGAGGAGAAAGTATCGATGTAGGTAGAGGGACCGGCTCCGGAACTGACTGGGTCAGAGCCGAAAACAATTTAGCCAGTACCGGTGACTGAAGAAGTCTCTGCACCACTTTATCAACGTCCACATACGATAAGGTCCTGGAGGATTTGAAGGATAGGGAAGGAGATCGAGACCTCCTCTCTAAAGGAGACCTGCAAGGAGGAGATACTGGCCTAATGCTAGGCAACTGGCTCCCAGAAAATCGGAGCCGAAGCAGGTTCCATAGACACCGACACTTCCTGCGGCCCCGAGGACAATGGAGCCGAGGATGTCACTGAAGATTTAGCTGTTTTCTCCAGCGTCTCCGAGGATACTGATGGTGCCGTGGATTGCTTTTTAGCCTTGGGAGATTTACCTTTTGATGGAGAAGACAAAGCTGGAAGCACTCTCCAAACCCTCCTCGAAGGAGGGTTTCAGAAGTCCCTTCAAAATCAGTTTGTTCTTCCTTTCCTGAAGAACACCCGGGCTAAAAGCATGACAAAAACTACACGATTCCTGAAGGTGAATCGCTCCCAGACAGTACACACAAACAGAGTGTCCATCAGTGATGGACATCTTATAACTACACTTGGTGCACTTCTTAACGCCCAAGGGCTTATGCTCCTTAGTATCTTTAGACATAGTTACCAGACCAATGGTCAATCAGCCACAAGCGCGCAACCAGAACAAGCAGTACACCACAAACCTCTAATTAAAACGGTCCTAGAACACAAGTACAAGAGGGAGGACTAATTCCTCTAATTTAAACGGTTTTAGGCCAAGGGAAAAAGTTAGCACACAAGGATGCAAGGGGACAGACTAGGTCCTCTAACTGAAAAGTACAGTTTTGTACCTACCATAAATGTAGATGTCTGATAGATATGCAACTGCAGTCCTTACATATGGGTTGTCCTGCCTCAGGCAGCCCTTCGGTCGGCCGCATTCCAAAGTCTGGGTCCGGCGTCGGCTGATGTCGCCTCCTCCCCGACGTCAGAGCGGCTGGGGTATAAAGGCATCCGCCGACACCATCTTCTTCAGTGTTTCGTGCCCCAGATGCCAGGTGCCCTCCAAGGAAGGCTAAATTTTGTGAATGGATAAGCAAAAATTTCAAGACATGCACAACAGTAATAAACAGATACACCATAACAGAAATCCCCAGCTAAATAGGAGAGGGGGAAGGACCCTAGGGAACAAACAGAGGGGTAGGAGGGAGGGAAAACCTGACTGCAGTTTCATACATTTATGGTAGGTACAAAACTGTACTATGTCCTTCAAGAATGCAACTGCAGTCCTTACATATGGGTTGAATACCATAACCAAGCTGGGGGTGGTAGGATCTAAACAAGGGATGGTGTAGCTAAAAGACCCTGCTGGACTGCAGAAGCAAAGCCTGCTCGGGATCTGGAGTATAAAGGCAGGTTGTAGTGTTTGGTAAATGTATGCATGGAGCTCCATGTAGCGGCCTCTAGAATGTCCTTTGTAGCCACTCCTCTTAGAAAGGCTGTGGATGTGGCTATAGCTCTGGTTGAGTGTGGTCTTATATTGGCTGGCACACTCTTTCCATGGAAGGAGTAACAGAATCTGATGCAGTGTCCAATCCATTTTGAAATTGTTTGTTTGGAGACTGACTTTCCTTGCACTCTGGCAGCATAGGCTACAAACAGTTGTTGGTCAGACTTCCTGGTGGTCTTTGTTCTGTCCAAGTAGTAGCGTAATTGTCTGTGTTTATGTCTAAAGTATGCAGCAGCTTTTCCCCTTTATTTTGAGGTTTGGGAAAGAAGGTAGGCAGGTGAATTGCTTGATTTAGAGACACCCTGGATATCACCTTTGGCATGAATGAAGGATTGGTCCTTAGAGAAACTCTGTCCTGATGGAAAATGAGAAAGGGAGGTACTGCCATGAGGGCCTGTATCTCCAAGACTCTTCTTGCTGAGGTAACTGCCAACAGGAAGGCTGATTTCCAGGAGAGGAACTGCATTTCTGAAGTTGCTGCTGGTTCAAAAGGAGGAAGAGTTAATTTTTCCCAAGACGTAGTTGAGGTCCCATGCAGGAACTGGTGGTTTTCTGGGAGGCTTGATATTCTTTATCCCTCTCAGGAACCGTCTTAGCAAGGGATGCGAAAACACAGGTGGATCACAGTTGAAGTTTGCTGAGATTGCTGAAGCGTGTAGTTTAATGGATGAATATGAGAGGCCCTTGTGAAACATTTCTGCCAAGTATTCTAATATCTGAGGTATGCTCATCACTGATGCATCCTGTCCCTTTTTGGCATTCCAGATGATGAATCTCTTCCATTTGGCCGCATAGGTTTTTCTGGTGGAAGGTCTGCGTGCTTCCAGCAAGATTTCCTGAACCTTTTCGGAGAGGGTGTCATAGGACAAAGTCATGGAACCCTCCAAGCTGCCAGTTGTAATGTTTGCAGGTTTTGATGAACAGTCCTGTAATTGTGTTGTGTTAGGAGCAGAGGCCATTGGGGCAAGGGCCACGGTTTGGAGTGAGTTATGCTCATTAGCAAGGGATACCAATGCTGCCTCGGCCAGACTGGAGCTATCAGTATTCCTTTTGGTTGCTCTGCTTTGATCTTCAGTAACACCTTGGTCATTAATGGTAGAGGAGGGAATGCATAGATTTTCAGGGCATTCCAGCTGAAGGAGAGGGCATCCGTTCTCCAGGCTAGAGGATGGTGAGTCCTTGAGCAGAACTTGTCCAGGTGGTGATTTAGATAAGAAGCAAATAGATCTATGTCTGGTCTTCCCCATGCAGTTGTTATTAGTGAGAAAATGTGTGGATGCAGCATCCATTCGTGTGGATCCATGAAATTTCTGCTCAACCTGTCCGCCAGTACATTGTCCTTGCCCGGAACAAACTGGGATTGCAAATGGATGTTCAGTTTCAGGGATTTTTCCCAAAGAGCCACTGTTAGTCTGCAGAGGGGATACGAGTGAGTGCCTCCTTGTCTGTTTATATACCACATGACAGTGGTGTTGTCTGTCCTTATTAGCAGATGGCCTTGTTGAAGAGATTTTCCAAAGGCTTCTATGGCATGCATCACTGCCAACATCTCTTTTTGATTTATGTGCAGAGGCATTTCCTTGGGAGTCCATTGGCCTTGAATGCATCTGTCCTCCATGTGCGCCCCCCATCCATGATCTGAGGCGTCTGTTGTAATGGTTTGACCTGCTTGAACTTTGTTGAAAGACGTGCCTTGGTTTAACTGGCTTGCTTGAGCCCACCACAAAAATTCCCTTTGCAGGCATGGAATGAGTGGTATTAGTCTTCCAGGTTGTGGCTGTGTTGAGACCATAAGCTTTTTAGATACCATTGTAGCTTCCTCATGTGTAGTTTTGCCAGGGGGATCAGAAGGATGCAAGATGCCATGAAACCCAGGGCCTGCAGGATCTTCCTTGCGGTCAGCTGGGTATGTTTTGCTAGGCTTTTGAAGTAATCTGGTAAATGCTGTTTCTCCTCTGTGAGGAAAGCCATTTGTGATTGTGTGTCCAGTTTTGCTCCTAGAAAAATAATCTTTTGGGATGGTAATAGCCTTGATTTTTGAATGTTGACTGTGTATCCCAAAGCCTGTAGCAACTGAATGACATAGTCCAAGTTTTTTATCAATATTTGTTTGCTGTCTGCTTGTATGAGGCAGTCGTCCAGGTAAGGATATATTTGAATCCCCTGGAGTCTGCAATGTGCAACTACTGATGCCAGGCATTTCGTGAATACTCTGGGCACAGTAGATGAGCCAAACGGCAATGCTGAGAATTGATAATGCTCTGTTCCTGCAAGAAATCCGAGGTATCTTCTGCAGCTGTGTCTGATTGGGACATGCAGGTATGCCTCCTTGAGGTCCAGAGTAACCAGCCAAGACCCCTTGCCCAGCATGGGAAGGAGTTGCTGTAACGTCAGCATTTTGAATTTTGGCACAATGAGAAAGGTGTTTAGAATAGACAAGTCCAGTATAGGCCTCCATTGCTTTTCTTTTCTTGGAACAAGGAACAGTCTTGAATAGAATCCCTGGCCTTGTTCCTGTGGAGGTACTTTTTCTATAGCTTTTATTTGTAACAGCTTTGCAACTTGTAAGAGAGCCTCTGCCCTTTGATTTTGTGGCAGGTTTGGCATGCCTTGTCTCGTTGGTAAGGTGTGGAAGTGGAACCTGTAACCTTTGTCTATTATGTCCAGAATCCATTTGTCCTTGGTTAAAATGTGCCAGTTCTTTGAGAATAAGGATAATTTTCCACCTAGAGGAGCTTCTCCTTGAGCCTTGGTAGGCGGATTGATAGTCAAGTCATTGTGATTGTCCCTATGGTGCAGGCGAACTCCCTGCGCCACTTCTTTGATTTGGTGGTTGCCATTGGCGGCCCCTGTAGGAGCCTCGGTATTGCCCTCTACCTCGAGCATGCCTGTTCTTTCCCCTTTGAAACTTGTCCGAGTCTGGAAAGGACCAATTCTTAGAAGGCCAATTCCTACTGAATCTAGGAGGTTGGACCTGGAGGAAATCCTTGACAGTCTGTACTGATTTTGCCTTTTCTTCAATAGACTTCAGCACATCCTGTGCATTAGCACCAAAAAGCTTCTGTTTTTCCAGAGGTGCATCCAGGAGCTTAACTTTAACATGGTCTGGCAGTGGCTGTTCTTTCAACCAAGCATGTCTACGTATAACGGCCCCTGTCATGGCTGCCCTACATGAAGCTTCTAATGCATCATAACCACACTGTAGAAAATGATTGCTAACCTGCTGAGTGTTATGAACCAAGTCCTGCAATGCCTTTCTATCTATAGGCTCAGGAGAGGCTAACTTTTTCTGCAAATCATCCATTAAGAAATCCTGGTACTGAAACATATGAAAAAGGCGGTTAAGTGACCTCATGGCAAGGGTGGAAGAGGTATAAACTTTTTTGCCCCATCTCTCCAGGGACCTAGCTTCCCTGTCAGCTGGCAGAGGGTTTTTGGCCGAGAAAGAAGCCACTGCCTTGGGGCCCTGTGAAATAGTCTCTAAATCCACAGAGTGGGCCTTAAAGAGATGCTTATGGGTTTCAGGGACCCTGTAATATTTGTCAGGTTTGACAGGAGCAGGAGGGAGAGAATCAGGCGAAGCACTGGAGTCTGAGTATACATCATAAAGGACATCCAACACTGGAGGAATAGCTAAAGGTCTGTGTTGGGGCAGCTTAAGGAAGGTACGTAGCCTTTTCCTGGAGTCAGAGAATTCCTGACCCTGCCACTGAAAATGTTCTCTCGTGGAGTGGAGAACTTCACCAAAAGAAATATCCTCTGGAGGGGAGGCAGAGGGAATAGAATCCTCAGCATCCGAATCCTCATAGGCCTGGACGGATTCTTCCTGGGTATCCGAGTGCTCTGAATCCCCAGAGGCTTCATCTGAGGAGAGGGTGTCTGTCTGCTCAGTTCTAGGCCTTTTATCTGTAGGCGGCTGAGAACCTCTGTCCGGGTGCGGCTGAGAACCTCTGATAAGAGAGATTAAATCTGCAGCAAGAGTCATGATCTATCTATCAGAAGAGGGACCCTGAGCAGTAGGCTTAGGGTGGGCCTTGGCCTGGCTGGCAGCCTTAGCACGTGCAAAGGCCTTGATGGACATGGATACTGGAGGCCTAGCTGCCCCACATGCAGTGGTAACCTTGTCCACAGGAATGGTGTCGGGTAAATCCAGAGCTTCGGTTTCTGGAGGAAAATCAACAACCGGCACCAGTGTAATCTCGGGGACCGAAAAACGCGTTAAAGCGGTGTCGTCGGCCTGGGGCGGTAGAATTACCGCTTCCGAAAGGACCGAAACACTCGCGGAGGGCTTAGGAGTAGTATTAGTGGAAGACGCGGGACGAGGAGGTCGGTCCCGGTCCTTGAGTTTTTTGGTAGATTGTGTTGTCGGTTGTTCCGACGGCATGATATTAGCAAAGGATTCGCCAAAAAAGTCTTCGGCAAACTCTGCCCGGCGCCTGAGTGTGCGCTTGTTAAAGCAAGCACAGGCAGCGCAGGCCGAGACGTCGTGGTCTGGGCCCAGGCAAGGGGGGCAGTAAGAATGGAAGTCCTTATGAGGTATTTGTTTACCACAAGACAAACAATTATTAACTTTTTCAATTTTTTCTGACATCGGCTGAGGCAAGACAAAATGTTCCCCAACGGGGTACTTAGCTTTTAGATGACTTCGGTAACTGAAACACAGGAGCTGACCGACCGGCACTTGCGAACTGCTTCTGCTTCGGGCACCACGCGGCAAGAAAGACTGAAGAAGATGGCGTCGGCGGATGCCTTTATACCCCAGCCGCTCTGACGTCGGGGAGGAGGCGACATCAGCGGACGCCGGACCCAGACTTTGGAATCCGGCCGACCGAAGGGCTGCCTAAGGCAGGACAACCCATATGCAAGGACTGCAGTTGCATTCTTGAAGGACATCGGGCCTAGCCCATTGGAAACAGTTAGTGGGATACCACAAGAACACGCTAAAAGAAAGAACAACAACTTTTACACAACACAGTTCAAGATACAGACACAAATAGCTATGAAAATAGCTTTTTTGGCAAAAAAACTTCTCTGCTATAAAGAAGAAAGGGTACTTAGCCACAGCCAAGTGCGAGACCACGTCCGAGCTACACGAGCGGCAAACGAGATCTGGGGATAGAGAGCAGTGCAGCATGGGATACCATCTTAGCCCAGCCAATTGAAAGACTTTGAGCTAAAGTATGGCCGAGTTGGAGCAAACATTCGGCTCCGAACCCACGGGTAAGAATGTAGGCGAGATTGGACTACATTACATCCTGGGGTTTCTGCTGTGTCTGGGTTTGGCTTGAGAAGACCTGAAAGGGGCTGGGAAGGACCAATTCTTAGAGGTCCAGTGCCTACCAAATCTAGGTGGCTGAACTTGTAAGAAATCTTTAACAGTTTGCATAGATTTAGCTTCATCTCCCATCTTTTTAACAACTTCCTCAGCCTTGTTGCCAAACAGGTGGTCCTGATTTAAGGGAGCATCCAACAATTTAGCTTTAAAATGATCAGGCAAAGACTGCTCCTTACACCAAGCATGCCTTCTGAGCACAGACCCAGTAACAGCAGCCCTGCAAGAGGCCTCTAATGAATCAAATCCACATTGCAAAGTATGTTTTCCAACATGTTCAGCAGACTGCATTAAATGCTGTAACTCTATTTTCAGCACAGTCAGGAATCAACATAATTTTCTGTTTAAGCAATCCAGTAACATGTTGTTGATACTTTAACATATGAAACTGGCAGTTTAAAGCCCTAATGACCAAAGTTGCAGAAGTATAAACCTTCTTACCCCATCTACCCAGCACCCTGGAGTCTCTATCAGAGGGGGTAGGATTTTTAGCAGTAGAAGCCTTAATGCCCTTGGGTCCCTGTGAAATGACTCTGGATCTGCAACAGGATTTTTAAAAAGGAACTTGTGAGAATCAGAAAACTGTAATATCGGTCAGGTTTTCTGGGAGCAGGAGGCAAAAAATCAGGAGCCAAACTAGATTCTGAAAAGTCATCAACAATGTCTAGTACTGGAGGTATAGCTAAAGGCCTGTGCTGAGGCAGGAGTAAGAAATCCCTAAGCCTCTTCTTTGAATCAGAAAAATCCTGGCTTTCCCAGTGGAAATGTTCCTTTAGAGTATGTCAGGACTCGCCAAAAGAAAAATTCTCTGGAGGGGAAGCAGATCGAATAAGAGTCCTCTGCATCAGAATCCTCAGAAGTAGATGAGGGCAAATCCAGATCATGTGAAAAATCAGAAAAAAAAGAATCCTGGTCAGAAGATTCATAAACAACTTCAGTCCTAGGTCTCTTAGAAGGGGGAGGGTGGCTTCCCCTGATTAGAGTTACAAGGTCTTCAGCCATTCTTCTCATTTGTTTTTTAGGCATACAGGCCTGAGCATGCGGCCTGGGCATCGGTTTCTTAGGCATGGTTCGAGATTTTGGCCTAAATGAAGGAGATGCCAGTTTAATATGCACGTCCGTAGGCCTGAATACACCTCAGAAGCTGGTGCCTACACAGCAGCTCCGGAACCATCCCAAGGAAGAGACATCCGCAGATTCCACAGTTGAAGCATCTCGCGGCATACCAGTCTCCAAATGGGTCTCAATAGAGGCCTGCGAGTCAGATGTAGTGGGTATTAGGGGCTGCAAAACGCCTCACTGAGTACTGGTGAACTGGCTTAGGAGAAGCGTCATCGGCAGCTTTGGACCTCAGTGGCCTGTCTCTGTCTTTATCTTTGCGTTTTTTCAGAATCCGGTAGTCAAATGGCTAGCCGACTACATTTCTGGATAATTAAACAGAGAACCGAAATATTTAGAGGGGAAGATATACTGACGACTGATAGTGTGCTGATTAAATAAAGCACAAAACCGACAACAAGGTACATCGTGGTCAGGGCTTAGGCAAGGAATACAGTACGAATTTAAATCTTTGTGAGGTATTTGCTTTCCACAAGTAATGCAATTATTAACTTTTACTGACATTGGTAAGGAGCAAGAAGAAGTTTCCCCAACTGAGTACTTAGCTTTAGATGAAGACTTCGGTTCTGAAACTCAAAAACGAAAATTTCAGGAGTCTGCCAACAGGCACTTGTGAACTGCTTCTGCTTCGGGCACCGCACGGCAAGAAAGACTGATGTAATGGCGTCGGCTGCATGTTTTATACCCCTGATGACCTGACGTCATGGAAGAAGGGACAGCAACCAATGCAGGACCCAAGACTTTGTTAATCAGGCCGACTGAGGGCTACTGCAAGCAGATAACCCAAATGTAATGACTGCAACAGTGAAACACGAAGAACATCATCTGTTCTCCATGCTTAGCTGCAAGGATGTCACAAACAAAATTTTTATAGTTATCCGTTTTGTAAGGATGTGAACAGATCTAATTGAGATGTCTCCCACATCTGGGCCAAGTCCTGGAGCATGGGCCAAGTCCTGGAGCATGCCTCAAGCCATAACTGACAGCCAGCAAAGAGGGTACAACCTAGTACCCCCTTATCTGTTGAGATTGCACATCACTGTGGTGATGTCTGTAACCGACTGCAAAGGGCTCAGACTATACAAAATGTAGAGTTTTCAAAGCGTGAATCATTGTAAACATTTCCTTGATGTTTATGTGCAGCGGTCTGTCTGACGGCCCCACAGATCTTGCAATTTTACTTCAATGGAAACTGCACTCAAAGCATATTCTGAAGAGTCTTGTCTGGACAGACTGATATGGGGTTGGAAAGGAGATCCTGGACTGCAAGTCATTTCATCCCTTCTCCACCACTGAAATTCTCAACTTTTAAACCCCAGCATGCAAATCTGAGAGTCCAAGGTGTGTAGGTGCTGGGTCCAAGAATATGTTTTTAGGAATCATTGGACTTTTCTCATGTGCAATCTGGCAAGTGGCATCATGAATATAATGGATGCCATAAGGCCTAGAATCCTGAGAAATTCCCTTACAAGAGCTTGATGCTGTAGAGAAAAACTCAGACAGATATGCTGGTGAGTTATTACCTTTTCTTTTAGAAGGAAGGCCTTATGCTTGAGTGCATCCATCAGATGCCCCCAAAATGGCAATTTTGTGAGAGAATGAGAGACAAGAGTTTTGTAGATTTGAGTGAAATGCGACTTAAGACAGGATGTTGGTTGCTCTTGTCAAGGACTCCAAACATTTGGCAAAAGACTCTGCAGAAATACGCAAGTTATCTAAGTAAAGGAAAAATGTGGATGGCCTACAATCTGCAGTGAGCACACTCGAGGTGCAGTGGAGAGCCCAAAGTATAACGCAGAGTACTAAAAATGTGATCCAAATACAGCAAACCTACAAATTTCCTGAAACTGTTAGCAATACACAAGTGATAATAAGCATCTTTGAAATTCAGTGTTATCACAAGAAAAAAAATCTGGAAACAGTGCCAAGCATTGACTGAAAATTTGGGTTTTTCACATATATGTTGAGAAAAGGCAGGCCCTCCACGAGTGTTCATTCTTTGGTTCCAAAATATCCTGGAATAAAAATGTTTCCGTATGTTATTTGCAGGTACTGGTTCTATGACCCCTGCTTCTAATACGTGTTGTAGCACTGGTGGAAACAGATCTGTCAGGTTTGGTGGAATTGGTGGGATTCCCTGAAATGAGAAGAAGACTCCACCCACTGCCAAGTAAATCCTTCCTGAATCACCTTCAACACCCACCTGTCTGAATGTCTGACCCCAGGCTAAGGGGATGAGGGTAAGTTGGTGTGAGACCGTATGGAAGTTGAGCCAGAAGGTGTGGCTAAGATGATCAGCTTCCTGGCATAGTCAAGTCATTCATTAGCTGGAGCTCGATTCTTTTCGGGAAAGTTACTTTTTTCAATTGGTTTGGGAGAGTTATCTTTCTGTCATTTTCTTTTGCAGGACTGCTTGTTATTAGGTTGGGATTTTTTTAGTTCTGCCCTCTTAACGGATTAAGGAACAGTCATGCTAGGGTAGAACCAGGGTACTGAGACTCCACACCTCAATATACCTCCGTCATCCCACTATTTCAAGATCTGTGCAGCCATAAGCCCAAATACCAAATCAGGGCTAAGTGGAGAATTAATATCAGACTTCAAATCATCAGAAAAATTCTGACTAAATAAACAAATTTTCTCAACACCATACAAGAAGCAGAAGCTTTAGACATTGTGCCATCACTATCATACAAACTTCTCAGAGCATGTTTAGCAACAATTCAAGTTAGAAACAGATTCAAATATGACCTGCCTTCTGGAGATAAAGCAGCAGAAAATTCTTCCAAATGATAACACCATTTTAACATAATATTCACTTACAGAGCTGATAATTCAAGATCCTAAAGGCTAACATAGTAGAAAGAAACAGTCTCTGACCTTGTTTGTCTAACTTGCTCTCCTTAACAGAGGGTACTGGGTTAGTGAAAGTCAGTAATATGGAACATTTATGACCTCAGAAATGAGAAAATATTCTAACTATGTTAAACACAGCAACAGGAAGGAAACACACATTCAGACTGTAAAAGCACAGCCCAAATACTAAATATAACACTTGTTTTTGAACTAGGCTCTGCTGAGGTGTAACATCTCTGGGACATTTTACAAAATTCCTGAGGCTCCAAGACCAATCTAAGTGCTTTTTAATTTATTTTCACTTATTTTATTGTGTATGTACTTGCCTATCATTTTTTATCTGTGCCTTATAGCTAATTTATCACATTTGCACTGTTTTAAAGCAATTTATTGATTTAACTGTATTCCATTGCTGTTTACTGCAATTTATTATTGTTTAACTGCATTTCATTACTGTTTAACTGTATTTTTTCATACTCTAAGTTCTGTTTTTGTCTGTAAGTGGTTAATCAGTGCTTTTCTGTGAGTTTTACTGTGTACTTAACCCTTAAATTGAGTAGCATGGCCTGGATACAGGTTTGCTGCATTCAGAGCATTTTGCCCCCTGTGTTTCTGGCAGCCATCTTGTGTTGGTAGGGGCCTAGCTTCTCTGCTAGTGAGAATAGCAGGGCTGCCTGGACCTTGTTTGGCACAGCCTGATTGGTAAAAAATGCAGGGATTAGCAGGATTGGCTAGATTTCTGTGTTAATAGAATCTTCTATTTTTTTGTGGTATACAACCCTACATTTTAGCTGGGTTGGGCATGTTTACATGTCGCACACCGCAGCTGCACTGTTTTTAACGCATTACTAGGTACTCCAGCTAAAAATTCTCCCTTAGTACTACTTGTGTGATCACCTAATAGTACTCATCTTAGACGTTCCACCTTTTACCCCCTTAGCTCTCTTTCTGGACTCTCTCCACCAGATTCTGACAAATACGGATGGACAATTTCCTACAGTTTCTCCTGTCAGTCTGGTTGATATGGGCATCCTGAGACAATATAGCAACTGTCTCATGTACATGGGCAACCCTGTACTACTACCACCTAGGACACAATTTGTTGAGAGATGCAATTACATTAAGAACCTAGAGTCTATGCTCTCTCCCTCACAAGCCAGTACATCTGGCACTGAAAGTTGTCAACACAAACACCACACCTCAAACACCACCCACACCTACACAACACACACCCACATATGCGGAGGTCCTCAACAAAGACATACCCAAACACGAGACCTCAGAGGCAAAATCATACATGAACTCCAGAGCCCACCACACAGTCCATACACCTGTATCGTACAACCACCAAGCTTAACCATAAACCCAACATATTAGTAATAGGAGACTCCACTGTGAGACACAGAGATGTGCCCCTCACCAGACAGGATAAGGAGAAAGTCATGGTTAGTTATTTGTCAGGCACCAGAATCAGTCACATCACACATGCACTCAAGTCTCTCAACAAGGTACTTTTACGAGGACTCTGTCATAGTCCATGTTGGTGTGAATGACTTGAGACGTTCCTCCGAGGATTATATGAAGAGAGACATGACGGAGATGACAATGTGATTCTCAGGCAGGTATGTCCCTAGGCTTATGCAGCATTCTACCATCACCCAGAATGATGCCTCAATACAAACAGAAAAATGATTGACTAACAATTGGCTTAGTTTCTGGTCCAATTCCAAGGGGATCCAGTGCCAGACAGTCTGGGAAGACATGATGTTTTGCCAGAGATGGCCTGCATCCGTCTCCTTTGGGCTTCAGGCAAAGGCTCTTACCTACACATATCGGCTGCATCTTATATACCCCCGTCACACTGACGTCAGAGAGGAGGCGACAGCAACCGACGCTGGACCAAGACTTTGGAACTCAGGCCGACTGGGGAACCGCCTGACAGCAGGATAACCCAAGTGTAATGACTGCAGCATTGTAACATGATGAACATCTTGGTTCAAGGTTGCGGAGGGCACCCCAGCCATACCAGGTTACTCATCCTATCATAAATTCAGACCCCAAACTGTGGGCAGCAAAGCAAAAGGAGATGGAGTTATATATATATATATATATTAAAGACATACACACCACAAGGTTGGTCCAATCAGTATGAGCTACAGGCCCCCAACTTTGACTGAAGATGTTCACTCCACCTATCTGGACCTCTTCGAATCTACCAAGATTCAACCCTTTACCCTGATCCTGGGTGACTAACTATCCAGCCATAGACTAGCAGAATCACTAATGCCAAAACACAACTGCGCAGAGATTCCTTGATTTTGTCAATGCAAATGCCTTGGACCAGATGGTTGATACCCCCACAAGAGGTGATATTTTGAACTTGGTATCAACCAACATTAGTAACCACTGCAACATCCCTACAGTGTCATCCTCCCTCGTAAGATCCAACCACAAAGTGGTCACTTTCAAAAGTCACCATCTCCCTCAACCCCAGCTAGGGTCAAACAAAAAACTAAAGCCGATTACAACCTCCTGAGGGAAACAGCTTCACAGCCCTCTCCCCCTCAGTAGGAACTGGCACAAATGAGCACCCTCAAGTAACAGTAAACCTGTCTGGTGGACATGTGCAATAAATAAACTCTATAATCAAAGGAAAAAATTGCTGCCCAGGCCCAAGAAGGAGCAGGTTCCTAATTGGAAACAATCTCTCCTTAGCCTGAGCAAGCAAATAAGAACACTAGTGAAATCATCCAAAGCAAAGTTAGAGTCCAAAATGCCCACATCTACTAAAGACAATCATAATTCCTTCTTCACGTATGTCTGCAATCTCAAAGAAAGCACTCAGATCTTCAGAACTAGTGGTCAAGGACACCACATACACAAACCAACCTGCTAGCAGACAGGTTCAGTGAAAACTTCACCCCTGTGTCCCCCAACCAGTAAATCAGGACATTCTCAGCATCTGCCTCCCCACCTCTTATCTCTAGGGAGCAAGTCATCACTGCCCTGTCAAAGGCAAAAAATACAGCCTCCATGGGACCAGATAACATCCCAGACTGCATTGTACATGAACTCAGGCAGGAACTTGCAGCACCAATAGGCACCCTATTCAACCAAAGCCTGAGTACAGTCTTTGTCCCAGCCGAGTGGAGGATAGCCACTGTCATCCCATAGCACAAAGGTGGAGTGTCCACTAATCCAGGAAATTATAGACCCATCAGCCTAACTAGCCTGATCTGCAAGGCTATGGAATGGATTATCATGGATCTCATTAACAAGGACATTGGCAACCTCCCAACACTCGATCCCACACAGTTTGGTTTCATCAAGGGGAAGTCTTCCCTGTTAAATCTGATTGACTTTTTTGAGACAAATCACCAAAGGCATGGATGACGGGATGACAGTGCACAATACCTTGACCTGGCCAAAACCTCTGATACTAATCCCCGCTCGGGTACCACACATAAATAGATTGATGCCTAGTTGAAACAGTTTGTTACCAGATGGGTAGCAAACTGGCTCACTGATATAACCTATCTAGTCAAAATAGGGGAAGCCACCTCAAGCAGTAGACCCTTAATGAGCGGTGTACCCCAGGGATCGGTCTTGGGGCCTCTGTTTGGGATATACTTTTCTGAGGTGCAGGCCAAGTGCAGTGGGCTATGGCTGACCAAGTTTGCAAATGACTGCAAGATGGGCACTGTCATCAATTCTCCTAGTGATGTGGACATCCTCCAAGAGGGTCTCACCCAAACAAATGACTGGTGCCAGACAAAATAATGTACCATCATCTCCTTTGGGGAGAGTGACATCCCCACAAATTATCCCATTAATAATAAGGTCTAAGCATGCAATCAGTCGTGAGGGACTTGGGCACCAAGGTTGATAGCAAACTGACTTTTGACCACCACATTGTCTCCATTGTACAGAAAACTTTCTACATGGCCCACCTCATTAGGAAGGGTATTTCATCCAGGGACAAGGAGGTCATAATATCCTAGTATTCTTCCCTTATAAGACCCATTACTGAGTACAATACCCCTTTCAGCATGTACCTTACAAAGCACATGCAGCAGCTGGAGAGACCACAGAGATTCCTCACCAGGAGAATCCAGGGCCCTAAACATATACCCTATAGAGCTAGGCTAAAAGCCCTGTCCCCTCTACTCAATCTCAGACTCAGAGGTAACTTCTGTCTGGCATACACAGCAATTGCAGACTCCGCCTTGATGGGACTGCTGCATATCCGCAAGTCAAGCTCTACTCGAGTAATCTGCACAAGCTACCTCAACCTGGCCTGTGACATCAACAGGACTTGTTGGCAGGACAAATTTGTTTCCTAGAGACTCCCCCTTCTGTGGAAGAGACTCCCTCTCCATGGCAAGCAGAGTACCTCATTGACCCTCTTTAAGCACAAGTTGGATAACTGGATGGGGAACAGAAAATACACCCCCTGGGATTGCACCCATGTCCCTGCTGGACAGAGGCACTGGTTGGTGACTTGTCAGAACATGGGCTAAATTCTTGGCTAGGCTTGTAAGGGCTTCAGGGCCAATAGCCTAGTAACTTGCTATGATTCTATTTTATAAAAATCACAGTTTTCCACATAAAATTGAAAAATAAATCCAGTAAACAGATAAGAAGCACACAGAATTCCTGACAAATGAGGGTATTCTTAAAGTGGAATACCACAAATAGCTTTTTATATAAATATATTTCTACATTTATACCATCTCAGTGAGCACATTTACCGAATTTACTACTTGACTCACGATTATTTGCAAGGAAACAATTTTAAAATATTACATGACAACGGTGATACAGAATCACTTCGTTCTGAAGCGGACAGCTCCAGCTTACTGGATCAGTTCACTAATGATTCTGCAGAACAGTCAGTAGCCAATAATATAACTTAGACCTAAAAGTCTATTTAATCCTGTTCTTCATAACTCATTACAAGTACTCTCAAAGAGTTTGTGAAAAAGAACTTGGAAATTTATGTCTTTCTAATACAAATTCTAATAAAAGTCGTTTAATTTTTCTATTCCAGAAAGAAAAGCTCTTCTAGATTTAACCAATGACAAATATCTCAGAGTTATGAGAGCTGACAAAGGTACTGGTTTGGTTTTAATGGAACAGGATACTTGTGTTGAAAAAACAGAATCTACGCTTAGCAATAATGATTTTTATCAACAGGTAGAAATTAAAACAGTGTTGAAACAGTTTGATCTCACTGACAAAACTTTGAAACAACTACACCTTAATAATGACATCTCATTAGAAGAATATAATTTTATGTTAGTACACACACCCAGTCTAAGTAAATTATTTGGAATTCACAAAATTCACAGAAACACTGAAAACCCACCTTTTAGACATATTACATCGAACAAAAGAATCAAGACAGAAAAAATAGCTCAATATTTAGATGCTACTCTTAATCCATTAGTACAGTCTACATCATTTTGAGAGATTCATGGGCTTTTCTCAATGTACTGTACCTTAAAAGAAATGATTTTTGTGAATGTATTTTTGTTACTGTTGATAATGGAGGCTCTTTATATCAACATACCACATAAATAAGGACTGGACTTGCTTAAACTTTTTCTTTCGAAATTTGCTGTTTTTTCTTCTAGGAAAGTAGAAACCATTTGTACATCAGTGCACATTGTTCTATCTAATAATTTCATTTTCTTCAACAAAAAGGTGTACAGACAGGTAAAAGGGGTTGCCATGGCCTCTAAACTTGTGCCTGCATTTGCCAATCTGGTCCTGTCTGCTTGGGAACTACAATACCTCACAGTCCTTCCGGGTTTCAGACACACTGTTAATTACAGGAGGTACATAGATGATATACTTTTTGCATGGAAAGGTAGTGATAATGATGTTCCTTCTTTTGTTTCTTCTATCAATGAAAGTATTGGTTTCCTTAATTTTGTGATTTCAAGCTGTGATAACTAATTTTCTGGACATCAAAACACTATCTGATGGGCAGCTTTTTTCTGCTGTATACAGAAAAGAAACTTACAGAAATAATGTTTTTGAATTTTCCAGCCAACATCCATATTTCATGAAAAAGAATTTGGTGAAGAGCCAGTTCATCAGATTATCTCGTCTTGTCAACCATGATTAGGAATGTATTGCTCAATCTACACTTCTTAGTAAAATATTCACTTTCAGAAACTATCCCTCTGTGTTGGTTAATAATATTTCCAATGAAGCTTCTTATGCTAGATACATTAAATGCCATCCTATTTTAAAATTTGTTTTTCACCCAGTTGAAAGGGAATCCTTGGATGTTAACAGAAATCTCAGTTTTCCTAGCCATATTTGTAGAGATGTCTAGCATCAGAGACATAATTTCTATATCTCAAACTCACCACAAATTGGCTTGTCTTTAGGACAATCTCCAAATTTCTCTTTTAAAAGAACTAAAACTATTAGGATGCATTTAAAGAACAGAGACTCCTCTTTTCTGTACAATACAACTTCTGTTATATCTGATTCTATTGGCATGCACTGTTGCAATAGATGTGTAGTTTGTCCTTTTATTTTAACAGGAGATGCATACACTTTTAAACACTAATTATACTGTTCATTTCTCCAAACATTTTAATGGCCATTTTTCTTTTGTTGTTTATGCAATCGTTTGTCTGTCCTGTGATGCTATTTACATTGGCAAAACCACCAGGAGATTATCAGATCGTATTAAGGAACATCTGGGAGCTATTTGATTGCTGAATTTCAGTTATGCCTTGGCTAAACATAGCGTTAACTGTTCACAGTTTGTTGGATTCAGATTTTTTGTGTTAGAACAAATACACTGTTTTTTTTTTTGTTTTTGTTTTTCTTTTGTGACAGTGACACTTCTCTTGAGTTAAAAGAGCTTAAAGGGCAGTTGTTTTTAAATGCTGAGGCATCACCAGGCCTCAATGTGAATGCGAATATAAAATGTGCACTTTGTTGATAAAAAAGGGGGTAGGGTTCAGTTGCATCTCCTACTGGTCACTTAAGTTTCATGCCTTTTACAGTTTTTTGCACATTGACAGCTGATATGTTTATTAATTAGCAGTTCTACCTTCTCATTGGAGTGTTTCAATTTTTTATCCATCTGTTCATTGGCTACTGTATTGTTATTATGCCCTGTCATTATATATTCTTGTGGCTTGCATTTTTATACTGTATTCTGAAGAAGTTCTGATGATCTTAACATGAACAAAAGAGCTTAATATTAATCTAGTGTTTGTGTTGTTTCTTTAATTGCCGTGGAGTTCTATAAGTGAAGTTATAGTCTCAGTTTTATTTCTTCCTGATTGCGGTTTTATTAATAAATAAATTTATATATATATATATATATATATATATATATATATATATATACACACACACACACACACACACACACACACACACACACACACACACACACACACACACACACACACACACAAAAGGTAGGAATCTTATCCGTTAGGCGGGAAGATTTTGACCGACTACTGTTCCTCTGGAGTCAGAGATGCTTTGCCTCAATCTGGCAGTAAAATTCTTAAGATTTACCTCATTCTAGTTGCAGACATACTTTCCTCCATACCTCTCAACCTCTTAGCACAAGAAATTTGGACCAAGCCAAAATAATGGGGGGGGGGGGGGGGGGGACAAAGGCCAGAGAATAGAGACAGATTTTAAATATTGATTTTACAAACGTCAAAAGTTGCTAGAACAGAAGGTTTTCCATTAACATGTATTTTCTGACAAATCTGAAACCTGAAATTCAAATGTCTGTTATTATTTAGTGACTTCAGTCCTCCGTGATTTGCCAGAAAATCCAAATTTCATGAGGTCAAGAATAAAAACATGTGGCAAAAATCTGGACAGTTGAAAGGTATGCTTCCCTCCAAAAATGTTGCTATCTATTATCAGCCAGAGTGAGAGAGGGGAGAGTCAGAGCTTTGGCAAGAAGACCGGGTCTTGTGTACTTGACAGCACATGACCCACAGGCTACTGCAGCAGTGAGAATGAAGAACATCCACTTATTGCCAGTACTTCAACCTACACTTCTGATCGAAACTCTCAAGTCTTGCCTAACCTCCTGCCCTGCAGTACTAGATTTCCTACCTTTACCCCTTGTTGCTCCCTACCTGGCTTGCTACTGGTCGACTCAATTTAATTTCCCTTCCACTCTTCCATTTCAGCCCGTCATCCTCCATCTATCTCACTTTCTCCATTTTTTTTTGGATTCTCTCACCTTCCCTGTATTAACTTCAGGCTTCATTGGGTAGGCTCCATTTCCTTATGACCCCCCCAACTTCCCCTTACTAACGTCATCCTTAGTACCCCCCTGCTCCATCTGTTACTTCAGTCACCCTTGTATTCTTTCCAATCTAATCCTCCCTTTCTACTGGATCATGGTCTTACCTCCTCTTGCAATCTCCTTTTCGAAACCTTACTTCATTCTCTAGCTCTGTCCTATTCCTGTCCCTCCCCCACTACTAACACTATTCCTATCCCTCCCCCGCTACTAACACTTCAAGTCCTATAGCTTCCCACCCTGCATTCCAAAGCAGAAGGGCCACCTCTAACACTGTACTACACTTTTGCTTCACCCTGTTTGCTCATAAGATTTCCTTCCCCATACCCCTATTTCATTTTCCTCATTTATCATACAGTCTTCTGGATTGCTCTATTTCTCAGTCCAACCTCACAACTCTTACACAAACTAAGGAGAATGAATTACTAATATTTACAAGACTTGTCTGGCTAAACCTGGGTATTCAATAAACTCCATATAGACTTAGTGTAAAGCCTACACTGAGTTTGTGTGTTAGCATGATGAGCAGCAGCTCTAATTGCATATGCATGCTGCCTATCACTCTTACATGAATACAAACTCAGTTTCATGGTCAGCAACAGTGTTGCTGGACAGGAAACTGTATAAAAGCAACACATGCAGACATGTAAACCTGTTTACCTATGGGCAAACTAGCTCTGCAGGATTGCAGGGAAAGCCACAATGACTACCAGGGTTTAATATAAAGCATCTGCGGGATTGCGGGAAAGCCACAATGACTACCAGGGTTTAATATAAAGCAAAGTATACAGTTACAACACATTAAATGAAAGTGCATTCAGTGGGGAGTAGTGTACAAACTTGTTTTAGGCATACTGAATAAAAGTTGTGCAACTGAGCAGCAAGGGTACATAGACCATTATAAATTATTACTCGGCGGAAGTGTGTGAATTGAAAAGGGGCACACACATGAATTGTAGGCAAGAACACATGGGAAGAGAACAGGTGAAACATGGTAATGTAGAGCAGATAAGGACACGTCAATATACGGTCACCACAAAGACAAGACAGTTGTAGCATGAACACTAATCTCATATCTACTGTATACAATACGTACTGGTGTATACACCTCCTGTGTGGGTATAGCGAAAATGTCACACAATTACTGTATGTTCTGTGACTGTCACATAAGGTGACAGATCAATGGAGCGCATCCGTCATGATGGAAGCAACCTGACATGAACACTGCAAAGTACATTTATCAAGGACGGCACATGCAGTGGGGGTAGGTGCATATGAAGCTGTGCAATACAAGTTGCCTGAACATGACTGTAGTGTCAGCATAGTTCTCAACCAAGCGAGACACATAACAGGCTCATGGACAACAGTAGACAGAAGCACGCACAAACAGAAAATATTAGTATACCACCACCAATAATCCATGTCATTGACGGAACATATGTGAACATGAGTGATTATTGATGGTTCTGTAAGAAAACACTTGTACAAATACCATGATTTGTCAGTAATCTACAAGGGGAATCGAGCACACCTTCCTCAAAAATTAACATCTGTTGGACATATTAGGAGGGACACTGTTACACCTGTATCAGAAATTACAAGCAATCCTAGCTAGTTGACAAGTTTACATGGCATATATATGCCACAATTCAAAACAGGAGGCCAACATCAGAATGTTATAGGCACGCAAAAGCATTTACTTATTTAATAATAAAGTATTATTCTTTTTATTTATTTATTTTTATTTTACATTTGTTTACCGGGATAGCCCGACTGGATACATGACCATTTTTAGCGGAGGCCCGGGGAGAAAAGCTCCACATAGTTAAACATACAAAAGGTTACACAAGAAGTTAGAAAACAATTAGAATATATATAAAAAAGTGGTAATATACCTTATGTACATTGGTTTAGAAGTGTTCCCTAGTAGGGACTCACAGTTCTCATGGACAGACATACAAAGGTTACACAAGAAGTTAGAAAACAATTAGAATATATAAAAACAAAGTGGTAATGTATCTTATTTAGTAACAACAGTAGATGGAGAGGTAAAGTGTACAAGGGATGTCTTCCTCTATTAAAATCAGAGGAATACCTTTGGTTCCTCAGAAACCATCACCTGTGGTTACCCCTTCCTGGCCAAGTAAGCCTTCAGATCATTGGGGGTGGATGTGTGAAGAGACTGTACCTTACTGACCTCCAATGAGGTCATAACAGTGGGAGCAGCCAACAACCGCGGACTTTCAGAGGACTCATCAAGAGGCAGAGCAGAGTGGTATGGGTCGATTGAGAAGCTTTCAAAGCCATTCTCCTATGCACAAGTTCTTTTAATCTTTGGTTCTAAAGTTAAATATTCAGAGAAGACATATGGCTCCAAAAAGTCTCAGGGACAAATGACTGAAACATAATCTTCTTTGTAATTATGACTGTATCCTAGACAAAGTAAGTATTTAGAATGACTGTCCCTAAACAAAGTTTGCTTCCCGCAGCCACAACCCCCCCCCTTAGTTGACATGAAAAGATAGGAATTTTTATCAAAAACAGGTAGAAAACGGCGCCCTAGGCGAAGTATTGCTCTGGTGCCCCTTAAGCCCCACCCACACCATACTCAAACCACACACCCATTTTGAGCCACGCCCACAGATGGGTCACTCCCATAAAACCCACTCCAGTTCTTTCAGTTTTTAAATGCATGAAAAGACAGTCACTGTGACACCTTAAGACTGCAATTGAAGGCTGAATGCTCCTTAATAAACCTGCTTGATCTGTTGGTAGTGTAGAGTTTCTCTACAGTCATGAAAGACAGTATTAACTTCTACACATAAACATCAATGCACCTTGCAAAAAGAAGTTCTAATTTGGTGTAGTGCAGCATCAACTCTACATTAACACATTACTATATACCCTGATGTGCATAATGCTCTTCACAGGTCAACCATCAAGTCCACATAAGACAGCTACACATTATGATGTGGTGGTGCTACAGCTGTATGCTGACCCAGAGGCCAAAAAGGAAAGCAGTGTTACTACTACAGTGACTGCCGTCTTGAACTTTGCATACAACTTACCAACAGCAAGTGGATTTCTCAGAATTGTATTGGCAATGTTTCTTATCTTTTATGGGATACAGATGGATGTGGTACCTTTAAACTCAGCTGAATACAGTACACAGCTGTTCTGTAAGACTATCAGGTCCACGTAATTTGAAGACATATTTAAGACGAGAGACATTGTGATATTGTCAAATGATTTTATTCCATTACTGTGTCAAGTACATTTATATATGCAGTCTTTGCAAGTAAAATGTTGCACTTGTACAAACTGTCAGGTCTGGTTGACTAATTTGAAAACCGGTTTCAGTTAGCACAATTAATACTAAAGACATTGAAATAGTCAGATTTTATTTCATTGCTGGCTACTAGACATTCATTTAGTTTATACAGTTCATACTCAAGACATTCTAATATTGTCAGATGACTTTATTCCATTGCTGCCCCATTACATGTACATTTCTATATGCAATGTTTGACACTTGTATAAACTGTCAGGTGCACTTGAATTGTCACACTTCATGTGAAAGACATCGAAAATTGTCTACCAGAAATAGACTTCTATCTGCAGTCCAACAATCCCTTGTGCAAACTATTCGGTCTGCTTGACTATTTGAAAACATTAGTTTTCAGTTGGCACGGGCGGCCACAGTGGTGCAGCAATTAGCATTGTCACCTCACAGCCAGAGGTTCTCTGGTTCGATCCTCAGCTGGGGTGCCTTCTGTGCGGAGTCTGCATGTCCTCCCTGTGGTTGTGTGGGTTTCCTCCCACATCCCAAAGACATGCTGTAGGTGGTTTGGACACTTGGCCCTAGGCATGAGTGTGTGCCTTCTGTGGAAGGCTGCCAACTCGACACTGTAAAACTCCACTGCCAATCATGAGCGGACAGGTGATCCACTGTGGCAACCCCTAACCGGGAAAAGCCGAAAGAAGAAGAAGTAGTTTTCAGTTGGCACAATTAATGCTAAAGACATTGAAATATTGTCAGATTTTATTTAATTGTCAAGACATTCATTTAGTTGATACAGTTCCTACTTAAGAACTTCTAATATTGTCAGATGATTTTTTATTCCATTGCTGCCCATTAGGTGTACATTTCCATATGCAATGTTTGACAATGAAATGTTTGACACTTGTATAAACTGTCAGGTGCACTTGAACTGTTCAGGACCAATTAGACAGTGCTTCATAACCAAAAAGCACTCCCTCTTTTTCCTGAGGCTCACCTCATTTGCGTCTGGAAATTTCAATTCTACTTCCAGTGCTTCAGCTAGGTCAGTACCAGTCACTAATTCCTGTCAGACTCCCTATGCTTTGGAGCAAAATTCCTAACTACATTAGGCAGAGCACCTCAATAACATTCTTCAAGAGAAATCTTGACAAGTGGATGGGTAACAGAAAATACACCCCTGGGATAACTTCATTGGATCTGCTTGACAGAGGCTCAGTTAATCAATGGGGTGGCAAAACTGACACTCTGGCTATACCCTCGGGCAGCTAGCCTAGTACCTACCTATGAAATTATAGAACACTAGGCTACTGGCATGGAGGCCCTAAGGCCTAGCCAAATTTTCACACATGCTCACACAAAGTCAGCACCTGTTTTCCCTGTCCAGCAGCAGGGACACAGGTGGGATCTCAGGGGTGTATTTTCTGTTTCCCATCCTGTTGTCCAGGTTCTTCTTAAAGAGGGCTAGTGAGGAAGAGGAACATGTTCTACAGGCTATGAACTCTTGTTTCAAAAGAGTAAGGAGATACCACTGTACTCTCCTCACATGCAGTGTCCTTGCAGTTAGTACTTAGTTTTGAAACAGAAAAGTCTGGCAATTAAGCGTCCCCTAAAACCAAGACCATCAAGAAAGACTTTTGCAGTTACAATGACTCCTACATGTGTTTGACGAAAATTGAGAGAGCAAGATACACAGGACGCATCAGAGTTTGTTGAACAGCAAGGTAGAAGCATTGTAGAGAGATAGTCTGAGTCTGACTCAGACAATCACCCAACTAAACATAGAAGTGGTAACAAATGTTAATGTAAAACATTGTGATTCACTTTTTGGAACCTTTTACAACAAAAAACATTTTAATGTAGTATACACAAGTTTTAAATAAATCTACACTTGTTAAATATTAGCATGGAGATGAACAAAAGGTTCACAACCTGACGCAGTTAATCCATTTGCCAAATACGCAATCCTGCAACTCAGTATTCTTAAATCTTTATGAATCACTTTAAAATACACGAATGGCAGTGTATTTTATCATTACTCCATTATAAAAACTGAAAAGAACATGCACTGGGAGCATTTCTGTATCAATGAATTAAAAAAAGAATACATCATAACTGCTTGAAATATGGAGTTCCATAATATTGACAGTGAATGCACCAAAACGAAAATCAACATAAATCTCTGTCTTTCTATTTCTAGCTATGTCAAAGACATGCATCTGGAGCATTTCTCCCCAGGCCTACACTGAAAATTGACCTCCTTCCAAGTCGGACCATGTGTAAACAAATGTTTAAAAACAAAATCACTTCTATATACACCTCTATATACATCTCAGTTCCCCAACAGGCAGCGTAGGAAATGATGAAAGGAAATGGGGATGAAGTGAAAGCAAACTGCAGTACCTATACATCCATCCATATGATGTACTGCTTTTTATTCTGTGTTACACCATGTGAAAATTGTGTAAATCCATACTCGGGAATCAAAATTATCATCATAGCTTATGGAAATTAAAAACACTTTTCATTATTAAGTCTCACTTCATTTAGCAAGTACCCCAGGTAAGTATCAAGTTCAAGTGTGATACAAGACTGTATGGCTAAGTCAGTCAAAAACTACTTATACATCCAACTGAACTAAAGGAGTTAGTAAAAACATGGTAATACTCTGTCCAGGTAATGTTTACAAATTAAATTACAACAGCTAAAAAAACAGCAATAAATCAATAGTAGATAACTATATATAATGCCCATAAGAAACAGATCATGTCAGCAGAAAATCACTGTTGTGAGGCCATCAACATAACAGATCGTCACCTCCAGTGGTTAAATGCACTCAGCCAAGCCCTCTGTTTATGTTTACTATATAAGAAAGCATATATATCAAGATTCCTGGTACATTGAGCTATGCTTTTTTTTTTGCATTATTTACTACATGGATTGTTTTTAAACTGCCAGAAAAAAAGAAAACATTTTGACAGCTGCTCTATCGACATTCTGAATACAATTAGGAAAAACAGTAAACAATTAAGAACGCAGTTCCTATACCTGACATTATGCAGCATGATGTTCTGATAAATGCAGCCAAGTCAGGTAATGCAGTAGTGACAAATAGCATTCTGTGTACAATAACGTTGCATAGATAGCTGTTATAGTTATTACAGTAGAGTTGAGTGATTAAATGAAAAGTTGTATACAGTACTAAAGAAAATTAATGAATGCTTTAGCAGTGCAGATGCAGGCAAATCTGGGATCTTGATGTAACAAAAAGAGAGATCAGATAAAACAGGAAAGAATTCCCTTTAAAATTAGCACATCAGAAATGGCTGTAAAATATGGGATGAAATGTAGCTTTTAATCAGTGATTTAAGGACTGGACATTTGTCTGCATTATGTAGGATTAAGTGCAGTTTTCAGTGGCATCATGGATAAACCTTGCCTAAACTAACAGTGCAGAAAATTAAGTGAGATACACGATGCATCATTGTAGAGGGTCTGATGTAGTAGTTTGATTGTAACTTTGCTCACATAATGTAGATTAGTCAGGATATCAGAAGCACAGAACAGGGTCAGTACCAGATATATCATATCTAATGAGACTCTTTGTGAAGGTTATCAAAATGTTCTGTAACAAAAAACATGGCCAGATAACTGTCATTACTGCTTATAGCAACACAGTCTGCACTATCCAGCAGCTAACAAATTAATTCCCTCTAGCTTCCAAGAGAATGAAGTTAAAACATTCCTGCCTACAGTCAAACAGTTCTGTAACAAAAAACATAGCCAGATAACTATTTGTCATTAGTGCTTATAGCAACAAAGTTTGCACTATCCAGGCAGCAGCTAATAAAGTAATTCCCTCTAGCTTCCAAGAAAATGAAATTAAAATCTGGCAGGCACACAAGACCGACATAAATAAAAAATACACTTGCTGACCAACACCAGCCAGCGAAATGATGCACAGCACAAGTTCCACAACTAAACGATAAGTTTAGCTAGTAACCCCAAGCCCAACAACCAGTTCCAGAGCAGGAAAACACAACAATTTTCACACAGGCACCGCACAGCATTATATTAATTAAGTCTTGCTTGTGAGAGAGGCGCCTGCCCAAGTCAACTTACCTTAAAGCAAAAAATTGAAGCAACAGAAGCAAGTGAAGCAAAACAAGGGCATGAAATACAAATGCGAAATCCGCGTGGTGAAAAGAACCAGGCCGCCGATAATCCACACCATGCTGTCCAGTCTCATGAATAAATTCAGGAAGTAAATATCAGCCAATGGATGCACCCGCCTCTAGCTCGTCAAATTCCGTCAACGAAAATGATGAAATGATCAATGCGGACAGGTTGACAACAGCAGCCACTAATGAGACTCATCACATACATCATGCAGGGGGAGGGAATGGAAGAACAACAATAGAGGGGCATTCTATGTGCTGTGTGTTCGTGTCGTCAGTCGTGGATGCAATGTAATTACGGGGAGGGCGCAATGCTAAACGGGAATTGGGAGCAACCAATGCTGAAAACAGTAAAAAAAATAAAGAAGTTTTTGTTGGTTTGATTTTGCACCCTTTATGAGGCCAGCCTGTACAGCGCCCTAGGCGGTTGCCTAGTTCGCCTATGCCTAAGGCCGGCCCTGGTTGCTGGACAGGAAACTGTATAAAAGCAACACATGCAGACATGTAAACCTGTTTACCTATGGGCAAACTAGCTCTGCAGGATTGCAGGGAAAGCCACAATGACTACCAGGGTTTAATATAAAGCATCTGCGGGATTGCGGGAAAGCCACAATGACTACCAGGGTTTAATATAAAGCAAAGTATACAGTTACAACACATTAAATGAAAGTGCATTCAGTGGGGAGTAGTGTACAAACTTGTTTTAGGCATACTGAATAAAAGTTGTGCAACTGAGCAGCAAGGGTACATAGACCATTATAAATTATTACTCGGCGGAAGTGTGTGAATTGAAAAGGGCACACACATGAATTGTAGGCAAGAACACATGGGAAGAGAACAGGTGAAACATGGTAATGTAGAGCAGATAAGGACACGTCAATATCACGGTCACCACAAAGACAAGACAGTTGTAGCATGAACACTAATCTCATATCTACTGTATACAATACGTACTGGTGTATACACCTCCTGTGTGGGTATAGCGAAAATGTCACACAATTACTGTATGTTCTGTGACTGTCACATAAGGTGACAGATCAATGGAGCGCATCCGTCATGATGGAAGCAACCTGACATGAACACTGCAAAGTACATTTATCAAGGACGGCACATGCAGTGGGGTAGGTGCATATGAAGCTGTGCAATACAAGTTGCCTGAACATGACTGTAGTGTCAGCATAGTTCTCAACCAAGCGAGACACATAACAGGCTCATGGACAACAGTAGACAGAAGCACGCACAAACAGAAAATATTAGTATACCACCACCAATAATCCATGTCATTGACGGAACATATGTGAACATGAGTGATTATTGATGGTTCTGTAAGAAAACACTTGTACAAATATATTCCTTTCACAGTACAATAACCGTTGGTGCCTACTGTTGAAGTATTGGAAGAGGGCCATTTTGCACCAGCAACTGTTGTTTTTTTGGATATATAAAAAAGTGGTAATATACCTTATGTACATTGGTTTAGAAGTGTTCCCTAGTAGGGACTCACAGTTCTCATGGACAGACATACAAAGGTTACACAAGAAGTTAGAAAACAATTAGAATATATAAAAACAAAGTGGTAATATATCTTATTTAGTAACAACAGTAGATGGAGAGGTAAAGTGTACAAGGGATGTCTTCCTCTATTAAAATCAGAGGAATACCTTTGGTTCCTCAGAAACCATCACCTGTGGTTACCCCTTCCTGGCCAAGTAAGCCTTCAGATCATTGGGGGTGGATGTGTGAAGAGACTGTACCTTACTGACCTCCAATGAGGTCATAACAGTGGGAGCAGCCAACAACCGCGGACTTTCAGAGGACTCATCAAGAGGCAGAGCAGAGTGGTATGGGTCGATTGAGAAGCTTTCAAAGCCATTCTCCTATGCACAAGTTCTTTTAATCTTTGGTTCTCAAGTTAAATATTCAGAGAAGACATATGGCTCCAAAAAGTCTCGGGGACAAATGACTGAAACATAATCTTCTTTGTAATTATGACTGTATCCTAGACAAAGTAAGTATTTAGAATGACTGTCCCTAAACAAAGTTTGCTTCCCGCAGCCACAACCCCCCCCCCCCTTAGTTGACATGAAAAGATAGGAATTTTTATCAAAAACAGGTAGAAAGAGGAACGTTCCCCAATGGAAATGTTTTATCTACCCAAGGCAAACTAAACTGGCACAGGCTGTACAGCTGAGATTGAAGCTGAAACATAGGTTCAGTGTTTAGGCAGGTGGCAAAAATGTTCTGGGGTTGTCTGCAGCCATACATCCTTTATGTATCTCCTAGCTTTTATATGCTTTGGGCATATGTCGGACATATGGCTCAAGAGGAAGGCTCCCAGGATTTGGTATGCTGGCCAGACATATGGCTGGCCATGGCACAACATCCCAGCTGTTATTAATTTTACAACACTGATCCAGGAAAGAATATATTGCAAGTACCAATGCTTCAAAATTTTATGTTGGTGTGTCACAGCTTAACAACAACAAAAAAATAAATAAATAAAGTTATGTCCTCACCACAGCTATAAATTTGTGCTGACCATTTTCATTCTTCCTCAATGAATGGGCTTTTATCTGACCCTCACATCCGATTCGGACACTTTCTTTAGATTCTAGGATCCAACTCTCGATCTCCTCCCTTACCCATAATACCCCCGAGTTACCTCAGATCGAGTCTGCTGCTATTATATAATACGACAAAAAGGTATCTCAACATAGCTATGACAGAAAAGTGTTAGTTGAAAGATCACGAGCTCAAACAGGAACAAGAAGTTATGTACTCACCATAACATTCGATGTATGTAGTCCATCTCGCCTTACATTCCTACCCGTGGGTTCAGAGCCGAACCCCGGCTCAGACTCAGCCACACTCCAGCTCGAAGTCCTCAACTGTGAGGACTTCAACCTTACTAACATCATACTGGTTTCAGCAGACTTCCCTTCTTCAGTGATAAAAGAAATATTAGTACATCAGTACACACATATTTATATAGCATTAAATAAAGGTTTCTGCTTCATTACAGCAAGAATATATTCAGATTTTGCATCGTGGCCAGCCAGGTTTATCATCCACTAAGAGAAGGGATAGAGAACTAGTATTTTGGCCTTCATTATCCAAAGACATTGATAGCGTTCTTTCTTCTTGTTCGATATGTAATAGTACCAGAGCTCATTTGCAAAAAGAACCACTTCAGCTAAATCCAATACCTGAACTATCTTGGTCTACTGTTGCAACGGACATCTTTGAATGGAATAATCAACACTATTTGGTTTTGGTAGACTCCTACTCGAACTAGTTTGAAATTGATCTGCTACCATACTTATCAACAGCTGTTATCACTAAGCTTAAACATAATTTTTTAGTTCATAGTAGTCCTCAAAAGCTTCATTCTGACAATGGTACTCAATTTACTAGCCAGTTGTTTCAGAAATTTGTGAGAGAGTGGGACTTTGTACATGTCACAATCATCATCATCATCATCATCATCCCCCCTTTCCCATTTTTTCTACATGGGGTCGGAGTATCATGTTAACCGTCCCATACTCTCTTGATTCACTGCCACACTCCCGTCTCCTTCAACACTCCTGCCTGACTGTCGCAGATCATCTTTCACATAATCCATCACCTCTTTGCTGGACGTCCTCCCTTCCTCTTACCTTCTTCTTGTCTGTTCCAAATTTTCCTCACAAGATTGTCTTCTGCTTTTATGCACGTGTCCAAACCACCGTAATCTGTTCTCTTTGATCTTTTCTACAATTGGAGCTACTTTTGCTTCTGCTCTTATGTCCTCATTTCTTCATGTGGCCCACAGTGTGCATCCTACCACCCTTCTCAGGCACTTCATTTCCATCACCTCTAGCTTCTTCAACTGTTCTGCCTTTACTGCCCAGGCTTCTGTACCATACAGTAGTACTGGTCGCACCACTATCTTGTAAACCTCACTTTTCAGCTTGGCATTCTTCTGTCATAGACTACTTTGTACATGTCACAAGTAGTCCTGAATATCCTCAATCCAATGGTCTAGCTGAACATGCAGTACAGAGTGCAAAGCAATTACTTCAAAAGTGAAACTGTGACAATACTGATGTATTCTTGAATTTACTTAATCTCAGAAACCTGCCGCATGATGGTATTCTTGGCTCACCTGCTCAAAGACAACTTTCCAGACAAACTAGAACTACGCTACCAGTTTCATCAAGTTTGTTGCAGTCTTACTCTAAGAACAATAAAACTATCGAGGCTTAATTGCTGAAAAGCATAATATCCAGAAATCTAGTTATGACAGATTGAGCAGATTTCTTGGTTCATTGAAGGAAGGAGATTTCTTGGTTCATTGAGGGAAGGAGAGAGAGTACGAATACAGACAAAATGCTTTGATCGAATAGGACAGATAACAGGCATCTGTGCTAAGCAGAGATCTTATTGGTTAAGCTCCGACGGTGTAGAGTCTAGGAGGGATCACAGATATCTTCTTCCTGTACCAGAATCATCACCATTGCAATCACAACATTGTATCTGTGATGCAGACGCTAAATCAAAGACAAGAGTCAGACACTGTTTCAAGACCAGTTTGTGTTCAAAGGTCTGATTCTGTTCCAGAGAGTAATTATAACATTCCACAGGTCAACCATTTTGCACAGACTGCTCCAGTTGCTAAAAGTGAATCTCAGTTTTATGTCACACGATATGGATTAGTTTCTAAACCCAGTGTGAAATGCACAGCAACGTGGACTTAATTGTACATAAATGTGTACCTAGTATTGTATAATGCATGTCTCTACATTTGTGATTTCTGCATAATAAATATCTCATGACAAACTGCATGATCTATGCTTACCAGAGCCCACGAAGACTAGTTTCGACTGTCAAGAGTGCATGTTATACAGGTTGAGGTCATCATTTTATGCTACATCAAGATGTTCAGAGGATGGTCTGACATAGCCGTGGCTTTGCATATCATTCTAAAACTTTCAACGCACAGAAAGTTGACTGCAGTGAGATTAGCACTCCTAACTAATTTACAAAGCTCAATACTTGACGCAAGCACCACTGCACAAGCTTGGCTTTTATAGTGTCCAACAACACTTTTCCAGCTGATGACATCAGCCATGTCTGGTAAGAAGATGGTAACAGTGGTGTCTCACGTGCTGGTTTAAAATGCTCTCTCAAATGTCAACCGAGGGAATACACACACACCCCTACACATGCACACTCACCCCCAACCACCCACCCCAGTTGACCGCAGTGAGATTAGAACCCCTACCCAAGTACACCAGCTAGAGAACTCAATATTTAACACAAGTGCCAGGTCTGACTTTTACAATGCGGCTGGACATCATCATTGAATGTTGGGAAGCCTGAATGAAATGGATGGGTAGGCATGTACAACTGTCAAAATATGTACTCAATGGGACTGTAATGTTGCCTGTAGAAAACATGGTTATGCTCATCTGAGTACACACACACACACACACACACACACACACACACACACACACACTGTTGACTGCAGTGAGATTAGAACACCTACATAAGTGCAAGAGCTAGAGAACTCAGTATTTAGCACAAGCGCCAAGGCACAAATCTGACTTTTACAATGCCGCTGTATGATTTATAGTGGATGACATTACCATTACTTGGAAGAAGACATTGGGAGGCTTGTATGAAATGGATGGGTAGCTATGTGCAACTGTCAAGATATTAAATTTCTGCATGGTACCGGACTGATGACAGCAGGATACAGACTGATACTCCTCTGACTATACACATGCACTTGCACGTAAATGTGGCTGCTGTGCTAATCTATCACACATGTAATTAATTTGTTCCCATCTGCAAAACACAATATGCAATGATTGCAACACCAGTGAAGTATGTATTTGCCTTGTCAGAGCTGTCTTTATAAATGATGCCATCATTATATAATCTGGTTGACATATTTTGTTACTTGAGTGGTGTGCAAAGTGTGGATGTAGTACTTCCTGCTGTTTCTACTGTGCAGGTATACTTGGAGACAGCTTTACAAACTATATGCAAACATCCGTCAGGAATGCATTTAGCAAAAATGAGACATTTTCTGCTTTTTTCCCAGCATGTTGTGTACACTGCACACAAATTGTCACATACAAACGCACATTTTTTGGGATCCTATTTGTGTGTTCATATTTGTGAATAACTGCTGTTCACATTAGTAAAAGTATTAGACAATCTGAATGTATACTGTCAGTATAAAGAAGTACATGGTATGCAACAAAGCATTTTTGGTATTTATTTCTGTAGCGTAGTTGAAAATTTGGAACAAGTACTGAGATACCAAGTTTCAAGTGCACGGGTGCAGGTAGCACATGGCACATGACTACAGTGTAAATATGTATTCAGTCATTAAACAGTCTCTTCCCTCTGGTTGTGTTTTTACATGGACTTGACTGGAATGAAGACTAACTATGCAGTAAACATAAGTAATACATGCTAATAAGCACTTCCATAGCACACAGTTAAGCAGATGGTTTGCACAATCAATGTGAGATACACATTTAAGGACTGCATTTGAGATGCACATTTAAGGACTCCTACTGAACTTGAGAAGTACTTATTCACAATGGGCTATTGTAGATACTGCTATGGCATTCATAACTAGGTCACATCATAAATGTTGGGGCATAAATTGTATAACCATAAAGTTATTAATACTGCTTTCCCCATTTGCGTTTAGTTAAGAGGTGAGCAAACGCGGGCCTCTGCTTCACTGATAAAATTATGAGAGTTCTATTGGTTTGTTTTCCTCTGCACAAACACGTTAAGTGAAGAGGCATGGCAGTCATTTCTTTGAACAGTAGTGAGTGTAACAAACACACCTGCTGCCTAGATGACTCTGTGGCAGCAGGTGTAAGAACACTGAGTTCTTACTTTGAGCCTAGATGATACTGGGTTCAAATCCAACTCTAATAATTTAAAATATATATTCATAATGTAATTAAATAATTACATGTGATAATTATTTGAAATATGAGTGGGAAGGACTATGGTGAAGTACTGTATATAAACAAACAGTACTCAAATGATTTATGTCAATGGTACACATATGCTGTAATATAGTCATCAAGCTAAATAAAAGTTATTTAAATGAATTTTTTAATACAAGTGCCTTTATTATACTTTAAATTGTGGGTTTCCTTTGTGCAGTATGTTTAAGCAGCATTACGCAGAGGTAACCACACCATACCACTGGAAGTGAAGAGCCATTCACTGTCGCTTGGCATTGGTGCATGATGCAAAACTCTGCACAAAAACACAGATGACAAAAAGTGAAGGGCTTCATTGGGGATTTATTATTCAAGTGTGTGGTATGTGATTCTATTTTTTGACCAAATTAAAGGTGTTAAAATGGGGTAGACAAGAAAGTGGGGAAATGAAGGGCAAGCAGGGGGAAGATCAATGGGAAAGCAATACAATAATGTGCAGGAGGGAGCTAGGAAAGAACCACAACAATCTACTTCAACAGTGTAAATATGTATACAATACTGGCTTCATTTGGACTGTCACTTCAAGAAAGATGGATGACAAATACGCAATCATGTTGCATAGCCAAATGAAGCAAATAAAGTGAGTCAAGAACACTAAAAAAATACAAAACAAGGATGTCCACTTTCTCCACTATTATTCACTTTAGTAATGGAGCCTTGGGCTAATTTGATCAGAAACAGTACTGACATAGAGGGTTTTGAAATAGATGAAAATACAACATCCAAAATTCAACTTTTTGCAGATGATGTTCTAATTACATCAGCAGGATCTAATTCTTCTATACAGTCTCTATTTGATAACATGATGAATTTTAAAAGTATTTCTGGTTTAATATTCAATGAAGAAAAAACTAAAATACTACCTATATATACAAGAAAAATATTCTCATTAGTGATTTTACTAAATATGTACCCAATTCAGGTCAGATAACTTATTTAGGTATAATACTATCTAAAGATATTAAATCTATTATATATAATAATTATAATACCTGTTTTCTTAATATACAAAATCTTTTTAATACCTGGAATAATATGTTTTTACTATGGAGGAGAGACTTACAATTATTAAAATGATAATATTCCCCAAAATTTTATACTTAATACAATCAATAATACTTCCACCTACAAAATAATTATCAAGAAATTGAACACACTAATGTTAAATTTCTTATGGGCACCTAATAGACCTAGGATTGCATTAAAGAAACATACTAATAGCTGGTCTCAAGTGGTATTTCTTTTCCAGACTTTAATTTATATACTATCTCTTCTATTGTAAAAGTTATTACTTTATTAATAGATCAGTCATATGTCACAAAATGGAAAGATTATTGGGAGCTAATTAGTATACACTTCATGAAAATCTCCTTAACACATAAAAATATGATTGTAAATAACTCCATGTTATGGTTACTAAAGGAATTTTGTACTTCACCTATTACACCTAAACATATGGTTTGTTACCCATTAAATATTATTATTAGTTATCGTAACTTTATATTCATGCACCCTAAGTATAGGGAATGGAATTTTATTGTATTTCCTATAATGTATACTCAGGGTATGCTTTTGTCATCTACTTCTGAAGGAACTCATTTAGCTATAGATAATGATCTAAAGTACTGGTATCAGTTGATATCTGATAATAAAGTTAAAAATCTAGATTTCTTAAAACAAGAATTTGATCTAAGAGAAACTTGCTGGTTAGAGGTTCAGACCTTTAGACAACATCTCATTAATAAAATAGATTTAATGTCTATAACTGTTAAAGAATCTATTCCAACACTGATTGATTACTTGATATTAAATTTACAACATAAAGTTTCTGATAAAGGTAAACTTTCATACATACATAAAGTTATCAGACAAGAAACTTTTTACAGTGTAGATTCATACTGGAATTATTTCACTTCTATTAATGGGGACCCACCAAATCAACAAGATAAACAATATATATTGGAATCTGCTTATAGAACTACGTCTTCCATTGTCTGGAGACTTTATACATGGAAATTTTTACATAGATCTTTTTATACACCTTTGATGATGAATAAAATAAATAGTAAAGATGATGAATAAAATAAATAGTAAAGATAATCTATGTAAGAGATGTAATGTAGAAATTAATGCTGACTGGGCTCATATGTTTTATGACTGTATAAAATTGAAAGAATACTGGAAGTCAATTAATGAATTTTTGCAGGCTCTTTTTACAGATAATTTCATTATTTCTAAATCTCTTATATTATTCAACACACCTGTACCTCAAAGTGTTAAAAAGGTTAAGCTTCCCTTGTTATGGTCTATTCTAGCATTGGCTAGGAAAATAATAACTAGAAATTGGATTTCAGATACACCTCCTTCGTTCAATGAATTTAAAATGTTATGAATATAGTGTGCCATATGGAAATAAACACAATTAGGACTAGAACAAATAGAAAAACATCTTATTTTATTGTATGGGATAATTTACAAAATTTGTTAAAAAAATTTTAATTTCAATAGCATGGTATTTTAGTTTAATTAATTGATCTGATTGTAGTGGATGTCTTTGTAAATACTTTAGTTGTTTTGTTGAATATTATAATAATACCTATTTTTAATTACTTGTATAAAATTGTTATGATATTTCTCTTATATGTTAAAACAATAAACCTGTTTTGAAAAAAAAAAAAGAACACTAAAAAAAAACATGGAGGGAAAGACCACAAATGCCATGATTTATTATAAATAAAATAAAAATAAGCACCTTCATCTCTTAAATATAAGGCTGACAAACAGTTCAAATCACCTCTATAAATACATAAATCTAGTCACGATACCATTAGCAAGCTTAATAAAACAATTACCAATTTAAAAGAAAAAAACACACCATTTCTCCAGATGTAAAGACATTTCATACTGGTGTTCATACATTTTAGGATAAGAAATAAATTTAAAATAGTAAGGGCATGGTTTATACAGCCCTTTGTCAAAGATGCCCTCCATTTTATATAGAAAAATCAGAGAAGATTAAAGGACAGAATGTACGAACACTACTATGAAATACAAAAAGAGAAAATAACTAATGCATTTAAACACATCTTGAATGAACCAGGGCATTACTTTAAATTTATTGTAGTAGAACAAGTTGAACATAACATTAGGGGTGGACCATAGTCTTTACATCTGGAGAAAAGTAAATTCTTTTGTATATTTTTTAATGCAGTGGGATGGCCGGGGTTGAATATGTTAGCCTCCATCGTCTGTCTCTTAAAGGTAAAAGCCCAAGCCAGATGAAGAATTTTAATTGGTGTGCGATTTTAAATTAGCAATTGTTTTACTGAGCTTGCTAATTAGGTATCACGGGTAGATTTATGTATTTATAGAGGGGATTTAAACTGTTCGACTCTCTGATGAAGTCTTATATTTGAGAGATGAAAGTGCCGATTATCCTATTTTATTATTTATTTTTATTTTATTTATAATAAAATGTGGCATTCATGGTCTTTCCCTCCATGTTTTTGTATCAGTTTGTTTTGTTTGGCAGTTTTTTGTGTCAAGAAGATGTGTGTGAAGTGCAGAGCTATGTATGGGACAGTGTTTTTTTTGGACAGGTGCCCATTTATGAGTTTTTAATTCAGTAATACAGGAATTTGGGTAATGGATGCAGGTATTTCTGGTTCAGGTAAGTAGGGCAGGTGAGGAAGCAGATGCAAACAAACAGGGCAAACAAGACAAGAGACAGGGATGGTGACAGAACAGTTGGGGGACACCATGACTAGAGATAGGGAGGGGACATCAGATATACATGCCTGTCAAATAATGGGACAGTCAGAATCTAGCCCTCACCCTCAAAACTCACTATCCCACCTCCCCCAGCTTGCTTTTGGAGTGCTTGACATTTATGTTTGCTCAGCATTCTGGGCAGCACCTTCTCCATCTGGCTGAGGCGTGCGCACCAATGGTGCTTTCTATGACTTTATGCACCATGCTTGACATCTCCTGGCGGTTGACAAAATCCCTACCTCCGCCAATACTCCTGGAGGGTACAACTACACCAGCTGCTGGGGTAATACTACCTAATATGGAGGGCCCAGGTAATGCAGGGGGTGCAGGCACTACTGCCAGGTTGGGTTCCAGATATGCTGGGCGTCTGTTCAGCAGCCACTGGAATAGAAGCAGGCTGAGCCACACTGTTTGGCCTACCTCCCTGTGCTGTAAATCATTTTGTGAGTTGTCAGAAAATGAGGGCATCAAAATGTTATGAACACACATATAAAAAAAAAAAAAAAAAAAAAAAAAAAAAGAGAGATAAGGTTTGGGTAAGAGACAAATAAGAAGCCAAAAACAAAAGTTCAAAACCAAGAAATGAAAAATCCAGGCAGTTGAACAGAAGCCAAAAATGCAGTTTGTAGTTTTCAATCCTTTAATTCACGAAGTAGTGTAAGAAACCACAATCAAAACACCGTTACACAAGCGCTTTCGCTCGGATGTTCCGAGCTTTATCAAGTTAACTTGATAAAGCTCGGAACATCAGAGTGAAGGCGCTTGTGTAACTGTGTTTTGATTGTGGTTTCTTACAATACTTCGTGAATTAAAGGATTGAAAACTAAGAGACAAATAAAAAATGATAACTAGCACTATTATATGTGACATACAATAAATTAGTACAATATAAAATTTCTACTTTTACATTATGTATACATTTTAAACACTACAAAAAATGACAATTGCTCCAAGTAATCCTTACAATATGCATACATTGCACATATGCTTGATAACATAATACAAATTAAATTATTACTTAATATCTCTTTAAATTATTTTACAATATATCTGTTAGAAGTGGTATTTGAATGCAGTGTTACAACTGACTCCTACGGTTGGCTTGACCTACAGACTGAAACATGCATGCTTGATTTTACAATTAATGTATGAATGCTTAATTTGCTAGTATTGCGTAAAAGAGCAATACTTTAGATACCCCTTGCTGCTCCAAGTCTTTCTAAATGATCAGCATGGGCTTTCCCTGTTGGCTGCAATCTCCTGGTCAGCTGTAGAATAAAAAATAATTCCAGTCTTGCCTGTATCCAGCAATCTGAATTTAAATTTTCTATCTGTATACTTACACAACTGTGGGACGTCAGCAGTCCTAAACTCATCCATCTACTGGTTGAGTGTATCCTGCTTGCTCTTTTTGAGGGCATTATAGTGGTGCTTGCATTGCACACCAGTGCATGGAATGTCAGGAGCCAGCCTTAGCCAGACTATTCCAAGCCTCAGATTTTTACTGAGACCCAGTATAGTCCCCCTAAAGCAGCCTTCGGCTGTGGCAATTTACAAGGAGTACAAGGAGTCCAAAAAACATTCTGAACTCTTCACCCACCACTTTTAGCCCTAAATTGGGCACTTCCTCTTCTAGATCCAGATATGTCCGTTTAGGTCAAAACAGCAACGGTTTCAGAGAGCGTTTTTCCTCCAATTCATGTTATTGTGTTTAATGCCAGTGTGCAAACTCGAACAACCATGCCAACAGAGTTTGAGCGATAATCGGAGAGCAACAGTGCCAAACAGAGAAAAGCAGTTTTTGAAATAGGAAGGTTAATCTGACAGTTGGCATTACTTTATGAGTTGGTTGCTGCTGTAACTGTTATTCAATTTAAATTTGCAGACATGCATAGGTGGCATGAATTTTATGCGCCGGCAATTTTTGTGTGGCTTTACACACTGATAAAGTTAATTTGTACAATGTGGGATTCAAACCTATGCAAAATAGACAAAACATATTCTTCCACATAGGTGATTTTCCATCCTTACCACAGAAGAAGTGCTTGTCAGACATGCTCATTAATTATATATAAATACACAAGACAGAGTGAGGGGTTAACCATGTATGTGCATGGCCTGACAAGGTCCTGGTTTATACATTTGTGTGTGTATGGGTATCACTGAAATCTGAAGTCCATCCAAGGCCAGAAAATACAATTATAATTACATAAATATAATGTCAGTACACCTTCAGTCATGCATATAACTTATATGAGCTCCAGTGCTATACATACTTACTGTTACTTAATGTTTACATGGTTTAATATTTTTTAAAGCACAGAAAATTAATCTGCAACTGTAGAACCATAATTGTGCCGATACCCACAGTTACAAAGGATATGAGAAATGTATTACATGTGTATGTTCAACACATCTGCTATAGATGTGCAAGTATTTTTATACTATTAATTCTTATATAAAGTGGAACATCAGTAAGCAAAGTTTGTCCTTTACTACATTAGAAAGCAGCTCACCTCTACTATAACCCTTCACTTACAGCTCCTGCCACAGCAGCAACTAGGCAGCAGCTGTGTATTTTCACATTCATTACTATGCATGCGTGCTGACAGTCACACAATGCCACTTGGCCTGTTTGCATGATGGCAAACCACATGACAGAATGCATCTGTTTTGAAACTGTCTGCTTGTTATCTGCAGGTGTTCTGGACCTGCGGGTGTTGTGGAAGCTTGCTGAACATTGCACAATGCCAGCTAGTGGGTTTGCATGATGGTAAGCAAAAGATGCAACAATGTAGGAGTTTTGAAAGTGACAAGTGTCTGCCTATTGTCTGCAGGTGTTTTGGACCATCGTGCAATGCCACTTAGTAGGTTTGCACAACTGAAAGCAAAAGATGTAACATTGTATTCTTTTTGAAATTGCCTATATCTGCTTGTTGTCTCTGGCATTAGACCATGTTTGTGCAAAGGTAAGCAACATGGAAACATGACAAGCAAAGCTAAACATGCATTACTCTGGTAACAAGTGTTTAATAGATTTCAACATTAAAAGATAAACGTGGGACTTGAACCCATGATCTACAGACAGTATGTACTGTGGGGTTCATCATGTTTACCAAGTGTGCTAAACACACACACTTGATTCACTGTTGTAATTTATGCAGTCTTTATCATACCAGTAACTTCCAAGCAGCAAGCCACACAAATATTATATAAAAAGAAAAATTACAAAATATATTTCACACATATATTTCTAAACAGCTATGAGGGATTTGAACTATCAGACTACTGAACCTACAAAACACAACAGGAGTCTCTTATCTCGCTACCACAAAACAGCTTTGCAGCAGAAATGAAAATCATTGCACATTTAAGTTCCATTTCCACCACAGTATTATAAAGACATGCAACACTTGTAATGACAGTTAATAAGGCTATATCTGTGAAAGTCAATGCATGGCAAAAATGCCTATGCCAAGAGTATAAGCACATAATGCATATACAACAGTTTTCTTTGTAACATGTGAACAAATCTAGTTTGTGCCTGAAAAATACAATCGTACCTTAGCAACATCAGAAGCCTTCTGTGCAGATGCAATCAAAAGGAGCATCAGTTGTCTGTGTTCTACAAATACGCAAGTCTTCTCACCTTCAAGTTCGCCAGCTACATGGTTACCTTGTTATGGTGTAAATTCTGGCCTCTGAGCATGGTGAAGATGCAAATGAGATGTAAACTCATTAGAATTGCTGAATCCCAAACTTCTGGCTTCATGTACCAGACAAACAGTGTAGACACTACCTCAGTGTTTGTTGCTAATGGACTGCAACTGTGAATGATTAGGGGAAGGAGTAGGAATACTCAGCAAGTCAGACTTCTACCTGCAGTGGTTGTGTCAGCCACGATACACTTACAAAGTGTAGAAGTAAGTACAGTAAGATTTGAAATGGAAGTGAACATCGCATATTTCTGATTTTCAGTGCACTAATAGCCAAACTGTCCTGCCTTTAATTCCTTCCTTTAATGAAAAAGTACAGTTGTGTACACTTACCATAAATGTAGATGTTCAAGTGTATTCACTGTTGCAGTCATCACATTTGGGTTATCTGCTTGCAGTAGCCCTCAGTCGGCCTGATTATCAAAGTCTTTGGTCCTGCGTGGTTGCCGTCTCATCCTCCATGATGTCAGGTAGTCAGGGGTATAAAGCATGCAGCCGATGCCATTACATCAGTTTTTCTTGCCCCAGATGTCAGGTAACCCCCCTAATGGGAAGCAATTAAATATAAATATGCAAGGTTATACCTCCAACAAAAAAGCAAATACACCAAAAAGCTTTTAAGCATAGTAAAGGAGAATAGAGGTATAGCCAAAAGAAGTCAGGAGGCTGGAGGGAGGGTAACCAGGACTGCAACAGTGAATACACTCTAACATCTACATTTATGGTAAGTGTACACAAAGTACAGTTTTGTACCTACCATAAATGTAGATGTCCGAACTGGATAGCATCTGCAGTCATAACAACTGGGTTGTCCTGTCGTCAGGCAGCCCTTCAGTCGGCCGGATTCCAAAGTCCGGGTCCGGCTTCGGCTGATGTCGCACTTCACCCGACGTCATCTCTGTTGGTCTTCGGGTATAAAAGCATCAGCCGACGCCATTTTCCTCAGTGTTTCTTGCCCCAGATGCCAGTAGCCCTCTTGAAGGCTAAAATTTGGATAGATGCCAATGTTTCCAAAAAGATAGAGGTAAACACAAAAATAAGCATGTATGTACATATATACAAACAAATACACCATAAAGACTCCCCACCAGCTAGCTATTAGGAGGGTAAATACCCTAGGAGTACCACAGAGGGGAAGGAGGGAGGGTAATCCTGACTGCAGATGCTATCCAGTTCGGACATCTACATTTATGGTAGGTACAAAACTGTACTATGTCCTTCATGGATGCATCTGCAGTCATAACAACTGGGTAGAATACCATAGCCAACTAGGGAGGAGGATAAAAGTAGATTATGGTGTGTTTAGGATCCCTTGCAGTACAGCAGTGGCAAACCCTGCTCGGGATCTGGAATATAGAGGCAAATTATAATGCTTGGCAAATGTATGCACGGAGGTCCAAGTAGCCGCCTCAATGTCTTTGGTTGCCACTCCTCGTAAGAAGGCTGTGGTAGTGGCTGTTGCCCTTGTAGAATGAGGTCTTATGTTCTGTGGAATTGGTTTTCCATGGAAGGAGTAACAGAATCGTATGCAATTTCCTATCCATTTGGAGATTGTCTGTTTGGAAATAGCTTTTCCTTCCCTTCCTGTTGCATAGGCTACAAAAAGTTGGTCAGTCTTTCTGCTACTTTTTGTTCTGTCCAAGTAGTAGCGTAGCTGTCTATGTACATCCAAGGTATGCAGTATTCTTTCCCCTCTGTTTTGTGGGTTGGGAAAGAAGGTAGGTAGGTGGATTGCCTGGTTTAAAGACACTCTGGATACCACCTTAGGCATAAATGTAGGATTAGTCCACATGGACACTCTATTTTGGTGGAAGATTAGGAAGGGTTGCACTGCCATTAAGGCCTGTAGTTCTGAAACCCTCCTTGCTGAAGTAATTGCCAGTAGGAAAGCAGTTTTCCATGACAGGTGTTGTAGGTCTGCTGTTGCTGCTGGTTCAAAGGGTGATAGTGTCAACTTTTCTAGCACAAAGTTTAAGTCCCAAGCTGGTAATGGTGGTTTCCTTGGAGGTTTTACATTCTTGATTCCTCTGAGGAACTGCCTGAGCAAAGGGTGCGAAAAAACAGGTGGATCAAAGCTGTATTCTGCTGAAATAGCTGATGCATGTATCTTGATGGAGGAGTAGGACAGGCCTGCATGAAGAAGTTCGCCAGATACTCCAGAATGTTAGGCATATCTATGTTTGACACATCTTTTCCTCTTTCCGTACTCCAAATGACAAACCTTTTCCATTTTCCAGCATAGCTCCTTCTTGTTGAAGGTCTGCGTGCTTCAAGAATAATGTCTTTAACTCTTTGGGAAAGTTCTGGATTAGCTGCTGCTATGTGATGTTCCATGCAGTCAGTTGCAACGTTTTAGGTTTGGATGTATGATGCTGTAGTTGTTCTGAGTTAACATCAAAGGCATCAGGGTATTGGCCACATATTGTTCCGAGACATGCTCCTCAGCAGTGGGTACCAGTGTTGTCTTGGCCAGTTTGGAGCTATCAGGATTATCCTTGGACGTTCTTCCTTGATTTTTAGTAGTACTTTGTGTATCAAGGGAAGAGGTGGGAATGCATATGCTGTTAGGCCTTTCCAGCTGAAGGAGAGCGAATCCACTTTCCATGCTAGTGGGTGGAATGTCCTTGTGCAGAATTTTTGAGCTGGTGATTGAGAGGTGATGCGAATAGATCTATCTGAGGCATTCCCCATTTCTTTGAGATGGTCCTGAAGATGTCCGGGTGCAGCTTCCATTCGTGGGCATCCGATGTGGTTCTGCTTAATATGTCTGCTAGAGTATTTTCTTTTCCCGGTACAAATATTGCCTGTAACTGGATGTTGTAGCTGAGTGCCAGGGTCCACAGCTCCAAAGTCATTCTGCATAGGGGGTATGAATGAGTGCCTCCCTGTTTGTTGATGTACCACATGACTGTGGTGTTGTCTGTCCTTATCATCAACTGGCCCTCTTTGAGAAATGGTTTGAACTTTTGGATTGCCAGTTTTACTGCCAGCATTTCTTTTAGGTTGATGTGCAGGTGAAGTTGATCCTGTGTCCACAATCCTTGCACGCATTTGTGCAGCATGTGGGCCCCCCATCCTAGGTCTGAAGCGTCTGTTGTGATGGTCTGGCTTGCTTGACATCTGCAAAAGGGTAGGCCTGGGTTTGACTGGCATGCCTGAGCCCACCATAGGAATTCCTGTTTTAAGCATGGAATTAGTGGGATTTCTGTTTCTAGGCTGTGTCTGTGTTGGGACCATAAATTCTTTAGGTACCACTGTAGTTTTCTCATATGTAGTCTGGCAAATGGGACCAAGATTATGCATGATGCCATGAAGCCCAAGGCCTGCAGTACTTTTCTTGCTGTTAACTTGTTCAGTTTTGTTAGTGCCAAGAAGTAAAGAGGGAGTTCTTTTTGTTTTTCTGTAGTTAGGAATGCCATTTGTTTTACTGTGTCCAATTCAGCGCCCAAGAATGTCCTTGTTTGGGATGGTATCAGCCTTGACTTTTGTAAATTGACTGTGTATCCCAGTGCTTGTAGCAAGTAAATGACCCTTTGTAAATCTGTTGTCAGCTTGCTTTTGTTGTCCCCTTGTAGCAGGCAGTCGTCCAGGTATGGGTAAATTTGAATTCCTGTAGTCTGCAATGGGCGATTACTGATGCCAGGCATTTTGTGAATACTCTGGGCAGTAGATAAGCCAAAGGGCAATGCTGAGAATTGATAGTGCTCTGATCCTGCAAGAAATCTGAGGTATCTTCTGCAGATTGGTCGAATGGGGACGTGCAGGTATGCTTCCTTGAGATCTAGAGTTACCAGCCAAGACTCCTTGCCCAGCATGGGAAGAAGTTGCTGTAGGGTCAGCATTTTGAATTTTGGGACAATGATGTATGTATTTAAGGTGGACAGGTCGAGAATTGGTCTCCAACTTTTTTCCTTTCTTGGAACTAGGAATAGTCTGGGGTAGAACCCCTTTCCTTGCTCTGCTGTTGGCACTCTTTCCACAGCTCTCATGTTTGCTAACTCCATTATCTGTTGTAGAGCCTCTGTTTTTTGATTTGTAGGTAGATTTGGCATTCCTCTTTTGACTGGTAAAGTGTGGAAGTGAAACCGGTAACCTTGATCTATGGTTTGTAAAATCCACTTGTCTTTTGTTATGTAGTGCCAGTTCTTTGAGAATAAGGTTAACTTTCCGCCTAGAGGAGCTGCTATTTGTTCCCTGGTAGGCGGATTTAGGGTTAAGTCACTGTGGTTGTGCTGATGTAGTGGCAGTGGTTGTGTCTGTGCCTCTGCTGTTACCTTGCCACTGTCGTCCTCTGTAGGCACCTCCTCTGGATTGGTTTCTGCCTCTGGAACGTCTATTCCTGCCCCTTTGAAATTTTGTGGAGTCAGGAAAGGACCAATTTTTGGCAGGCCAGTTCCTGCTAAACCTTGGGGGTTGAACCTGCAAGAAATCTTTAACCGTTTGAACAGATTTTGCCTTTTCTTCCATTTTCTTCATAACCTGCTGGGCAGGTGTACCAAACAAACTTGTCTTATCCATAGGAGCATCTAGCAACTTAGCTTTAACATGATCCGGTAAAGCTTGCTCCTTTAGCCATGCATGCCTTCTTATCACTGTGCCAGTCATGGCTGATCTAAATGAAGCCTCCAGTGCATCATAGCCACATTTTAAGGAATGGTTACTAACCTGTTGTATGTTATTTACCATTTCTAATACATATTTCTTATCAAGAGATTCATCAGTGGTTAGTTTTTTAGTTAACTGATCAAGCATAAACTCTTGGTATTGTATCATGTGAAACTGACAGTTTAAAGCTCTAGCTGAGAGAGTAGCTGAAGTGTAGACCTTTTTACCCAATCTGTCTAATGACCTTGCTTCCCTTTCAGAAGGAATAGGGTTTTTAGCTATGGTCGTGGCTACTGCCTTGGGACCCTGGGATATAGTTTCGGGGTCTGCAAGTGGGGCCTTGTAAAGGTGGTGATGAGTATCTGGCTCCCTGTAAAATCTGTCTGGTTTGGCAGGGGCTGGGGGTAAAGAATCTGGAGCGGAGCAGACATCATTGAAAGCATCATCCACCACAGAGAGAACAGGAGGTATAGCTAAGGGCCTGTGCTGTGGGAGGTGCAGAAAGGTCCTAAGTCTTTTCTGGAGTCTGAAAAATCCTGTTGCTGCCATTGGAACTGCTCTCACATGGCATGTAAGGTTTCCCCAAAGGAGAATTCTTCTGGTGGGGAAGCAGCTGGAATGGATTCTTCAGCATCAGAATCTTCAAAATTGGAGAAAGGAGCCTCTGGCTGGTCAGTTATGTCTGATTCATCAGCAGAATCATCAGAGGACACTGGCTCAGGGGCTCTGCCCTAGGTCTCTTCTCTGGGGGCTGAGAGGCCCTGTCTGGGTGAGATTGTGATCCTCTAATTAATGAAATTAAATCTTCTGCCAAAGTAAGCATTTGAGAACTAGAAGAGGGCCTGGTTGTGGGGGGTTTAACAGGCACTGTTTTAGTAGTCTTGGCTGCTTTAGCCCTGGCGAAGGCCTTAATGGACATGGCTGCTGGAGGCCTAGCAGCACCACGTGCTGGGGTAGAGACATCCAAGGGAATGGTGTCTGATAAGTCAGTGGCAACCACCGTAGTGGATAAAATTTCTGAGGCCGATTCAAGAGTGGTAGCAGAGGCCTCAGTTGTAGAGATAGGTTCAGCTGTACTTTGATCAGTTTTCTCGGTTTCGGCCGAAACCGAGACACTCGCGGTTTGCTTAACCATGGTTTCGGCCGAAACCGCGGACCGCGAGTGTCAGTCTTTATCTTTGCGTTTTTTTGGCAGATTGGGTAGTCGGAGGATCCGACAGCATAATGTACGCAAAATCAGAACCGAAAAACTGTTCTGCAAACTCCGACCGACGCCTAAGCGTTCGTCGGTTGAAAGAAGCACAGGCTGAACAGGCTGCTACGTCGTGGGCTGGGCCTAAACAAGGCAGACAATAAGAGTGGAAATCTTTATGAGGTATTTGTTTCCCACAGGTTAAACAATTATTAACTTTTTCTGACATCGGCTGAGGCAAGAAAGAGTCCCCAACGGGGTACTTAGCTTTAGAAGTCTTCGAAGTAGTATTCGGTAGAAGTAATCTCTGGATCCGACCGACCGGCACTTGCAAACAGCTTCTGCTTCGGGCACCACGCGGCAAGAAAGACTGGGGAAAATGGCGTCGGCTGATGCTTTTATACCCGAAGACCAACAGAGATGACGTCGGGTGAAGTGCGACATCAGCCGAAGCCAGACCCGGACTTTGGAATCCGGCCGACTGAAGGGCTGCCTGACGACAGGACAACCCAGTTGTTATGACTGCAGATGCATCCATGAAGGACATCTGTACTATGTTCTTCGTGTTTCACTGTTGCAGTCATCACATTTGGGTAGATTCCCAAAGCTAAGTATGGGAGGAGGAATTTAGATAGCATTAAGACCAGCTATAAGGCCCTGCAAGACTGCAGTGGCAAAACCAGCTCTGGATTTTGAGAAAACTGGCAAATGATAATGCTTGGTGAAAGTATGTACAGAACTCCAGGTAGCAGTTTCTAGGATGTCCCAAGGCTGTAGAGGTAGATGCAGCCCTGGTTGAGTGTGGTCTTATCCCCTGTGGATAGGTTTTCTATGGTGCTTATAGCAGAAATGAATGCAATGGCCTATCCATTTAGAAATGGTTTGCTTTGAAATGGCCTTCCCCTCTGCCCCTGCAGCAAATGCCGCCAGCAGTTGTTCAGATTTCCTTTGAGGTTTAGTCCTGTCCAAGTAAAATCTAAGTTGTCCATGCACATAAGGACTGCAGTATCCGTTCCCCTTTGTTCTCTGGATTAGAAAAGAAGGTTGGCAAATGAATGGACTGATTAAGAGCCACACTGGATACTACCTTGGGCATGGAGGGGTTGGTCCTGAGGGACACCCTGTCCACATGAAAGATGTGGAAAGGCTCCACTGCCATAAGGGCCTGTAATTCAGATACCCTTCTTGCTGAAGTGATTGCTAAAAGGAAGGCTGTTTTCCAAGAAAGGAATTTTAACTCTCACTTCTAGCTGGCTCAAAAGGAGGTAGAGTGAGTTTTTCTAATACAAAGTTAAGGTCCCAGGCTGGAGTTGGGGCTCTCCTGGGTGGTCTTAAGTTTTTGGCCCCTCTGAGGAACTGCTTGAGCAGTGGATGAGAAAAGAGGGGTGGTTCTGTGTTGTAATGAGATGAAATGGCTGAGGCATGAATTTTGATGGAGGAAAAGGAAAGGCCCTTGTGAAGCATCTCAGTGAAGTATTTAAGAACCTGAGGTTGGGCACTGCTGTGCCCATCCCCTGAGTTTGGTTCCAGGAACAGAATCTTTTCCATTTTTGAGTATAACATTTTCTAGTACTAGACCTCCTTGCCTCCAAAATAACATCCAACACTTGTTTAACTGAGGGATGGTAACGGAGAGGTCAAGCAATTAGCCAGGCTGCCAGGGTCAGGGTTTGAAGCGGAGGATGCCGAATCTGGCCCTCTTGCTGGAACAGCAGGGTAGGGGTCTGAGGCAGGTGCCAGCAGTGACAGACTGCACAAGAGGGGGTATACCAGTGTTGGCAGTCTGGTGCAATCAGTATCTTCCATGGTTTGTCCTGTTTGATCTTTAGTAGTACTTTGTAGAGGAGAGGTAGCGGAGGAAAGGCATAAACTGATAGATTTTTCCAGTTGGAAGGACAGGGCATCCACTTTTCAAGCTTGTTTGTGGGGAGTCCTTGTGCAGAATTTGTCTAATTGGTAGTTCTGGGGAGGAGGCAAACAGGTCTATATCAGGGCTCCCCCATTTGTTTATCAACATGTTGAAAGTCTATGGTTCCAGTTTCCACTCGCGTGGGTCCATGAGATTTCTGCTTAGTTCGTCTGCCGGTGTATTTAGCTGTCCTGGCAAGAACTGAGCCTGTAGATGCACTTGGTAGCTCAAGGCTGTGTTCCACACAGCCATGATTAGTCTGCAGACGGGGTAAGAATGTGCCCCCCCCCCCGCTTGTTTATGTACCACATAACAGTGGTGTTGTCCGTCCTTACCATTAATTGTCCTGGAAGAATGTGGTCCTTGAAGGCTGTCAGAGCACTCTGTACAGCTAACACTTCTTTTTGATTGATATGCAGGTGCATTTAACTTGGGTTCCATTGGCCCTGAATGCACCTCCCTGCCAGGTGAGCCCTCCATGCATAATCTGATGCATCTGTTAGGTTTGGGGTGGCAGAGGTAGAGTGAATGGTAGTCCCTTGTTTTGGTGGCAGGCCTCTGCCCACCAAAGGAACTCTAACTGTAGGCAAGGTATGATAGCAACCATTGCTTCTAGATCCTGAGAATGTTGACACCATAGGCTTTTTAGATACCATTGTAGTTTCCTCATATGCAGTCTTGCATATGGAATTAGGAGAATGCAGGAGGCTATGAACCCAAAGGCTTGCAGTATTTGCCTTGCAGATAGCAGGGTTTTTGTGGCCATTAGTTTGAAGTAAGCTGTCAAATGAATTTGTTTCTCTGGCGTGAGGAAAGCCATCTGGGAAGTTGTATTCAAGCTTGCTCCCAGGAATATAATTCGTTGACAGGGTACAAGATGTGATTTATTTTCGTTTATGGTGTACCCCAGACAAGTTAGCACCTTTTGTACAAACGCCAGATGATGTCCTGGCTTTCTGCCTGAATTAGACAATCGTCCAGGTATGGGTATATTTGAACATTTCTTTGCCTGCAAAAATGCAATGATTGGAGCTAGGCATTTTGTGAATACCCTGGGTGTAGTAGATAAGCAAAAGGGCAGTGGAGAGAACTGATAGTGCATGTAGCCTGCTTTGAAGCATAGGTATCTTCTGCAAGATTCCCCGATTGGGATATGCAGGTAGGCTTCCTTTAAATCCAGTGTTGCCAACCAGGCATCCTTGCCTAGCATAGAAGGAACTGGTGAAGAATTAGAATCTTGAATTTTGGGATCACCAAAAAGGTGCTTAGGATAGAAAGGTCCACGATAGGCCACCATGAGTTGTCTTTTCTGGGTACCAGGAAAAGTCTTGAGTAGAAACCTTGTCCCTTTTCCTCTTCTGGTACAGTTTGAATAGCCCTTATGCTTAAGAGAGAGTACTTGGTTTTGAGCCTCTTGCCCACTGATTTGTGGGTAGATCTGGCCAACCGTTTGGGGTTGGTAATGTGTGGAAGTGAAATCTGTATCATTGGGAAACTTTATTTAAAACCAATTTGTCCTGGGTAATTAGTTCCCAGTTTTTTCTCTGCAGCACAATCTTCCCCCCTAAAGGAGCAGTCAGTTGAAAAGGGCTTGGAAGTTTAAAGTTACGTCAATGAGACAGCTTACCATGGGGGGGGGGGTCTTACTACTCCCTGATTTGGAAGTGGGAGCCCCCCACTGCTTAGTCCTGAGTGCACTTGGGACTGAAGCCTGGGTATTCTGCTGGTTCTGAGTTTGGACTGAGAAGGCCTGGAAGAGGCAGGAAAGGACCAATTCTTAGACTGCCAATGCCTACTAAATCTTGGAGGCTGTACCTGTAGGAAATCTTTTAACAGTTTGCATTAGATTTAGCCTTTTCCTCCATCTTTTTAAAGTACTTCTGCTTTTTTGCCAAACAGGCAGTCTTGATTTAAAGGAGCATCCAGCAATTTAGCTTTAACATGATCTGGCAAAGATTGCTTCTTAAGCCAAGCATGCCTTCTAAGTACAGACCCAGTGACAGCAGCCCTGCAAAATGCCTCTAGTGAATCAAAACCACATTGCAAAGTATGCTTTCCAGCTTGTTCAGCCAAGGTTGCAGAAGTGTATGCCTTCTTACCCCCATCTATCTAGCACCCTGGAATCTCTATCAGAGGGGTAGGATTTTGGGCAGTAGTAGCCTTAATGCCCTTGGGTCCCTGTGAAATGGTCTCAGGATCCGCAGTAGGATTTTTAAAAAGGAACTTGTGAGAGTCAGGAACTCTGTAATATCTATCAGGTTTTCTGGGAGCAGGCGGTAAAGAGTCAGGGGCCAAAGTAGATTCCAAAAAGGCATCATCAACAATGTCCAGTACGGGGGGGGTGGGTAGCTGAAGGCCTGCGTTGGGGCAGGAGTAAGAAATCCCTTTAGAATCAGAGTAATCCTGGCTTTTCCAGTGAAAATGCACCCTAAGAGTATGCAAAGTTTCACCAAAAGAGAAATCCTCTGGAGGGGAAGCAGAGGGAATAGAGTCCTCTGCATCAGAATCCTCCTAGGTAGATAAAGGTAAATCCTGGTCATCAGAGGAAACAGAAATCTCAGAATCCTGATCAGAAGTATCATAAGCAAATTCAGTCCTAGGTCTCTTAGTGGGGAGAGGTTGGCTTCCCCTGATTAAAGTAATAAGGTATTCAGCCATTCTTATCATTTGTTTTTTTTTTTTTTTTTAGGCATAAAGGCCTGACCATGCGGTCTAGGCATCGGTTTTCTAGGCATGGTTCAAGTTTTAGGCTTTGAAGAAGAAGATGGCGTCGGTTTAATATGCAAGTCAGTTGGCCTGAATACACCCTCAGAAGTTGGTGCCTGCACAATGGCTCTGGACCCATCCAAAGTACAGACATCCACAGGTTCCACAGTTGAAGCATCTCGCGGCATACCAGACTCCGAATGGGTCTCAGTAGAAGCCTGCGAATCCGAAATAGCGGGTATCAGGGGCTGCGAAAGCGCCTCACTGAGTACTGGTGAACTGGAGACTAGCTTAGGAGAAGCGTCGTTGGCAGCTTTGGACTTAGGAGGCCTGTCTCTGTTTTTATCTTTGCGTTTTTTTGGAATGCCGGTAATTGGGGGTGCTTACCGAAGACATATCTAGATAATTGAACAGAGTACCAAAATATTTAGAAGCGTAAACATACTGACGAATAGTTTGTTGTTTAAATAAGGCACAAAACCAACAGCAAGGTACGTCGGGGTCAGGGCCTAGGCAAGGAATACAGTACGAATGAAAATCTTTATTAGGTATTTGCTTTCCACAAGAACTACAATTACTGACTTTTACTGACATTGGTTTAGAGCAAGAAAAAGTTTCCCCAATGGGGTACTTAGCTTTAGTTGAAGACTTCGGTTCTGAAACTCGAAAAAGAAAATTTCAGGAGTCGGACAATCGGCATTTGTGAACTGCTTCTGCTTCGGGCACCACACGGCAAGAAAGACTGGTGTAATGGCGTCGGCTGCATGCTTTATATACCTGACATCATGGAAGATGAGACCACAACCGACGCAGGACCCAAGCCTTTGATAATCAGGCCGACTGAGGGCTACGGCATGCATACAACCCAAATGTGATGACTGCAACAGTGAAACACTAAGAACATCTATATTTTACTGTTATGTAATATCATTATATATTTTAAGGAAAATGATACAAAATGCCCTACAGACTGCAGATCTGAGAGTACAGCACACATAAAAGAATGAACACAATATAAAGAGAAGAGAGAGCTGCACTAGTGCATACAATACTCACAATCATGTTTAAAACTGGTTACCTTACAATCTAATTCAATGGCACAGTAAAGTACTAGATTGTCAATGATACGGGGTGTTATGCTTCTAAGTCAGCCCATAGACTCCACCAAGGGAGCATCGGGCACAGTGAGAGGTGCCCAGCAGTTGTATTTGACTTTTGTGTTGTAAATGTGTACTTATTTTGAGAGAATTGTGTGCAAAGCATTTACAACAAGTGAATTATGGATTATTCCTTGAATTGTACAAACTGTCAGTTTCCGTTTATTAAGGGTGGGGGAGCAAAGTATGATGTGTGTGTTTCAACAGCAAAAGCTGGGTTTCAAGAGTTTTGCTCTTGCAGCTGTGTAGTCATCCTGGTATTTCCATGGTAAACAATACAGTACTCCTTTGGTATTCCTTGTTTTGGACTACACATTGGCTTGTGTGGGAGTGTGATGCTACAAACACAGCAACCTTATATCACACACCTTATACTTAGTAAAATTTGTGTTCTTACACATTTATTGTCATATTCCATGTTCAACACTTACCTTGACAGTATTTTACTTCGGGGCTGACTATGTGATGCTAGCAGTTAATTGCAATTACACGTTTCCATGGCTGTATTCCAATAGGTTTTGATATTTGCAGGGAAAACCTACACAGTCTACATAACTGCTTTATAGCTTGTTGAATAACTTCCCCATCTTGAATTGGTTGATCAGCAGACTATTCAAAAAAGTCCAACAAGACTGGATGAGAAGTGGTATATCAAACCTAAACTTTACCCAAAAAACTTACAGAATACAAAATGGCTCACTACTATGCAGGCTCACTACTATGCATTTCTGCAGTTTGTTTCTACCCAAGTAGTGTGGGTATTTGTAGCACTGTACATATTCAGGCTTGTGCTTGGGCCTAGTGTTTGTGGAGGGTGTGTGTCTGAGCACATGTTCAAAGACATCTTGGTTTAGCCACAGCCATTAGGCATTTCAGTGAGAGGGGATTGTTTATGGTCACTGGCTGACTGGAGTCACCTGGACTACAGCTTAGAGTAAGCACCTCATTGGTTCTTTTAAGCTTTTTTTAAAGTTGCCTCAGGTTTCAACTTTCTGTTACCTAAGAAGTTAAGTTTGTGAGTGTTTCTGCCGTTTCACACTGAGCTAATTGAAGGAAGGACACTGAGCAAACTCGGATCTATAATATATAATGAGAAGTTATGTACCTACCATAACGTTCCATGTTAGTTGTCTTCTCTCGCCTTCTTTCTTGCTTGATGGGTTCGATCCTCGGCTCCGACTCGGCACTTTTCTAAGCTCGAGAGTCACTTTTACCAGCTCGAGGCAGCCCCATATCCCATGATGCAAGGCGGTAAGTACCCAGATCTCGTTTGTTGTCTATAGGCAATAACACCTAGCATAAGAAACTTCCCAAAAGGAAGAAAGAAGGCAGAGAAAAAGCCTGAAGGATGGGTTAGGAAGACCAGAACTGTATGGTCTTAAGAAGCATTCTTCCATGTAGGAGAAAAGGTCTGTCAGGCCAGGGGAAGGAGAGGGTCACAAGAAAGAAGGCGAGAAGACAACTAACATGGAGCGTTATGGTAGGTACATAACTTCTCAATGTTAAGTTGTCAATCTCGCCTTCATTCTTGCTTGATGGGACCGCGTCCCTAGCACCTCTATCCTGGGTGGCTCAATGGAACAGACTCTTGAGAACTGTAGAGCCAAAACTGGCTCTATCCCTGGAGGCCAAATCCAATTTGTAATGAGAAACAAAGGTATGAGGAGTGGCCCAAGTGGCTGCTGCACAAATAGTGTCTAATGGAAGTCTACCTGAAAGGCTGTGGAAGTGGCTAAGCTTCTGGTTGAATGCGCTTTAGGTTTCGAGCACAGCTGTTTTCCCCTGAGCTGATAGATTTCAGAGATGACAGATGACAGAAGAAAGCCATCTAGATAAGGTCACTTTTGAGACAGGAAGGCCTTTTTTGTTATCAGCATAAGAAATAAAGAGCTGATCGGATTTCCTGAATTGTTTTGTTCTGTCCAAATAATATCCGAGTTGGCGGTGAACATCAAGATAATGTAGTTTTTGTTCCGATCTGTTTGAGTAATTTGGGAAAAATACAGGAAGGTCAATAGACTGATTCAAATTACTCAGGTCGCATTAGTTCTCAAGGATACCCTGTCTTTGTGGAAGACCAAATAAGGGGGACGAACAGAGAGAGCATGAAGTTCAGACACTCTCCTAGCCGACGTAATAGCAACCAGGAAGAGTGTTTTCCATGAAAGAAATTTCAGGGAACATGAAACAGCTGGCTCGAAGGGAGGAAGAATCAAGGATGTCAGCACTAAATTTAGGTCCCATTGAGGAGGAGGACTCCTGACTGGAGGTTTCAGGAGAAAGATTCCTTTTAAGAAGGCTCTACAAAGCCTGTGGGACATAATGTTGTGATCTGAACCCGACATGAAAGTTCGAGATAGCAGCCAACTGAACTTTGACCGTGGAAGAAGAAGAGCCCGCGTGAAAGATTTCCGCTAAGAAATCCAAAACTGCTTGAACTGGAGCAGTAAAGGGATCAATATTTTTAGCTTTTGCCCAACAAGAAAAGCGTTTCCATTTGCTGGTATAAATCCTTCCAGTAGAGGATTTTAGGGAAGCTACTATGATGTCCCTAACAGGATTAGAGATCATAGGAAGCCTGGCTAAGGAAGGAAGTGGAGCAACCATGCTGTGAGGTTGAGAGAAGGGATAGACCGGTGCAGCTGACCCGATTGGTGAATCAGAAGGTCTGGTACTGGGTCCAGATGCCACGGCTGCACCAAAAGGTGACTATGGAGGAACGGAAACCAAATTTGTCGAGGCCAATAGGGAGCAATGAGAATCATTTTGGCTCTCAAAACGGAGGCTTTCTGGAGAACTTGTGGAATCAGTGGAAAGGGAGGAAAGGCATAAAGAAGTCCCTGGGGCCAATCCTGGGTTAGAGTGTCTCTGGGGGGATGGCCTGGCAGTGGAAAGAGAGAAAAGAAGTCTGGGCATTTGCGTTTTGGGGAGTAGCAAAAAGATTGCAACATGGGCGGCCCCATTCTAGAAAAATCTCTTCCACTATAGATTGTTTGAGAGACCACTCGTGAGGCATGAGAATAGCTCTGCTCAATCTGTCCGCTAGAATGTTGGTTTTCCCAGGGATATGCGTTGCTACCAGAAACCGATGAGAGGAGATCGCCCATTGCCAAAGTCTGAGAACTTCTCGACACAAGGGGTAGGACTTGGTTCCGCCCTGTTTGTTGATATACCATACTACAGACATGTTGTCTGTGTGAACTGCAATTGTTCCCAAGGGAAGAAAGTCGTTGAGGGCTTGCAGCGTTAAAAGCACTGCTCTTATCTCTAGGACATTAATCTGCAGGTGGTATTCGACGGTTGCCACGTCCCACGAACCATCCTGCCCGATAATGACCCCCACCCGATCAGGGAGGCGTCCGTAGTGACAGTGGCTACGGGGCGGGATACAAAGGTCTGCCTTGGTGAATTTGGGGAGAAGTAATCCACCATGAAAAATGATTCTTGCAAATTTGTGTCACCAGGATTTGGTGGCGCATTGGAAGTTGTTGGTAAGACCACTGAGTGAACAACATCCACTGAAGCAGACGCATGTAGAAGCGGGCCAGGGGAAGAAGGTAATGGCGCAGCCATGAGGCCCAACACCTTCAGAACCATTCTGGCTTGTACCTTTTGTTGGCAAGGATGATCCTCACGTGACTTTGTATATCTGAGATTCTTTGGTCTGTGAGGGTTGCTGACATCGAGCGGTGTTTAAGTTTAGCCTATGAAGGTAATAGACTGGCAGGGCAATAAGAAGGATTTTTAAGTAGTTGATCGAAATTCCCAATTGAGTGCAGAGATTTAATGTGTAATCCCTGGCTTGAAGAAGTTGATGCCTGGTGGTGGCTGAAAGGAGCCAGTCGTCGAGATCGGAAACACCTGGAATCCTTGACGTCTCAGGTGAGCCGTGACCACTGCCATACATTTGGTAAACACTCTGGGGGCTGTAGTGAGACCAAAGGGCAGGGCTCTGAATTGAAAATGACTGGACCCCAGCGAAAGCGGAGAAACCTTCTGGAGCGTCTGTGAATTTTATGTGATAGTGCGTCCTGAAGATCTATTGAGCACATCCAGTTGTCCTTCTCTAGGAAGGGCAAAATTGACTGAAGTGTGACCATTCGAAATCTTGTCTTTCTCACAGACTTGTTGAGTCTGCTGAGATCCAATATTGGTCTCCAGTCTCCCGTCTTTTTGGGGACCAAAAAGAATCTTGAGTAGATTCCGGGCTCTGAATGGTCTGTTGTAACTGGCTGAATGGCTCTTTTCTGTAGAAGCTTTAATACTTCTAACTCTGCAACTTCCCTTAGACCGGGTGGTACATCTGGAAGGGAATTTGTGTGAGAGAAGGGACTTTCCTCGAAAGGAATTTTGTAACCCTCGGATATAATCGACTGTACCTATCTGTCTTGAGTGAGGGAATGCCACGCTTCTGGGTACAGCGATAGTCTTCCCCCGACTGCCTCCAAGGATGGACAGTCGGGCAACATCTCAGGGATGCTGGAAGGGCTTGTCAGAGAGAGGCTCTCTGCTTCCCTGGTTCTGTGGGCCCCCTCTGCCTCTAGAGCGGCGTCTGTTATTATTACCCCCTCTGCCTCTAGGGGTAAACTGACCACGTGTATCTGGCGTGACTCCTTGGGATTTGCGGAACCACATCTTTCCACCCTTCTGTACTTTGGGGTAAGGTCTAGAAGGGGTGGAAAAACAGACCCCTACGGCAGAAAGAGTCTTGCCGTCCTGTTCACACCTGGTCAATGTATCCTTCACTTGAGGGCCAAACAAAGCTGATCCATCAAAGGGAGAGTTTGTGAAGGACGCCTTAAAGGGATCTGCAAAATTACAGAGCCGCATCCAGGATTGACGTCTAAGAGCCACCCCTGTACCTGCGGCTCTACTCGCTCCATCTGCTGCATATGATATCAGTCGCATGGAGGAGTTAGCTATAGAATTAAGGATTCCTAGCTGAGAAGCAACTTTCTCTTGAGCCCCTGCAGCCGTAGGATCCTGTACTACTTCACCTAGTTCCTTAAGGATGTCCCTTTGGAGTCTGGTGAAGTGACATAAGTAGTTCAGCGAGCGCATAGCAAAGGTCGCTGAAGAGAACATCCGCTTACCATACCTATCCATAGTCCTAGAATCTTTATTAGGAGGATGGACAGGTACGGAAGGATCTGCAAGTTCCTTCTTAGTGGCAGCCGCCACCACCATGGCATCAACAGGGACACCTTTCGTAAGTAATTGCTTTTCCGAAGGGGCAGTAATAAATTTAGATGGCCTCCTAGGAACTGGCTCTACAGAGTCAGGAGCAGCCCAAGCCTTTCGAGCAATAACCTCCATAAGGGGGGCGGAAGGTGGAGACACCCAGGAGGTGGAGGGCCGAGATCCAAACGCCTCTAGATATACCGACTCATCCTCAGAGGGATTTGTGGAGGGCCAGTTTCCCCTCTGTTTTAGGAGTTCTAGGATGTCTGAAAAGGAGACATCCTCAGAGGGGGATCTTGGGGATCCCTCCGACTCCTCTAAGTCGGTATCTGAAGTGATAGACTCAGGGAGTCTAGGTGTTTCCTCTTACAAGTCCTCTTAGCGGAGGATCTCCTGACTGATCAGGAGAATCCTCGGAAGAGGGGGTTATTCCCAGTGGGGAAACCTGAGGCGGTGGATCTCTGGGTCCGGGAGCAAGAGAGATGGAAGAGATATCGACAGGCACTGTAGAGGGAGGAGCTAAGGGAATAGACTGCTGGCTGAGCCCAGTGGCCAGCACACTCTTCATCACCTCGAAGGCCCCCCTCCCAGGGAGGTCCGAGAGAACCCGTTCCGAAGAAACCGGGACTCCAGGGCCCACTGAAAGGGAAGGCTCTGAGGCAGATGTCAGAGCCGAGCTCACCAAGGCCGAGGCTCCAAGGGGAAGAGTGGGGTCGGACAAGGGTCCAATGACACTCACCCCCTCGGAGGAGACCAGGGAAGCCCGACCACCGAATCCCTCTAAGGAAGGTCTCGAAGAGGAGAGGAGTAGATGCCGAGGGTGCAGAAGGGGGGGGTATCCGCCCCTCAGCCATAGCAGTAACTATCCCCGAAGACTCCAGCTCCAAACTCTGAGGTAGAGTCGAAGGAGGAACTTGAAGAGGGTGTGGACTAATAGTCGTCTGTTGAGACGGACTATGCAGCATCTGGGCCAGTGCCTGTGATTTCAATAATCTACTTACCACCCTCTCTAAATCATGGTCTGAAAGCCTGGACGACCTAGATGATCGGCTCCGATGGCGCCGTTCCGAGAGGAGAGGTGAGGCGGAGCCGAGAGTATCGGTTCCAAGGAAGGGGACCTGGACCTCTTCCTCGAAGGAACCATCGGGCCGAAGAAACCACAGATGCAGGCGGGCCGAGGACTTTTGGCTCGAATGAAAGTCTCGATGCATCGGCTCCAGCGGAGCTGATACAGACATAACCGTAGCGGTGTCGGGCCAGTCGGCGCCGACACGGCCTGAGCCACATGGTGGTCGGAGCCAGTTGGAGCCGACACCGATGTGACCATAACAGTATCGGCACCAATAGCCATCGGTGCAGAAGATTTTTGCAAGACAGGATCGGCTCCAGCCGGAGCCGATCTCGACTCCGAAGGAGTCGGAGCCGAGGCCACAGGCTTAGATACAGAAGCCTGGGCCTTAGAAGACTTAGAAGTCTTGCTCGGAGCCGATTTGGCCGGAGAGCCCTCCGGTTTAAGGAGACCCCTTAAAATTAACTTATTAATTAACTCTCCTGCAGGACTCTCTGGCTAAAAGAATGACAAATCGCACAGGAGTCCTGCAGGTGGAGAGGTCCCAGGCAATATAAACAAGAAGTGTGACCGTCTGTCAGAGACATCTTCTGACAGCACGAGTCACACTTTTTAATGCCTGAGACCCTTTCTTTGGACATAGTTGTACAAACAGTACACAACAACACAGTCCCAAATCAGACAACTAAAGTTATCTAAAAATATATTGAAACTAACCTCTCACATACACACACCCTGACAGGGGGGTGGGGTGGGAGGGAATGAAGGCCTGACTAAAGAGGGAAAGAAAAATTAATTTTAGTCAGGAAAGGGCTTACAATTAAGTAAAAAGGAAGGTATTTTAAAGAAAGTTGAAAATATTAAAATTTTAGGGGCAAAAAGTAGTTAAAAGCTAACACTTACCAAGAGCTGGCAAAAGGAGGACCTCATCAGCGAAGCGGCAAACGAGATCTGGGTACTTACCGCCTTGCATCATGGGATATGGGGCTGCCTCGAGCTGGTAAAAGTGACTCTCGAGCTTAGCAAAGTGCCGAGTCGGAGCCGAGGATCGGCTCCGAACCCATCAAGCAAGAATGAAGGCGAGATTGACAACTTAACATCATTAAGTATCCTTTTGTTTTGCTTATTTTTTCGAGTTATTTATAGCACTTTGTCTACTGCATACTTTTCTAGCTAGTTTCACTGTGTGAGGTATTAACTGGAAATTGTCCACTTTTATTAAGCATTTGTTTGGGTTGTTTGATTCTGATCTCCTGCCAAGGAGAGTGTTGTATAACTTGTTTGCAGTTAAAAGCTTTCTCTAGAGGCTCCTTTATCTGTTTAAAACTTTCATTTAAAGGCTCACTGCTGCTTTTCTGCTGTGAGAAACATTTCTGCAGTTTGTTTCCCACTCTACCTCCCTATTTGTATGCTGTTCTTATAGTTGGTGGCTTTGCAGTTGCCTGCCCCTAATGTAAATTTGATCTGGGACACTCCTCCCAGTCTAGTGTTATTACCTCACTCTACCTAATACAGGGAGAGCATTTGAGAAGGCCAATTCACTTAGTTTATGCTCCTCCTTTCTCTCTTTCCACTTAAGCCTAGAATTTTTTTTTTGTTTCCTGCCTTTCCTGTGGGTAGTCTAGTCTGGATACAGATTTGCTGTGTCCAGGACTGTTTGTAGGCTTCTGAGCCCCCAAGCCTTTCTTTGTTGGAGAGAAGCCTTCTAGCTTAATTTTGTTTCTTAGAACTAGCCAGTTTTTTTTAGTTTCAGAACTCAAGTCTGTTTCTTTGGGCTCATCACTTGTTCAGAACTCGTTGTAAGCACTAAATAAGCTACAAATTACTACAGCACTCAACTTTCCTCACTTGTCTAGAGGAAAACAAACAGTTTCTAGTACTTGACAAATAAGCACCTATCCAGGCATGTCTAAGGGTCTGCTCCCCGTGTTTTCTCCTGTCTACCTGATGAATCTGGGCATCTTGGGGCAATGCAGCAATTGCCTCATGTACACAGACAACCCTCACCTCCTACCACCCAACACTACAACCTGTGAGAGATGCACTTATATAGCCAAACTGGAAGCAAAGCTCTCTTCACCCAAGACTGGACTAGACAGTCAAGAGGAGAAGGTAAGCACTTGCACCACATCACATAGTCCCTCAAAACCTACACCACCAAAATAGTCCCTCAAAACCTACACCACCAAAACACACACATAGAAACACAACACACACACCTACATTCGCAGAGGCTCTCAGTAAAAACCTGCCCGAGCAACAGGGACCTCCAAAGCAGAAACACAAGCAACCTCCAGCCCCCCCAACACAATCCAAATGACATACAGTCCACAAACTCAGTGTGCCACTCAACCACAGCCCATAAGGTATAACAACGTACCCAGCACTCTAGGCATAGGTATAGTCAGGCACACTGATGTTCCACTCACCAGGCTAAACAAGGAGAAAGTTACTGTCGCTGCCTGTCGGGTGCCAGGATCTGCCATATAACGCATGCACTCAGGTCACTCCACAACAAGTACAAATATGACTCTGACACTGTCCATGTTGGTGTGAATGAATAGAGATGTACCTCCCTGGACTACATGAAAACGGACATGGAGGAGCTGTCTGATCTTGTAGCCCAAGCAGGTATGACCCTACCCATGAGTAGCATCCTGCCATCACCCAGAATGACACCATAGTACAAGGACAAAATGACTGACTTCAACAATTGGTTAAGCTTCTGGCGTCATTCTAAGGGGATCGAGTATATGTCTGCCTGGGATGACATGATCGACAAACCATGATGCTTTGCCAGAGATGGCCTGCACCTGTCACCCTTGGGGTTCCGGATAATGGCTAAGGCTCTAGCCACCCCTATAGTGCCTTTTTTAGGCAAGGTTCAAATGACAAATTCACCACCATAACAGGTACAAGCAAACAAAATCTGAGGGTATTGCTACTCAATGCTAGAAGTCTAAACCTCAAAATGCACTCACTCGAGGCACTCCTTAAAATGGAGAACATTGACATCTGTGCAGTGACAGAGATCTGGTTCAAAGCTCCAGAGAGTACCCCTGCATTACCAGGCTATAATTCATACCACACCTTTCGGCCCCCTAACCTGAACCAAAACACTAAAGGCGGAGGCGTGTCCATATTCATTAAGGATATCCACACCTCCAGGCTAGTTGCTCAGCATAATGCATCAGAGATTATCCAAGTGCAACTAACTCTGGGCAAGACCGCAATCCAAATTGTAGCTTGCTACAGATCCCCCACCACCCCTCAGGATTCCCACTCCTCATTTCTTGATGCACTGGAAAATATTAGGGTACAACCTAACACCCTAATAATGGGCGGTTTCAACTACCCCACCATTAACTGGGAAAACTACTCATGTACCAACTCTTGTGCTCAACGTTTTCTGGAATTCATAAATTTCAATGCACCCCCACCAGGGGCAGCAATATCCTAGACCTGGTTATTACCAACATGGGCAACCGGTGCTCCACACCGGAGGTCAATTCCTCGTTGGTCAGATCCAACCACAAGCTAATCACCCTAGACATCCCTCCCCCACCCCCCATTAGGGAAACCACCATAAAAAATTTCTCCAAAGCCAACTTCACCCTTCTTAAGACAGAAGTGGCAAACTTCACGATGCCCATGCTGATGGACAATAGAGGTATGACTGCTGAATCCTACACAAATGCACTTTATATGCACTTACACGAGTGCATGGATTGTGCGATCCCTAACAGAACCAAGATGTTATCCTCCATAAAAAGGAAGCCAATCTGGTGGTCCCCTGCCATAAACAAACTCTACAACAGAAGAAGGAAACTGTTGCAAAGAAAGGAGCAAAGGGAACTCCCTGGTCAGCCTCAGTAAGAAGCTGAGATCCCTCATAAAATCCTCCAAAGCTAGTTACGAAAACAACTGCCCCGACTCTAAAGACAACCATAAAGCATTCTATAGCTATGTCAAGAATCTCAATGGCAACACTCAGATCTGCTCTGAGTTACAGCACAATGGCACTAAATATACAGAACCAACTGATATTGCAAACATCCTGGCAGATAGGTTCAGTGCTAACTTTACCCCCTTTCAGTGCTAACTTTACCCCCTCTCATCCCCCTCTCTTACCCCCTCTCATCCCCTAAAGGACCCATCTCTATACCGGAAGAATGCAAAGTTCCTGTAATCATGGATGCACAGGTAAAAAAAAAAAAAACACTTTCCAAAGCCAAGAACACAGCATCCATGAGACCTGACAACATCGCAGGCGGTGTTCTACATGAAATACAGAACAAACTGGCACCCCACCTAAGTACCACGTTCAATCATAGCTTCACCTCAGGCTATGTGCCCATTGAATGGCGCACAGCGACGGTTATCCCACTCCACAAAGTGGGAGCCACCATGGACCCCAGAAACTACCACCCCCCCCATTAGCCTGACGAGCCTGGTCTGCAAGGCTATGGAACGTATCACCATGGAACTTATAAACAATGACATTGGTAATCTCCAAACTCAGGACCCCACCCAGTTCAGGTCTGTAAAAGGCAGACCATGTCTCCTAAACCTGATGGACTTCTTTGAAGTGGTCACCAAGCCGTAGATGAGGGTATGGTGGTTCACACAGCCTATTTAGATCTTGCCAAGGCTTTCGACACCATCCCCCACTCTGGAATTATAGATAAACTTACTAAACTAGGTATAAATCTCTATGTCACAAGATGGGTTGCCAACTGGCTCACTAACAGAACCCACACTGTGAAAGTAGCAGACTCCAAATCCAACTTCAGACCAGTGACAAGTGGAGTACCACAGGGTTCAGTCCTGGGTCCTCTCCTGTTTGGTATCTACTTCTCTGAAGTACAGGCTAACACAGAAGGTCTTTGGCTAACAAAGTTTGCAGGTTGGAAGGCTGGCCTAATGGTTAAGGTGTTTGCCTTACCAAACACAAGGTACAGCGTTTGAATCTCACAGGGGATAATTGGCTAGGCTTAAAATGGCTTGCACGGGCAGTTAGCCTAGTACTAACCTATGAATCATTTTCCCTATAAGATGACTGCAAACTAGGAGCCATAATCAAAACTCCAAAAGATGTGGACATCCTACAAAAGGGCCTCGCTGAGACAGATGCCTGGTGTCAAAGCCATGGCCTCAAGCTCAATGCCAAAAAGTGCACTGTCATCCCTTTTGGTAAAAACTCTGTACCCATAAACTACCGCATAGGCGGTAGACTACTTAACACCAAAAGTGTGATAAGAGACCTTGGGACACAGGTGGACAGTAGTCTCTCCTTTGATAATCACAACGCCACAGTAGTCAGGAAATCCTATGTGGCACACCTCATCAGAAAAGGTTTTTCATCCAGGAAAAAGAAGTCATTCTTCCCCTCTACTCATCACTCATTAGACCTATTATAGAGTACAACGCCCCATGTACCTCACAAGACATCTAAAACAACTGGAAAGGCTGCAGAAATACCTCACAAAGAGGATTACTGGCCTCAAACAGATGTCCTATGCAGACCATCTCAAAAAACTGCAGATTTGCTCCATCGCATATTGCCTACTCAGAGGCGATCTCTGCCTAACACACAGAGCTATGTCAAACCCAGAGGTTTTGGACATGCTCCACTTAAAGAAATCCTAATCCCTCCGAGCTACACGCTCTAGGGACCTAAACCTTGTCACCACAATAAACAGAACATGCTGGAGGGATAGATTCCTGTCCCAGAGACTTCCCACACTCTGGAACAAACTACCTATATCAAACAAAGCTCCTCATTAGCAGTCTTCAAGAAAAATCTTAAGGACTGGATGGGAGATGGGAAATTCACCCTGGGGATCACTTCTGTGGCTCTGCTCGACAGTGGCACAGGAAAATAATTTTCTTAGGTGGCGAAAGCCACGGTACTTTTTGGCTAGGCTTATATAGGCCATAGGGCCAATAGCCTAGTACCTACCTATGAACTACTGACTCGCACATTATCTTAACAGACCATGTAGCCTTTATTGAATCCTCACCAGTGTCGCCTTTATTGAATCCTCACCAGTGGAAGCAATAACAAATCAAAAACCAGAACAAATGTTTAACAGCCCTTAATAGACACCGTGTCAACTGCATAAAATTGATTTAACAATGCACTGTACATGTGCCAGCAAAGTAAACATACATATGCATGGTATATCACTAAGACATCAGTGTTCTTTTCATTTTACTGAAATAACAAGTGCTGCAATATAATGTTACTGTATAATTACAATAATCATGGTCAAAAAAAAAAGAAAAAAATATCTCTTGTTTTTCCTGCTTTACTAGTTTAGTCCAGTTTCAGAGTTGCTGATTCCTGGGCTTTGGTTGTAGTTCCTGTGTACTGTTTCCTTGCCTTATTTGGGGGAGAGGAAGTTACCTTGCTTACCAGTGGGAGTGGGAAGCATTGAGCTGCCTTTTGTCCAGTTTTGTGAGGTTTCAGCCAGTAACTAGTAGTTTATTGGTCGTTTTGGGCCAGTTTCTAGCTTTTTCCAGCCCCCTGGTATAAAACGCGGTAAACGCATGTTTTTCAGCTTGTACCTACTCAGCACAGACTCCACGTGGGCCAGCAGAGTAATCCAGGCTGCAGAGAGCTACTAAGTATAATTTTTGTTGCTTTCCACATCTGAATACCTAGCGACTGTATTTCGCCTGCCTTTCTGTACACTGAAGCTGTTTTTACTGCATTTAACTTAATATTGCACTTGGAATCCTTGTTTGTTACTATTTGACTGTATTTGTAGCAAATTCTTCTGTGTAAGCTGTAGTAGCTGATTCATAGCATTTATAAGTGTTCGCTGTACCTGTTTCTGCCTGTTTTGTGAAAAAAAAGAAAAAAAAAAGAAAAAAAATATCTCTTGTTTTTCCTGCTTTACTAGTTTAGTCCAGTTTCAGAGTTGCTGATTCCTGGGCTCTGGTTGTAGTTCCTGTGTACTGTCTCCTTGCCTTATTTGGGGGAGAGGAAGTTACCTTGCTTACCAGTGGGAGTGGGAAGCATTGAGCTGCCTTTTGTCCAGTTTTGTGAGGTTTCAGCCAGTAACTAGTAGTTTATTGGTCGTTTTGGGCCAGTTTCTAGCTTTTTCCAGCCCCTGGTATAAACGCAGTAAACGCGTTAAGCGATTTAGTGAGCTGCCACTGTTGCACACTAGGGCAGCGCCGGTTAAGCAGGTTTAAACTATTCGGGCTACCTAAAGTCCACTCTTTAAATTTTCCCTTAAAACTACCTTCCTCGAACTATACTACTGATCTAATCAGCGTATCCTATAATTAAAAAGATCATCTCTACTTGACTCCAAGTAGACTATTCTCTATCTGTTAAACGTAGCACTTGCTCCTACAGTACTTATTACCTTGATACGGCACACTTGTCATAGATAGTACCCCAAAAAGGCAACCCCCCCATTTCTCGGTCACTCATGTCCCCTGGAATCTTTTTTTTAAAGTTTTTTTGTCTATTCCTTCTAGCATGTCGAGGGATCAGTTGCTAGTGTCCTCTCCTGCTCAGCTGGTGAACCTGGGAATATACAATTGCCTCATGTACACAGACAACCCTCTCCTCCTCCCACAAAACACAAAAACACAAATACATGCGAGAGATGCAACTATACGGCCAAACTGGAGGCTGAGCTCTCTCAACATAGGACTGGCAAAGACCAGTAAGGAGGAGAAGGTTACCACATACACTATAGACCCAGTCTCACATAGTACCATTACAACATCAAATCATACACATAAAACACACAAAGACATACTCGGAGGCTCTGATCAAAAATCTACCAAAACAGCAGAGGCCACCAAAGCAGACGCCCAAACAACCACCACCTCAGAACACAACACCTGCAACACATAGACCTCACAGTCAGAGTGTCAAACAGTCACAGCCCTTAAGGCCAAACACAATGCCAGACACACTAGTCATTGGTGACTCCATAGTCAGACACACTGACGTCCCGCTCACCAGACTGCGTAAGGAGAAGGTTACAGTAAGCTGCCTGTCAGGCGCTAGAATCCGCCACATAACGCAAGCACTCAGGTCTCTCAACAGCAGGTACAAATATGACTCAGTCATTGTCCACGCTGGTGTAAACGACCTGAGACGTACCTCCTTGGACTACATGAAAAGAGACATTGAGGAGCTCTCTGATTATGTAGCCCAGGCAGGTATGACCCTGACCTTGAGCAGTATCCTAGCTTCACCAAGAATGATGCCACAATACAGAGATAAGATGATCAGCTTTAACAATTGGCTTAAACACTGGTGTCATTCAAAGGGGATCCAGTGTCTGTCTGTCTGCCTGGGATGACATGCTGGACAAGCCACGCTGCTTCGCAAGGGACGGCTTGCACCTGTCACCCCTGGGATTCCGGATATTGGCAAAGGCTCTTGCCACCCCATAGTGCCTTTTTTAGGCAAGGCTCAAATTCTAAACCTACCACCCTAGAACACAAAAAAGGAAAAAAACTAAAGGTAATGCTGCTCAATGCCAGAAGTCTAAATCTCAAAATGCACGCACTCGAGGCCCTTCTCAGTATGGAGAACATCGATGTCTGTGCTGTGACAGAAACCTGGTTCAAGGCTCCTGAGAGCACCCCAGCGCTATCAGGTTTTACCTCATATCATGCGTTCCGCCCCAAAATCCGGACAATACCAAGAAAGGAGGGTATCCATATTCATCAAGGACACCCACACCTCAAGACTGGTGGCAACGACGATGCATCGGAGACCATCCAGGTGCAATTAACCATAGGCAAGACTGCTCTGCAAATTGTAGCATGTTACAGGCCACCCTCACAAACTCAGGAACCTCACATGGCCTTCCTGAAAACACTAGAGGGATAAATGTATCACCAAACACCATCATACTAGGTGACTTCAATTACCCTAATATAGACTGGGAACACTACTCAAGCCCAAACACCCTAGCCCAAAAGTTCCTGGAATTCATAAACTCAAATGCCATGGAACAACTAGTCACCATCCCACAAGAGGAGATAACATACTTGATCTCATCATCACGAACATGGGAGCACAATGTTCAACACCGGAGGTGTACCCCTCACTGGTGAGATCAGATCACAAACTAATCTCGCTGGAGGTCCTCATCCCACCCCACCTGAAATAAAAAAGACCACAGTAAAGAGCTTCTCAAAAGCCGACTTCACACTTCTAAAGACTAGTGTGGTCTCCTTTAAGGCCCCCGAGCTGGCGGAAAACAGTACTCAAGCCGCTGTATCACTTACAAATGCCTTCTACCAGCACCTGCAGGACTGCATGGATAAGGCAATCCCAAGCAAAACAAAGACTCTTTGTACCAAAGGCAAGCGTCCAGTCTGGTGGACCCCAGCCATAAACAAACTCTACAACAAAAGGAGGAAGCTACTACAAGATAGAGCAAAATCCTTAAAAGGTAAGACACCCTTGATCACTATAAGTAAAAAACTAAGAGCTCTCATAAAATCATCCAAAGCAAATTTCGAGAGAAAAATAGCTAAAGACTCAAAAGACAATCACAAGGCCTTCTTTAGCTATGTTAGAAACCTGGGAGGAAACTCCCAGATATGCTCAGAGCTAGTTCAAAATGATGTGAAGATTACTGATCCTACAGACATTGCCAACATACTGGCTGACAGGTTCAGTGCAAACTTCTCCCCTCCCCCAAAAAGGAGAGATATCTATACCAAACGATTGCAGCCCCCAAACATCTCCAGCCCAAGTGAGAACTGCTCTCTCCAAAGCAAAAACACAGCATCCATGGGACCTGATGGTGTCCCCGGCTGTGTGCTCCACAAACTCAATGAGGAATTAAACCCACAGCTAGGACAGCTGTTTAATCAAAGTCTTACCTCTGGATACGCACTCCAGGAGTGGCGCACTGCAACTGTGGTCCCACTTCACAAAGGCGGTGCCTCCACCGACCCTGGAAATTACCGGCCCATTAGCTTGACAAGCCTTATCTGCAAAGCCATGGAGAGGATCATAATGGACCTCATAAATAAAGACATAGGGAATTTGCAGACTTTGGATCCAACCCAGTTTGGCTTTGTCAAAGGCAGATCATGCCTTTTAAACTTGGTTGACTTTTGAAACAGTCACCAAAGCCATTGATGAGGGAAAGGCAGTCCATACAGCCTACCTTGATCTGGCTAAGGCCTTGATACAATACCCCACTCGGGTATCATTGAAAAACTCATCAGCTTAAATGTCAACCCATACATCACAAGATGGGTTGCAAACTGGCTGAGTGACAGAACCCACAGGGTCAGAGTTGCTGGCGCCATGTCAGACTCAAAGCCTGTCACAAGTGGTGTCCCACAGGGCTCAGTCCTGGGCCCACTCTTGTTTGGCATCTACTTTTCCAGTACAAGCAAACACAGGAGGGTTATGGCTGACAAAGTTTGCAGATGACTGCAAACTGGGCCATAGTAGAAAACACATCTGACACAGATATCCTTCAGAAGGGTCTCACAGAAGCGGATAACTGGTGCCAGAGCCACGGCCTAAAGTTAAATGCCAAAAAATGCATAGTCATACCCTTCGGGAAAAACAAGGTTACCCCTAGCTACCAAATAGGTGGCAATCCACTGAGCACAGAAGAAGTTATCAGGGACCTGGGGACCCAGGTTGATAGTAGTCTGTCATTCGACACCCATGTAGCTAAAGTAGTTAGGAAGACCTTCTACATTGCCCACCTTATCATGAAGGGATTCTCATCTAGATCAAGGGAGGTCATAGTCTCCCTTTACTCGTCACTCATCAGACCAATGATTGAGTACAATGCCCCATTCGGAATGTATCTGACCCGACACTTGCAGCAGCTGGAGAGGCCACAAAAGTTCCTCACCAAAAGGATAAAGGGTCTCAAAAATCTGTCCTATGCTGCCCGACTGAAAGAACTCCAGCTCTATTCAGTCGCCACCGCTTGCTCAGAGGTGACCTTTGCCCAACACACAAGGCCATGTCAAACCCAGATTTGATGAATATGCTTCACCTCAAAAAATCTAGATCCATCAGAGCCACAAGGGCGGGAGACTTAAACCTCGACACGGCTATTAATAGGACGTGCTGGAGGGATAGATTCATCACCCAAAGACTCCCCATGCTGTGGAACAAAATCCCGGTACATGTGAGGCAGAGCACCTCGCTGGCCTTGTTCAAGAGAAATCTTGACCAATGGATGGGAGATCGCAGATATACCCCAGGGATTACCTCAGTGTCACTGCTCGACAGAGGCACAGCAAAATAATGGGTATAGTTCCCCATACTAAAGGGGTGGCGTAAGCCACAAAACGATGGGCTAGGCTTGCAAATGCCCTCGGGCAGATAGCCTAGTATGAACCTATGAACCTATGAACAGAGTTGGCTCCATGCTTCGCCAGCACCCTCAGTGCAGACATCCTCGGCACCAGGATCTGTGTCCTCGCCTTCGGTGCCAACCATGATATTCATTCCTATTTCGGTTCCAACCACGGCACCACTAACTTCGGTGTCATCCTTTGTTCCCACATTGGCTTTGATGACTGTACATGCCACGGCACCATCCCAGTCCACAGTGCCGACAGTCTCCTCTGCTCCATGGACTCTGATGACTGTACATACCTAGGCACCATCCCCATTCATGGTGCCGACAGTTTCTTTGGCTCCATCGGCTCCAAAATTCGAATACCTGCCAAGGACAGGATATTCTCCAACTTACAACCCTTTCTTAGGGCAGAGGTTTAGTTCCTTTCATGAAGACCGGATTCCCCTTCAGCAGCCTCCTTTAGATCCACTAGGAATTTTTCTGAACCAGACCTAGTGCGGGTTGTGTATCAGCTTCTGGCAGCTAGGGGATTGCCCATTCCAGCTAGACCTTCTGTCCCTCCTGGCTCGTTATCCTTTACCTCATCTTCCTTGGCTTATTCTCCTCCAGCATCCTCCCTGTTCCCGGTACCAAAGTCCGGTTTGGTACATACAGTCTCGGCTCTGACAACAGTCTCTCTCCGGTCAGCCTCTGACCACCCTTGCTGCATAGGCTACGATGGAGCCAATGCTTTCTCGGAGCAGTGCTTGGACCGTCCATACCTTGGTACCTAATCCGGCGCATATTTTCTCGCTGGCACAATGTCCACTGCTCCGATGGCTTCCATTGCTCTCGGAATCCCTCAACTGGAGGTGGGCCTGCTGTACAGGTGATGGAAAGGGCCCTTCATTCCGAAGGCTCACAGCCAGCACCTAGGACACCAGCATCAGAAACCTCCCCCTAGCATGCTCTTCTCCCAACCCGCTATGTCGGGTTCCTGGGCACAGGAGTCACAAGAACTCCCTGTGAAGGGAACCCCTTCTCCGGAGTCCTTCTTAAAAGATCCCACTGGAGAGTCACCCCGGAAGAAATGGTGCAAGAGAAAGCCCCTTGACTCCCCGGTGGAATCTATGACAGAAGAAACCGATTGTGATGAAAGAGAAGGGTTCCCACACTTTCCCCCAGATGACGTTTCATTTGGAGACATTCTCGCAATCCTCAAACACTGTGGGGAATGGAAGTCCTCTAACCCTTTTTCTAAGGAATTGGCGTTTCTGCAAGCCTTTCGTGCCCAGCCACCTACTTCTTGGGTGACCCCAGCAGCAGATGATCTTGTTAAATTAATTGTGCAATGTGCCTGGAAGGCCCCGGACAATGTAGAACCTGTCCTCCGGAAGCCGGACAAAATTTTATCTACACCTGAAGACCAGCGCCACTGGTCAAAGCAGCTGACAGTTGATTCTATGGTCGTGGCGGCGGCTACCAAGACGGAACTGGCAGAAAACAGCTCCACTGTTCATCCTCCAAACAGGGAGTCGCGGACCATGGACAGATTAGGGAAGCGGACCTATGCATCAGCAACCTTCGCCATTCGGTCGCCGAATTATCTGGCACACTTTACTCGACTAAATACAAACTCTTTCCAACCACCAAAAGAACTCGCTTCTCAAAAAACAGCATCAACAACATAATCATGAGGAAAAAACATTCACAGAGATGCTTTTAACTTTTTATTACACGTTCTGGTGCCTCGCCCATTCGCCTTCAATGGAACAATTTTCTACCAAAAAATCACCTCCTTATAAACCAATATTACAATCAATTATCAAAACAATGAATCAATTAAATAAGTAATTCATAGTCTTTACTGGTTATCTTAAAGTGCAGTCACACAGTGCATGAATTTATAAATCTAAAAGGGAAAATACATTACACATCTATCAAATACCATACAGATCATATAATATGAAGAAATAATGTAAACAAATAGTATAAAACAAATAATCCATGTGTGCACAAATTCATTTACATGAAAAAATTGATTAATTAAATTGTTTTAATAACTGATTGTAATATTGTTATATAAAGGATGTGATTTTTTGGTAGTAAATTGTTCCAATGAAGGCGAATGGCCGAGGTACCAGAACATGCAATAAAAAGTTAAAAGCATCTCTGTGAACGTTTTTTCCTCATGGTTATGTTGTTGATGCTGTTTTTTGAGAAGCGAGTTCTTTTGGTGGTTGGAAGGAGTTTGTATTTTTTGCGAATCTGATAACCATGAGTTTGGATAATGTCAGCATACCTGCTATCAATGATGGAATACTGTTTGCTGATTTCGTGATGGAAAGAGAGTGGAAGATTGCTGGTGCAGAGTTTTGGTTGACTTTTGAAGATAATACTGCTGTGGAGAAGTTCATGCTGTTGGAGCCTCTCATGTCCAAAGAGGTGACTGTATTTTATGATTTAAAACTGTTGGAAAAGTATGTATGTGTCTTTGGGCATTACACCTAGGGGGCTTCGTATTGATCGATTACCTGCTGGGGGGTTTGCTGAGGATGAAAATTATTTATTATGTGAATGGAGACAAGTGGCTTTAGAATGTACTTTAAATTGGCTCAGAGTTCTAATCAAATGGAACACTAGAACTATTGAGAAATTGCGGGAGGAAATTACAGACTTGCAGAATTATTTGATAGCAACAGCTTCCAATAGGGTGCTCCAGAGCACATTTAAGAACATCAGTGTAAAAATTAGTAAAGTGGAACAAAATGTGCTTGAGCATAAAAAACGGAAATTAAGTAGGGATGTGAAAGACTTTGAAAATAATACTGTGTACACCTGGCAATGCAGAGGACGTCATCAAAGATTTAAATCTAAAGCACGCATATCCAAGAATGTCAACGGGTCTTAATGCTCATCAGTTGAAACCAGTGGGAGCAGGAAAAGTGCCTCTCTTGAAGAGATTGGCAGTGAAAGTTCACCAGAAAGAGCAGAGGGACTTACAAAAAACACTCAGGTCTCCAGCTCGGTACCCTCACAGGTACAAACCCATTCCAGAAAAAAATCTAGGGAAATGCAACAACAATCAGTAGAAGTAAAGACAGTAAGAACATTTTTGAATTCTGCCTTAGTGAATTCTCCAAATGTGAGCATAAATGAGAATTTGGTAAATAACCATACTCTACCGAACCTAACTGGGAAGTCTGGTAATGAAACAGTTAAATTTTACATATGTGCCGTGTATTGCTGATGTTGCTTTAAATGTGGTCATTCTTTCAAATGTGTATTTAACTACTGAAATGCAAAATGTGTTACTGAAGGGGGCCAAATTTGTACCCACGAGGATTCCCGCATTAGCGGACATTATAACTGATGTTAAGAGGTTTGTTCGCAAACTGAATTTGAAAGTATTTTTTCATGATCGGGAGAAAAAATGTGTTCAGGATATATGTGATATTTCTGAAAATGATGATTTATTAAATTTAAGTATATATGATTAGGACCTGGACATGTTGCTTGCAGATGATGATTGTGAACGTGATAGTTCCTATTGTGGGGATTTCTGTATGGGTTATAGGCCTATACCTAATTTTCCTTCTTAACAGTACCTTTATGCCTCCCAAATGTTCGAATGCCATTAATGTGTTTGAAAATAGTGTGTGCTAAAATTGAATATGAATTTTGTAGATTTTGTAAAACACACAGACTATAATCTTAGTAAAAATGAATGGCTAGCATTAAAAAAACTAAGAACATTTTTAGACAGAATAGTTGTCAAAGAAGCGGACAAGGGAGGTAATTGGGTTGTTATGAATGTTGAACATTATGGGAATATGGTACAGGATTTGTTTATTAAAAAAAATCTCTGGAAACCTGGTGTAACAGTTTAGTGAGGAACGTTGTGAATTATTGGAAAGAGGGGAATGTTTGGACTTTTTGAAACCAAACAATGCCAAGAAGTTGATTGTAAATGAACCCAAGCACCTTACTTATATGCTATACCTAAAATTCACAAAGATGTTAGAAATCCCCCCGGGAGACCTATAATTTTAGGTATAGGCTCATATATAGAAAGAGTCAATACATTTTTGGATTTCCATCTTAAAAGTACACTTGGCCTGCATTGTGTCTCACATTAAAAACACAAGTGAAGTTTGTAAGCATTTATGTAACATGAAGTGGGATAAAGATCATTTCTGGGCCACCATCGATGTTGACAGCTTTGTGTACCAATATAGAGAAAAAAATGGGGTTTAGAAGCTGTGATAAAAAGTGATGGGATAAGGCACTCATACCTTCTTCTTGCTATCTCTTTTGGAGTTTAATTTGACGCAAAACTCTTCCACACAAAATAATTGTATTTACAATCTAGAGGTACAGCGATGGGAGCAGCATTTGCCCCATCTTATGCCATTTTATACATGGGTGAATTTGAAAAACAAATTGGTTTCAAAAATCTTTTTTGTAAATAATGCGGTGTATTACAAATGTTACTAACTCATTTTTGTGAGTAGGGGTGACAAGTTGCAGTTTGAAAAATTTATGGAAGATCTCAACAGGAATACACATGGACTTAAATTTGTTTGGCAATGTAAGGATGACAACATAGCCTTTTTAGATGTTGAGTTTTGCATAAATGGGCAGGACAAAGTTCAACATAGACCATATAGAAAACAGACTTCAGTGAATATTTTTATATGCTGATAGCATGCATCCCCCTCATTTACTTAAGAGCACTGCCATATAGTGAATTCAGAAGGACTTTTTTCAACACTTCTGAAAAGGAGCTAAGAGAAGGTTTCATGAGTGAGATACATGAAAGGATATCTCTATGGGGTTATTCTGAGACAATCCTATCTAAAGCCCAGCAAAAGATTTGTAAACAAGGACATGGGTAGGTCACCATTGTGGAGAAGTAGACCAGTCACAAGAAGAACAAAAGTTATTTTTTGTAACTAAATTTTCTGATTTTTCTGTAATTATGGAGGGGATAGTGAGACAGTTTTGGGATATAGTAACCGAGGATGTTATGGTGGGAAATCTTTTTCCAAACATATTTATTACATTCTCATATGGCAGGCACAATAATTTAAAGGAATTACTCAACAGGAAAATGAATGAGATAGGGAATGGTAAATCAGATGGAATGTACAGATCTGGGAAAATGTTCTGTATGTAATGGTATTAAAATCAATGGGAAATCATACTTTGCAATGGAGACATTTAACTGCAACTCATGTGGGGTAATCTATATTACTGGATGTAACTGTTTAAATACACAGTGGTACATAGGACAGACTACTAGGAAGGTCAAGGTTTGCATCTTTAGAACACATTGGAGACATTAGAAGGAAGAACATGGAAAGGCCTGTAGCTGATCATTTTATATCTGTGCACAATGGGCAAATGGGGGGGGGGATTCATTTTCAGCATATTAGCACAACTTAAAGTATATACTGGCAACTTTGAAAGGGAATTAAATAAACTTGAATATAGAACAAGAAGTTATGTACTCACAATAACGTTCGATGTATGTAGTCCATCTCACCTCACATTCTTACCCGTGGGTTCAGAGCTGAACCTCGGCTCCGACTGGGCCATACTCTAGCTTGAAGTCTTCAACTGGCTCATGGCTAAGAGGTATCCCATGCTGCACTGCTCCCTTTCCCCAGATCTTGTTTGCTGCAAGCTCAGGCAATCACACCCCACACACACACACACACACACACACACACACACACACACACACACACACACACACACACACAACACAGAGAGGAAGAACCTCTAGGCCCTCCAGGAGGGGGGGAGGCGGGAGGGTAAGTAAGAATGTGAGGCGAGATGGACTACATACATTGAATGTTATGGGGAGTACATAACTTCTTGATATTATGTAGTCCAATCTCGCCTACATTCTTACCCGTGGGACAGCGTCCCCAGCACCTGAACCTTGGGCGGCTCAGTGGAAAATACTCCTGAGCATTGTGGAACCAAAGGAAGATCTTCCTCTGGATATCAAATCCAATTTGTAGTGACCGATAAAGGTGTGAGGGGATGCCCATGTAGCCGCAGCACAAATATTATCCATAGACATCCTGGCCTGAAATGCCGCAGAGGTAAACATAGATTGTGTAGAATGAGCCTTCACCTTAACAGGTAATTCCTTACCGCTTGAGGCATAAAGTAAGGAAATACAACTAGAGATCCATCTGGAAAAGGTTACTTTAGAAAGAGGAGACCCAAGTCTATTGTCTGAAAACAAGACAAATAGCTGATCTGACTTCCTAAGATCCTTCGTTCTATGTAAACAGAAATGCAATTGTCTATGAACATCTAGCTGGTGGAATTTAAATTCTGCCTTATTAGAAAATTCTGGGAAAAACACAGGCAGCTCAATAGACTGGTTGAGGTTAATAACCGAAGCAACCTTTGGCATAAAGGAAGGATTTGGTCTGAGGGAAACCCTATCCCTGTGAAATACCAAGTAAGGAGGTCTAACTGACAAAGCTTGGAGCTCAGAAACTCGCCTAGCTGAAGTGATGGCTACCAAAAAGACGGTCTTCCATGACAAATATTTCAAGTCACAAGTTGCTTCAGGCTCAAAGGGAGACCATGCGATACACTGTAGCACAAAACTGAGGTCCATGGCATTACGGGATCAAAGACTGTGGGCCGAAGCATCATAGTATCCTTTAAAAATGCCTTACAAAGTCTATGCGCCATTAGACTGGGTTCATTAGCAACGTGAAAGGTGGAGATAGCTGCTAACTGAACTTTAATGGTTGCGGCAGCTGACCCCTGACTGAAAAGCATGGAGAGAAATTCCAGAACTGATGAAATTGGTACAGTGTAAGGGTCAATCTGCCTTTCATGAGCCCAGATGGAGAATCTTTTCCATTTACTGGAATAAATCTTCCTAGTCAAAGGCTTATGGGAAGAAGACAGAATATGAACTACTTCCGGAGAAAAATGATGAAGCCTGACTAGTGATGGAACTGGAGTAGCCAAGCTGTCAACCGGAGGGTCTGAAGAGAGGGATGGAAATGCCTTGACATACGAGGTCAATAGGTCTGGCTGTGGGTCCAGAATCCAGGGGTCGTCCAAGAGATAGGGATGGAGAAAGGGTAACCAAATTTGACAAGGCCAGTGTGGAGCAATCAGAATCATTCTGCTTCCCAAGAATTGTGCTTTCTGAATAACCTTTGCTATCAGAGGAACAGACGGGAAGGAATAAAGTAGACCAGAGGGCCAATCGTGAACTAGAGCGTCCCAGGGTGTCTCCCCCTGAGGGGGGATAAGGGTGAAGTAGCTGCTGCACTTGGTACTGAGAGGACTGGCAAATAGATCGCAGCAAGGCTAACCCCATCTGCGGAAAATCTGCTCCGCAACCTGCTTGTTCAGGGACCACTTGTGAGGCATCAGAATAGCTCTGCTCAACCTGTCGGCAATCACGTTGGACTTCCCCGGAATGTGCGTTGACACAAGAAAGCATTGGGAAGACACTGCCCACTGCCACACTCGAATAGCCTCTCTGCAAAGGGGATACGACTTGGTTCCCCCCCCTGTTTGTTCAGATACCATACCACCGACATGTCTGAATGGATTGCAATTGTCCCGAGAGGAAGAAAGCTCTGGAGTGCTTGCAACGCTAATAGCACTGCTCTCATCTCCAAGACATTGATATGCAAATGTATCTCGTGCTCTTGCCACATGCCTTGGACTGTCCTACCGAGATAAAGCTCACCCCCCCACCCAATCTGGGAGGCATCTGTGATCACCGTGGCAACTGGAGAAGGTGGAACGAAGGGCTTTCTCACACTTAGATTGCTGATCTGAAGCCACCAGCGTAGATCCTGTTTGCACTTGTCTGTAATCATAAGATGGGAAAGTGGAAGGTGTTGTAGGGACCATTGAGCAAACAGCAGCCGCTGAAAGAGCCTCATGTGTAGTCTTGCAAAAGGGACTAGCATAATTGTGGCAGCCATTGTCCCTAACAATTTGAGAACCATTTTTGCCTTTACCTTTTTCAGTGGAAGCAATGCGTAGACCTGTTGTTGCAAAACCGGAATTCTTTCTTGTGGTAAGAAAGCCCTCATGAGCATGGTGTCTAATTCAGCACCTATACAGGTGACACGCTGCGAGGGCAACAAGGCAGACTTTTCCCAGTTTACTGTAATACCCAATCATTGACACAGTGCAATGGTGGCATCCCTGCTCTGTAGTAGTAGATACCTGGTGGTGGCAGACAGGAGACAGTCGTCTAGGTACGGAAACACTTGGAATCCCTGAAGTCTCAAGTGAGCCATCACCACTGCCATACATTTGGAGAACACCCTGGGGACTGTGGTGAGACCAAAGGGCAGGGCTCGAAACTGAAAATGACTAGCTCCCAGCTGGAAGTGTAAATGACTTCTGGATGCCCTGTCCATCTTTATATGGTAGTAAGCATCCTTGAGGTCGATGGAGCACATCCATACTTCTTTCCCCAACAATGGGAGAATAGACTGTAAAGTGACCATTCGGAACTTGGACTTTTTTACATGGAGGTTCAAGCGGCTGAGATCCAAGATGGGTCTCAAATCCCCTATTCTTTTCAGCACCAAAAAGAATCTTGAGAAGTCCCTAATCTGAGCCGGTCTGAGGGGACATGCTGGATGGCTCCTTTTGCTAGCAGCTTTTGAACTTCTGAAGCTGCGGAATCCCTTTGACTGGGTGGGACATCTGGGATTCTCTTGGTTGGCAGGGGATGAGAAGAGAAGGGAATATGACATCTTCCGGAAATTATGTTTAATACCCACTCGACCTGGGTGATGCCTTGCCAGGCTTCTAGGTATAGTGAAATGCGACCCCCGACTGGCTCTGGAGAAGCACAGTCGGGCCTCCCATCAGGAGCGTTGGTAGGAGGAACAGAGAAAGGAATCATGGTCCCCCTGGTTACGCGGGCCTCCTCTGCCTTTAGGGTGGCGTCTACCTGAGTTACCACCCCCACCCCTGTCTCTGGATGGGGAATCACTTTGTGCGTCTTGAAAAAACGTCTGCGGCTTTCTGAACCACATTTTCTCACCCTTCTGTCCCTTGGGATAAGGTCTAGAAGGCATGGAAAAATGGACTCCCATGGCAGACAGGGTTTTTCCTTCCTGCTCGCACCTAGTGAGAGTATCCTTCATCTTGGTTCCGAACAACGATGAACCGTCAAATGGGGCGATGGTGAACGTAGACTTGAAGGTCTCCACGAAATTATACAGGCGCATCCAGGAGTGCCTCCTAAGAGAGACTCTGGAACTCGCTGCCCTACTCGCTCCGTCGGCTGCATGCGAGATCAGCCTCATGGAGTAGTTAGTAATGGAATTTAGGGTAGACATCTGGGCATTAACCTTCTGAGCCGCCGCGTCGGAAACGTTACCCTGCAGAGACTCTACAAGCTCTTTTAGGAGATCTCTTTGGAGCCGTGTAAAATGTGACAAATAGTTCAGCGACTGCAGAGTAAAGGCTGCTGAAGAAAACGTTTACTTTTCCCATACCGGTCCATGGTCCTAGACACCTTGTTAGGGGGATGGACGGTAGATGAAATCTCAACTAGTTCCTTCTTGGTGGCCGCTGCCACCACCATGGCATCTACTGGAACTCCCTTTGTGAGAAATTCCTTGTCAGTGGGGGTGGACAGAAACTTGTTGGGTCTCCTGGGGACTGGTTCCACAGTGTCAGGGGTTTCCCACACCCTTTGACAAACAAGATCCAGAAGTTCATCTAACGGGGGAGAAACCCAAGAGGTGGAGAGTTGAGACCCAAAGGCCTTCAGGAACACAGACTCCTCCTCAGATGTAGATTTGGAGGGCCAGTCGCCTCTCTGCTTCAAGATCTCCAGGATATCGGAGAATGAGATATCTTCAGAGGACGACTTGGGGGACCCCTCTGAATCCTCGAGGTCGGTGTCCGAAGTGATAGACTCATCCTGGGAGTCGATGTGCTTCCTCTTGCACACTCTTTTTCTGGGGGGCTCCTCAGACAAACACTCTGGGGAGACCTCAGAAAGTTGGGGACCACTCATGGAGGTATCCTGAGGCCTTGGGTCTCCGCTGTCCAAGGACAGAGAGTTATAAGAAACAGATACCGGTGCTGGAGGGAATAGAGTGTCAGTGACATCAGACACAGGTGAGGACCTGGCCAGCACATTCCGCATGACCTTGAAAGCTGATCCCCCCGGCTCCGAAGAACGACCAACCGTGGAAGCCCTTGGGGCTGAAGGGATAAGGTCTGAAGCCGAGGCAGGGCCCAAGCTCACCCGTGCCGAAGCACCGGGCGGGAGGCTCAGAGCCGAAGAAGATCGACCCGAGACCTCTCCCTCGGGTCCAATCGAAGAACTATGAGCCCTGGACCCCGCGGACAGAGCAGACGGGGTCGAAGAGGAGATCAGAACCGAGATGCCAGGATGGGCTACTGAAGCCGATGCAAAGGCATCAGACAGAACTGACAACTTTGGCTCCGAAGGCCGAGAAAGGCTTGGAGGAGGAACATACGAGGATGGATGGGTGACAGGCTTCGGGGCCGACTGGGCTGGAGCCGAAAACAATTTGGCCAACACTGGTGAAAATAGCTTTTGGAGCAATAAACTACTAAAAAGTAGAAGAAAAGTTATACTTGGCCACGGCCAAGAGCGAGACCACGTCTGAGTGTAACGAGCGGCAAACAAGATCTAGGGAAAGGGAGCAGTGCAGCATGGGATACCTCTTAGCCACGAGCCAATTGAAGACTTTGAGCTAGAGTATGGCAGAGTTGGAGCAGAGGTTCGGCTCCGAACCCACGGGTAAGAATGTAGGCGAGACTGGACTACATAACATTGATAATTATCACACATTATACCCTAGAGGAATGAATTTAGATAGTAATATGACTTTGTAAAAAAATAGGATGAAATTCATGAATAAAAATTGTGCTAAAAATTAATAACCTAAACAGTTAGGTTAATGTAATGTGAACAATAAGTTTGATTAAATAAAAAAAGTTTTATATAGCTTTTTCATGAGTGTACAAGTTTGTTGTTTACAGCAATTTTTTATATAAAAATGAATTTGTGCACACATGGATTATTTGTTTACATTACTTGTTCATATTATATGTTTTTTTCATCTGTATTACCCGCGGTAGTGGTGCTGCGGTAGCATTGTTGCCTCACAGCAAGACGTTGTCACGTTCGATTCTCAGCTAGAGCGTTTTCTGTGTGGAGGCTGCGTGAATGGGCGTGCCTTCGTTGAAGGCTGTGCATCAGGGCTGGTAACTCGGCACGTAAAAATCCACTACCAAACATTAGCGGACCGGAGTTCCGCTTTGGCAACCCCTAACCAGGATAAGCCGAAAGATTCAACAAGATACAACATTATATGTTTTTATCTGTATGGTATTTGATGGATGTATAATGTTTTTGACATCAAAGAAGTGAACACTTTACTCTAATCCAGAGACATAATTTCTGAAATGTCTTCCTCTTTTGGGGGGGGGGGGGGGGGGTAGTGCCTGATGAGGTATGTGACACTGTAGCCTCGCAGCTAACTACCCTTGAATCCATCTCGAGCTCCTTGATGCGCTTTATATCACACCACCGAGGGGGCAGCTCGAGCTGTCGCATCTGATGTTGTCATGAGACGTAATGCTTGGATGCGATTGTGTGACTTCGCAGACCCCTTTAAATCTTCTTTTGTCAATACACCTGTCGACGAATCTGCACTTTTTGGACCCAAGGTAAGAAACACACTTGCACATAGTGAGAAAGACAGAAAGGCCTTGTCTGCTGTGGGCATACGCTTTTCCAACCCCCAAAGGTCCTACTCCAGGAACCAGAAGGGAGGAAAGATATGGTTTAAAAAATCCCAAGGATCCTTTTGTGACACTCATGGTGAACAATCCTCCCGGGGCAGAGGGGGCAACTCGTATGGAAGACGTCCCTTTCGGGGTAGAGGGGGTCCGCGTAATCAGGGAGCCAGAAATTCTTTCGACAGCAGACCCTACCAGCACTCCTGAGCAGTGGCCTGATGCGTTCGGGGGTCGTTTTTCTCTACATCTACCAGCCTGGCATCTTATTACTACCGATGTTTAGGTGCACAGAATAATATCCAGAGGCTACCAAATACCATTTGAACTCCCAGACCCGTCAAACGAATCCCCGATGTACTGCCCAGGGGGAATTAGCAGCCTTAGAAATCGAAAAACTGCTAAGAAAAAAAAGTCTCATCCAACCAATCCCACCAGAACAGACAGGATCCGGGGTTTTACTCGAGGTCCTTTTTAGTGCCAAAAAAGACAAAGGACTGGAGACCAATCCTGGATCTCAGCCTACTGAACAAATTTATCAAACATCAAAAATTCCAGATGGTCACAGTACAGTCCATTCTTCCCTTCCTAGGGAGGGACAATTGGATGTGCTCTATAGACCTACAGGATACGTACTACCACATAAACATGGATCACCACTCCCAGAGGTTTATCCGCTTCCGGCTGGGAGCCAATCACTACCAGTTCAAGGCACTGCCCTTCGGTCTCTCGACAACCCCTTTCCTTCCCAAATGGAAAGTTTTACTAGGATGGGGATGATGGGTCAGGATGCTGAAGTGAATAGACATGAAGATCTAATGTCATGGCAAGTACATAAATTTTGTATCCTATATGAACTCATCCATTAATTTCAACAGTAGGAAAGAGTGGATAGCTTTATCCCTTGGTTGGTATTACATCAGGATACCACTGCATACAGTAACCTTATAGGCCTGAGCCTTAAGAACACATCCAACCTATACTTTTATTCAAGAAAACCATATCATAGCAAACACAGGCCACTCATTAACAGAAGACTGAAAGGGCAGATATGAACTTAACAGAATGTTCGCTTAACAGGTCTGATAGGGTGTTAGTATTACATTTTGTTATGCAAAATGCAATGCCTGAAAACCACATCTGGGGCATTTTCTGGCTTTATCTACCTACAACAAAGGATAAAGAAAGTCCACCATGCTTTTGGGTAGCTTTAGTTCTGCCAACATAAAATATGAGCCGAGAGTTACATTGCTTTAATGTATACAAGTATTCCCCTACTGCTGGGATACTGGTGGAAATGCAATGCAGATTAACAGACAAGCAAGATAAATTTCAGCAACCTTAGGTAGAAAAATAGGATTAGTACTCAACCATATAGAAAACTTATGAAAAATAAAACCTAGGTATTTGGAGGAAGGAGCTTGATGTTCTGAAACAATTCTAGCTTATGTAACCTTCTACGAAAGAGTCTTTCAAAACAAGAATTTAAGATCAGCTTTGTATGCTGGATCAAAGCAAGGCAAAGTTCATTTTTGCAGCATAGGATTTAGGCCCTTAGCAGGTGCAAGTTTCCTGACAGGTAGTTTCAACAAGAATGCACCTCTTAGGAAGAGCTTACAGATGTTATGGGCACAAGAGTGGAAGTGAGTTTGGTGAAAATTTTAAACAGCTGCTAACTGTATGTAATGTAGCCTTGTCAAAGATGTAGGACAAAAAGTACAGTTTTGTACCTACCATAAATGTAGATGTCCGAACTGGATAGCATCTGCAGTCATAACAAATGGGTTGTCCTGTCGTCAGGCAGCCCTTCGGTCGGCCGGATTCCAAAGTCTGGGTCCGGCTTCGGCTGATGTCGCACTTCACCAGACGTCATCTCTGCTGGTCTTCGGGTATAAAGGCATCAGCCGACGCCATTTTCCTCAGTGTTTCTTGCCCCAGATGCCAGTTGCCCTCTTGGAAGGCTAAATTTTGGATAAATGCCAATGTTTCCAAAAGGTAGAAGGCAAACACAAAAAATAAGCATGTATCTACATATATACAAACAAATACACCATAAGAGACTCCCCCGTAGGTAGCTATTAGGAGGCTAAATTCCCTAAGAGTACCACAGAGGGAAGGAGGGAGGGTAATCCTGACTGCAGATGCTATCCAGTTCGGACATCTACATTTATGGTAGGTACAAAACTGTACTATGTCCTTCATGGATGCATCTGCAGTCATAACAAATGGGTAGAATACCATAGCCAAACTAGGCGAGGAGGAATAAAAATTATGGTGTAGTTAGGATCCCTTGCAGTACAACAGTGGCAAACCCTGCTCGGGATCTAGAATATAGAGGTAAATTATAATGCTTGGCAAATGTATGCACGGAGGTCCAAGTAGCCGCCTCAATAATGTCCTTGGTTGCCACTCCTCGTAAGAAAGCTGTGGTAGTGGCTGTAGCCCTTGTAGAATGAGGTCTTATGTTCTGTGGAATTGGTTTTCCATGGTAGGAGTAACAGAATCTTATGCAATTTCCTATCCATTTGGAGATTGTCTGTTTGGAAATTGCTTTTCCTTCCCTTCCTGTTGCATAGGCTACAAAAAGCTGGTCAGTTTTTCTGTTACTTTTGGTTCTGTCCAGGTAGTAGCGTAACTGTCTATGTACATCCAAGGTATGCAGCATTCTTTCACCTCTGTTTTGTGGATTGGGAAAGAAGGTAGGTAGGTGGATTGCCTGGTTTAAAGACACTCTGGATACCACCTTAGGCATAAATGTAGGATTAGTTCTCATGGAAACCCTATCTTGATGGAAGATTAGGAAGGGTTGCACTGCCATTAAGGCCTGTAGTTCAAACCCTCCTTGCTGAGGTAATAGCCAGTAGGAAAGCAGTTTTCCATGACAGGTGTTGTAGATCTGCTGTTGCTGCTGGTTCAAACGGAGGGAGTGTCAACTTTTCTAGCACAAAGTTCAAGTCCCATGCTGGTAATGGTGGTTTCCTAGGAGGTTTTACATTCTTGATCCCTCTGAGGAACTGCCTGAGTAGAGGATGTGAAAAGACAGGAGGATCAAAGCTGTATTCTGCTGAAATAGCTGATGCATGTATCTTGATGGAGGAATAGGACAGGCCTGTATGTAGAAGCTCTGCCAAGTACTCCAGAATGTTAGCAATATCTATGTTCGACACATCTTTTCCTCTTTCAGTACTCCAAATGACAAACCTTTTCCATTTTCCTGCATAGTTCCTTCTTGTTGAAGGTCTGCGGGCTTCAAGGATAATGTCTTTAACCCTTTGGGAAAGGTCTGGGTTAGTTGCTGCTATGTGATGTTCCAGGTAGTCAGTTGCAAGGTTTTTAGGTTTGGATGCATGATGCTGTAGTTGTTCTGAGTTAACATCAAAGGCATCAGGGGTATTGACCACATTTTCTCCCGAGACATGCTCCTCAGCAATGGGTACCAGTGTTGTCTTGGCCAGTTCGGAGCTATCAGAATTATCCTTGGACGTTCCTCTTTGATTTTCAGTAGTACCTTGTGCATCAAGGGAAGAGGTGGAAATGCATATGCTGTCAGGCCTTTCCAGCTGAAGGATAGAGAGTCCACCTTCCATGCAAGTGGGTGAAATGTCCTTGTGCAGAATTTTTTGAGCTGGTGATTGAGTGGGGAAGCAAATAGATCTATTTGTGGCGTTCCCCATTTCTTTGTGATGGCCTCGAAGATGTCCGGGTGTAGCATCCATTCGTGAGCATCCGAGGTGGTTCTGCTTAAAATGTCTGCTAGGGTGTTCTCTTTTCCCGGTACAAATATTGCCTGTAACTGGATGTTGTAGCTGAGAGCCAGATTCCAAAGGTCCAAAGTCATTCTGCATAGGGGGTATGAATGAGTGCCTCCCTGTTTGTTGATGTACCACATGACTGTGGTGTTGTCTGTCCTTATCATCAAATGGCCTTCTTTGAGGAATGGTCTGAATTTTTGGATTGCCAGTTTTACTGCCAGCATTTCTTTTTGGTTTATGTGTAGGTGCAGCTGGTCCTGAGTCCACAGTCCTTGTACGCATTTGCCCAGCATGTGCGCCCCCCATCCTAGGTCTGAGGCGTCCGTTGTGATGGTTTGGCTTGCTCGAAAGTTGTGGAAGGGTAAGCCTGGGTTTGACTGGCATACTTGAGCCCACCATAGGAACTCCTGTTTTAGGCATGGGATTAGTGGTATTTCTGTTTCTAAGCTGTGCCTGTGTTGAGACCATAAATTCTTTAGGTACCACTGTAGCTTTCTCATATGCAGTCTGGCATGTGGGACCAAGATTATGCATGATGCCATGATGCCCAAGGCCTGCAGAACTTTTCTTGCTGTTAGTTTGTTCTGCTTTGTTAATGCCAAGAAGTAAAGAGGGAGCTCTTTTTGTTTTTCTGCAGTTAGGAATGCCATTTGTTTTACTGTGTCCAATTCACCAAGAATGTTCTTGTTTGGGATGGTATCAGCCTTGACTTTTGTAAATTGACTGTGTATCCCAGGGCTTGTAGCAAGTAAATGACCCTTTGTAAATCTGTTGTCAGCTTGCTTTTGTTGTCCGCTTGTAACAGGCAGTCGACCAGGTATGGATAAATTTGGATTCCTGTAGTCTGCAGTGAGCGATTACTGATGCCAGGCATTTTGTGAATACTCTGGGCGCAGTAGATAAACCAAAGGGCAATGCTGAGAATTGATAATGCTCTGATCCTGCAAGAAATCTGAGGTATCTTCTGCAATTTGGTCGAATGGGGACGTGCAGGTATGCCTCCTTGAGATCTAGAGTTACCAGCCAACACTCCTTGCCCAGCATGGGAAGAAGTTGCTGTAGGGTCAGCATTTTGAATTTTGGGACAATGATGTATGTGTTTAAGATGGACAGGTCGAGAATAGGTCTCCAGCTTTTCTCTTTTCTTGGCACTAGGAAGAGTCTGGAGTAGAATCCTTTGCCCTATTCTGTTATTGGTACTCTTTCCACAGCTCTCATCTTTGTTAATTCCGCTATCTGCTGCAGAGCTTCTATTTTTTGATTTGGAGGCAGGTTTGGCATTCCTCTTTTTACTGGTAAGGTGTGGAAGTGGAACCGGTAGCCTTGGTCTATGGTTTGCAAAATCCACTTGTCTTTTGTGATATAGTGCCAATTTTTCGAAAATAAGGCTAACTTTCCGCCTAATGGTGCAGCTATTTGCTCCCTGGTAGGCAGAGTCAGAGCCAAGTCACTGTGATTGTCCTGTTGCAGTGGCAGTGGTTGTGTCTGTGCCTCGGTTATTGCCTTGCCACTGTCGCCCTCTGTAGGCACCTCCTCTGGATTGATTTCTGCCCCTAGAGCGACTATTCCTGCCCCTTTGGGATCTTGTGGAGACAGGAAAGGACCAAGTTTTGGCAGGCCAGTTCCTGCTAAACCTTGGGGGCTGAACCTGTAAGAAATCTTTAACTGTTTGTACAGATTTTGCCTTTTCTTCCATTTTCTTCATTACCTGCTGGGCAGGTTCCCAAATAGACTGGCCTTATCCATAGGAGCATCTAATAGCTTTGCTTTAACATGATCCGTAAGACCTGTTCTTTCAACCATGCATGCCTTCTTATCACTGTGCCAGTCATGGCTGATCTAAATGAAGCCTCCAGTGCATCATAGCCACATTTTAAGGAATGGTTACTAACCTGTTGGATGTTATTCACCATTTCTAATACATATTTCTTATCTAAAGATTCATCAGAGGACAGTTTTTAGTTAACTGATCAAGCATAAACTCTTGGTATTGGATCATGTGAAACTGACAGTTTAAAGCTCTAGCTGAGAGAGTAGCAGAGGTGTAAACCTTTTCCCCATCTCTAAGGATCTGGATTCCCTTTCAGAGGGAATAGGGGTTTTTGCTGTGGTCGAGGCTACTGCCTTAGGCCCCTGGGATATAGTTTCGGGGTCTGCAAGTGGGGCCTTGTATAGGTGGTGATGAGTGTCTGGCACCCTGTAAAATCTATCTGGTTTGGCAGGGGCTGGAGGTAAAGAATCAGGTGCAGTGCAGACATCATTAAATGCATCGTCCACAACAGGCAGAACAGGAGGTATAGCTAAGGGCCTATGTTGTGGCAAGTGCAGAAAAGTCCTAAGCCTTTTTCTTGAGTCTGAGAAATCTTGTCCCCGCCATTGGAATTGTTCTCTCATGGCATGTAAGGTTTCCCCCTCTGGTGGAGAGGCAGCTGGAATGGATTCTTCAGCATCGGAATCTTCATAAGTGGAAAAAGGAGCCTCTGGCTGGTCTGTAATGTCTGAGTCATCCGCAGAATAGTCAGAGGACACTGGCTCGGGGGGCTCTGCTCTAGGTCTCTTTTCTGGGGGCTGAGAGGCCCTGTCTGGGTGAGATTGGGATCCCCTAATTAAGGATATTAAATCTTCTGCCAGAGTAAGCATTTGTGAACTAGAAGTGGGCCTGTGAGAGGGGGGTTTAACAGGCACTGATTTAGCAGATTTGGCTGCTTTAGCCCTGGCAAAGGCCTTAATAGACATGGCTGCAGGAGGCCTAGCAGCACCACGTGCTGGGGTAGAGACATCCAAAGGGATGGTGTCTGATAAATCACTAGGAACCACAGTTGTAGGCAAAATTTCTGAGGCCGATTCAGGTAAGGTAGCAGGAGCCTCAGTAGTAGTCATGGATTCGGCTGAAATTTGACCAGTTTTCTCGGTTTCGGCCGAAACAGAGACACTCGCGGCTTGCTTAACCGTGGTTTCGGCCGAAACCACGGACCGCGAGTGTCGGTCTTTTTCTTTGCGTTTTTTAACAATTTGGGTAGTCGGAGGATCCGACGGCATAATGTACGCAAAATCTGAGCCGAAAAGCTGTTCAGCAAACTCCGACCGACGCCTAAGCGTTCGTCGGTTGAAGGAAGCACAGGCCGAACAGGCTGCTACGTCATGGTCTGGGCCTAAGCAAGGCAAACAGTAAGAGTGGAAATCTTTATGAGGTATTTGTTTCCCACAAGTTAAACAGTTATTGACTTTTTCTGACATCGGCTGAGGCAAGAAAGAGTCCCCAACGGGGTACTTAGCTTTTAGAAGTCTTCGAAGTAGTATTCGGTAGTAGTAATCTCTGGATCTGACCGACCGGCACTTGCGAACAGCTTCTGCTTCGGGCGCCACACGGCAAGAAAGACTGAGGAAAATGGCGTCGGCTGATGCCTTTATACCCGAAGACCAGCAGAGATGACGTCGGGTGAAGTGCGACATCAGCCGAAGCCAGACCCAGACTTTGGAATCCGGCCGACCGAAGGGCTGCCTGACGACAGGACAACCCATTTGTTATGACTGCAGATGCATCCATGAAGGACATCTGTAAAACTGTCAGAAATGGGCCAGAGAAAGGATCAAGCTAATGGCCCTTGAAGATATTTTCTTCTATAAAAACATTTCTGGTTGAAGTCTTCTGAGCAGCTGTGAGGACTTGGACTATCCTAGGCTAAATAAAGTACAGTTGTGTACACTTACCATAAATGTAGATGTTCAAGTGTATTCATTGTTGCAGTCATCACCTGTGGGTTATCCCTCCTGTGGTAGCCCTCAGCCAGCCCAAATACCAGAGTCAATGTTTTTCTGCATCGGCTGCTGTAGCTTGCTGCCTGACGTCAGGTCATCAAGGCTATAAAGGAAGGCAGCCAATGCCATTACATCAATCTTTCTGGCCCTAACCAGTCAGAGGCCCAAGTAAATATGCTAAAGTGATCCTGGTGGCCAAAAGCCATGGTCAGAAACTTATGTCTCCCTAAAGAAAGAAGATATAAGGGGGAAGGAGGGTGGGAAACCAGGACTGCAACAGTGAATAGACTTGAACATCTACAGTTATGGTAAGTGTACACAACTGTACTATATTCTTTGTGTTTAACTGTTGCAGTCATCACCTGTGGAAGCATTCCCAAAGCTGAAGAGCGGGTGGTAGGATTGGTAAGAGACCTAGGAATGGGTCAGCATGCCTTGCAGAACTTCAGAGGCAAACCCCGCCCTAGCCTTAGAAAATAGAGGTAGGAGGTTTTGCTTGGTAAAGGTATGGACAGAGGTCCAGGTGACAGCTTCCAGGATATCCTTGGTGGAAACTCCTCAGAGGAATGCTGTGGAAGTGGAGGCTGCCCTAGTGGAATGAGTTGGAATAGACTTGGGGGGGGGGGGGTTCCCATGCAATCTGTAGAAGAAATGGATACAGTGTGATATGCATTTGGAAATGGTTTGTTTGGAAATGGGCTTCCCCTGCCCCTGGAGCAAAGCTGAAGTAGTTGGTCTGTTTTCCTGAAGGGGTTAGTACAGTCCAAACAGTATCGGAGCTGTCTGTGCACGTCTAGTGAGTGCAGAATTCTTTCCCCCTTGTTTTGAGAGTTAGGAAAGAAGGTGGGTAGATGTATGGCCTGGGTGAGAGTTACATTACCACCTTGGGCATAATGGAGGGATTAGTCCTCAGGGAGACCCTGTCTACATGGAAGATGATGAAGGGCTCAATGGCCATCAGTGCCTGAAGTTCTGAAACCCTCCTGGCTGAGGTGATAGCTAGGAGAAAAGCAGTCTCCCAGGAGAGGTAGCTTAGTTCTGCTGAAGCAGCAGGTTCGAAGGGTGGTAAAGTAAGTTTTTCCAAAACATAATTCAGGTCCCAGGCTGGAGTAGGTGGCCTTCTGGGAGGTCTGATATTAGAAGCCTCTTTGAGGAATTGTTTAATCAAAGGATGGATGAACAGGGGCTGTTCTGTATCAAAATGAGCTGAAATGCCTGAGGCATGGAGTTTTAACAATGAGAAGCCAGGCCACTATTAAGTAGCTCTGCTAAGTAGTCCAGTATAAGAGGGATGGAAGGTTGTGAAGCACTGCCCTCTCGACTGGCTCCAGGAGCAGAATCTTTTCCATTTTCCTGCGTACGATTTTCTGGCGCTGGTCCTTCTGGCCTCTGTGATAATGTCTAGGACTGGTTTGCTTAACAGGGGCCCCTTTGTTTGCCTTTAGAGTATTAGCCATGCTTATAGTTTGACAGTCTGCAAGTCTGGGTGCAGCATCCTCCCCCCACCTGAGTTAAGAGGTCTGAGATCAGGGGAAGCTGCATGGGAGGCTGTAAGGCCAGGCTGCGCATTAAGGGATACCAATGTTGTCTGGGACAATCTGGAGCCATGAGGACTGCCTTTGGTCTCTCCTCCCTTATTTTGATCAGTACCTTGGGAATACGAGGCAGCGAAGGGAATGCGTACACAAAGAGGGTGTTCCAGAGGAATGTCAAGGCATTCACCTTACATGCTAGATGGTGATACTCCCTGGTACAGAATTTTTTCAGCTGATGGTTGAGATGCGAAGCAAAGAAATACACCTCTGGAGTCCCCCATGCCGGAGTGATTTGTAAAAAGATTTTCTGTGGAGCTGCCATTCGTGGCGGTCCAGTAAGTTTCTGCTTAATTGGTCTGCCACGGAGTTGTTGATCCCCAGTAGGTATTTGGCTATTAGGTGTAGTCCCATGGAAGAGGCGGTCAGCCAAAGTTTCATGGATAGCCTGCACAGAGGGTAAGATTGGGTCCCTCCTTATTTGCTGATGTACCACATTACTGTGGTGGTGTCTGTTTTGATAAGGAGAACCCTGGCTTGAGATGGGGTCTGAAGGATGTCAGAGCCTTTTGTACTGCCATCATTTCCTTTTGGTTATGTGTAAGGGAAGGTGCTGGGCATCCCAAAGATCTTGGGTGCACCTGCCTTCGAGGTGAGTGCCCCAAGCTATGTCCAAGGCGTCAGTGGCAATGGCCTGCCCAGTTGGGTGGAGGGTGAAGGAAAGACCCTTGTTCTGGGCACAGGCCCCTGCCCACCAGAGAAACTCAGCCCTTATACAGGTGATCAGAGGGAGATAGGTCTCTAGAGGTTGAGAGTGCTGACACCAAAGGTTCTTTAGATACCATTGGAGTTCTCATGTGAAGCCTGGCCAGAGGAATTAGAAGGACGCAAGATGCCATGTACCCCAAGGCTTACAGGAACTTCCTTGCAGTGAGGATACGTCTGGAAGTCAGCTGGATAAAATAGAGAGGCAGGAAGCTCTGTTTTTCTGGGGATAGGAAGGCCATTTGGGATGCTGTGTCCAGCAGTGCTCCCAAGAAAATGATCTTCCTGGAAGGTATTTGCTTTGATTTATTCTTGTTGATGGTGTACCCCAACGAGATTAGGAGAGTTTTAACAATGAGGAGGTCCTTGAGGAGCTTTTCTTTGCCATCTGCCTGAATGAGGCAGTCGTCCAGATAAGGGTAAATCTGTATATTTTTCTGTCTACAAAAGGCTATGGCTGGGGCCAAGCATTTGGCGAATACCCTGGGAGCAGTACATAAGCCAAAGGGTAGTGCAGAGAACTGAAAGTATTGGGAGCCTGCTCTGAAGCAAAGGAATTTCCTGCAGGATTCCTTTATGGGGATGTGGAGGTAGGCATCTTCTAGATCTAGAGTAACTAACCAGGCATTTTTTTGTCAGCATAGGCAGCAGCTGCTACTGCAAAGTTAGCATTGTGAATTTGGGGACCACCATGAAGGTGTGCAGAATGGATAGATCCAGGATGGGGCATCAAGTGCCCTCTTTTCTGGGAACAAGAAGAAAGCCTTTGCCTGTTTGATCTGAGGAGACAGGTTCTACTGCCAATTGGGATAGGAGAGTTTTGACTTGTTTCAATGCCTCTGCCTACTGATTTGGAGGTAATCTGGGTACCATCTTGGAATTGGGAGTTCGTTGAAGGAGAATTTGTATCCCTGAAAAATTATCTTTAAGACCCATTCGTCATTTGTTACAGAAAGCCAATTTTCTTTGCAGAAGGAGAGCTTTCCTCCTAGTTTTTGGTGAGTGAAAAAAGTGGGCAGAGGGGGGAGAGAGGGAGTCATTGAGAGTTTTTGCCATAGAAGGATGGCTTAGAACTCCTTGCCTTTGGAGTGGAAGTGGTTTACTCTTTGGTTCTCTGCTGTCCCTGGGATAGGAGTCTGGGTGGTCTGTCCCTGTGGGGCTTACCTTGCCCCCATCTGCTAGGTGCAGGAAAGGACCAGTGTTTTGAGGGAAAATTCCTGCTGAACCTAGGAGGTTGTACCTGAAGGAAATATTTTACGGTTTGCATAGATTTTGCTTTGTCTTCTATCTTTTTAAGCACCTCTTCTGCTTTTACTCTAAACAAGCGGTTCATATCCAAGGGTGCAACAAGTCATTTACACTTGACATGATCAGGGAGAGGTTGTTCCTTCAACCACACATCTCCTAATGACAGATCCTGACACTGCTGCCTTGCTTGAGGCTTCTAGGGCATCATGTCCACAGTGTAATGAGGGTTTGGCCACTTGCCAAGCAGAGTGCAGTAAATCTGCTAACTCTTTTGAATTGGAACAGTCAGGAAAGGTTGAAATCTTTTGTTTAATAGTTCCAAAGTATGTTGTTGATTAACATGTGGAACTGACAGTTGAGTGCTCTGATAGCTAAGGTTGCAGAGGTGTATACTTTTTTATCCCATCTGTCCAGAGCTATGGGGTCTTTGCCAGAAGGAATTGGATTCTTTGCAGAACTAGCCTCATCTCCTTTTGGTCCTTGTGTAATGACCTCCGGGTCTGCAGCAAGATTTATGTACAGGTATTTATGAGAATCTGGTACTCTGTAATACCAGTCAGGTTTCCTGGGAGCAGGTGGGTGGGCATCAGGAGTGAAGATGGATTCATGGAAGACATCATCAACCACCTTTAAGATTGGAGGGATGGCCAAGGGTCTGTGCTGGGGCAGGTCTAGAAACTCTCTTAATCTTTTCTTAGACTGAGGCAAGTCCTGGGATTCCCAGTGGAAATGTTCCCTGAGGGTGTGAAGGGTTTCTCCAAATGAAAGATCTTCTGGTGGGGAGGCAGAAGGAATGGATTCCTCTGCATCTGAATCTTCAGAGGTTGTTTGTTGCTCCTCTTCAAAATCTGAATAATTAGACTCCTGTTCTGTCAGTATTTCAGGAGACAGGTCTCTTTACCTTATAGAAGGTGTGGCCTGAGTACCCCTGATAAGGGTGATAAGATCCTCTGCCATTTTAAGCATTTGAGCTTGGGGTGGTGGAGCAGGAGTAAAATGGTGGCTAGAGGTAGTTTTCCTAGGAGTGGTCTTGCTTCTAGGCGTAAGAGTATCAGTCGGTCTGAGAGAAACGGTAGTCTGAGGAGAAGCCGTCATTTTTTGTCTAGATTTGGTAGTGCAAAAAACCTCCTCGGAAGCCGGCACCTGTGTCGCGGCTCTGGACCCAACCAAGGCAGAGACAACCACATGCTCGGAAGACAAAGAAGATTTCTGCGACATACCAGACTCCAAAAGGGCCTTAGTAGAGGCCTGCAAAGGTATCAGGGGCTGGGAAGGCGCCTCACTGCATTCCAGAGAACTGACGAACTGCTTGGTGGTAGAAAGCTTAGCCTTGTGTTGTCTGTCTTATCTTTATCCTTACGTTTTTACAGAAGGTCTACGGACTGTTGAGTGACGGATGCCATTTCATAATGCGAAGCCGGAAGATGAAAATACCTGGCTACAATAAGAGCTCTACGACGAATGGTTCTCGCATTAAAGAGGGCACAAAACCAGCAACGGGGATGCCATTTCATAATGCGAAGCCGGAAGATGAAAATACCTGGCTACAATAAGAGCTCTATGACGAATGGTTCTCGCATTAAAGAGGGCACAAAACCAGCAACGGGGGACATCTTGGTCTGGGCCTAAACAAGTGACACAGTATGAATGGATGTCTCGGTGTGGTATTTGCTTTCCACAGGCAAGACATTGGTTAACTTTTTCAGACATCGATTAATGCAAGAAAAAAGGATCCCCAATGGGGTATTTAGCTTTAGATGTTTTCAGCTGTAATTCAAACTCTGGTAGCGACCGACCGACTGGCACACTTGCAAACTGCTTCTGCTACTGGCCCCACAGCAAGAAAGACTGGTGTAATGGTGTCAGCTGCCTTCCTTTATAGCACTGATGACCTGATGTCAGGCAGCAAGGGACAGCAGCTGACGCAGAAAAACACCGACTGGTATTCGGGTCAGCCGAGGGCTACCACTGCAGGGATAACCCACAGGTGAGGAGTGCAACAGTGAAATATGAAGAACATCTAGGGCTTCTGCCTCAAATAGAACTGGAGAATCTATGCAGTTCAGGCTGACAGACTGAAGGTCTAGGTTAGGCTTGTTGGAAGGATGGAGTAGGAGACCTTTTTCAGGTCTAAGGAGAACCATTTTTTCTAGAAGGTAACACAGCAGGAGAAACCATACTTTTATGGGTCAGTATGGGGCTAGGAGAAAGACCTTAGCCTTGCATTCTCTGGTTTTATGTAGAAATTTCATTATAAGTAGGAAACAGGGAAAAGCATTAAGAGAAAGTCAGAGAAAGTAGTAGTATTGGGTGTATTTTGCATTAGTTAGGGATGTAATGGAGTCACAGTAAGACTTTCTCCAGTGGAGAAAGACAGCACCTGCCACTGACTGACTCAGCTTATCTGCTACACATTTGGCTTTATCAGGGAAGTGCAGTGGTATCAGAAAGTGAGAGTCAGCACAGCACATTCCCACAACCTCATGGCCTCTCAAGGCAGAGAACACAAATGGGTTTACCCACACTTTCTGATGTACTAAAATCAATGCCATATTGTCAGAGTAGATGGCAAACACACAGTGAGGCAAGATGTTCTGTAGATTCAACAGGACAAAGACACCCTCATCTGTAAGGCAATGATGTGCAGACATGTCTCTTCCTGGAGTCAAATTCCTTGGATTGTTTACCAATAACAATTCCCCCACTACACAGAAGAAACATTCATTGTAAGGGTCGCACTTGGGGAGCTGCATAAGGGAGCTGTCCCGAGAAACACTGGCTGGCTATATAAGTCTAAGTCTGTGTCCAAACAGCAACCAATAAAAATCTGTACTTTTAAACAGCTCCAATTGTGACTTAGCAATGTTCACCGCTTTCCCCAAGGAATGGAACAGCTGCAATATAGTCTTATTTAGCAACAAATCCCTTGTCAAGACTGTCAAATCATCCAGATAAGGGGAAAAGTCTTGCCTCATGCAACTTGAAATAGGAGACTAAGTGGGAGGGCTCTGAACTGGTAATGATTTGCCACTGTCTTGAAATGCAGTAACTTCACAGATTTTAGTTATCTGTGTATAGAAAGGAATCCTGAAGTTTCAGAGAGCACACAGTCTCCCCTTGTTTTAACATGACCATCTGGATTTATTATTATTATTATTATTAACATTCCGATTTATGCCAACTAAGTCAAGGAAAGCCCTGAGATCTGCAATTTTCCTGAAAACCAAAACATATCCTAAACAGACACCAGACCCCTTTTGCTCTGATAGGACCTCTTTGATGGCTCTTTTCATTAGCTTTTTTTAACCTCTAATCTAGCACTATCTTCTGATGGAACTGGACATCAGGAAGCAGCATGGAAGCGAGCTGTACCGGAGATATCTGGAGGCTACAGCATTTCTTTCCTATCAACCTGATCTGCTTTGTCCTGTGTCATGGCCTGCCACAGGAAGATGCAGGGAGATTCAAACCTTGACTGCTGCCACATCAAGGCACTAAACCAAGGCTTCAGTGGCTCTGCACTTGGTCCCTGGAGGACGGGGGACTGTTAAATCCTTTATTCTGCTAACCCTCTATGCCTCTAGGGTGGTGGTGTTCTATTAACCTCAGCATCTGTTTTGGCTTCTGTCAGAACATTGCTAATGGGAGCTTGAGTCTTGCAAGAAAAAGGTTCCCTGAGGACTGGAATACTAACAGCAGTGAGCATTCTCCCATCTGCTTTGCTCTTTTGCACTTCCTGCTTCACTTGAGGTGTAGCTTCTCCCTTGTGAGAGGCTTAAACAAGAACGAACAATGAACTGCCTTATGGGAATTTAAAGAAAGACACCCTGATGCTGTCTGGGAAGTTACAATGCCAGGATGAAGCATGGCAATGCATACAGGGTGTACCATCTACTGTGTTATGTAACAGCTGCACTGAGAAACCGTTAAAATTAGCTAAGGTTTCCACATGGGATTCCACATTGCAATGAAGTTTTCCATGCAGCACCTTTGCCAGTATCTCAAAGGTTCCCACTACCAACTCAGAGTGAGAGGAAAGGAGAGTCGTGTGCATCAGGCAGCCAAGGGCTCACACACTAAAAGTTCCTGACATGAGCATATCCTTGCAAAGCAGTCCTGTGACTGATGCACCTTGTCTGGGAAGGGGGTTGGGGGGCAGAGTTCTTTTTTCTGAGGGCTCTTTATGGAAGTCATAAACTGTGCAGTCAGGCAGGAGAGCCTCATTCCAACAATTAAGGTCCTTGGGAGGCTGGATATTCCTGTCCAGTCATCTGGGGATAGTTGCTATCACATTCTATTCTTGCCAAGCTCTCTACACAGCCAATGATATCATACAGATATAGTGAACTATATCTCTCAACTGTACCAAATTTCTCTGCATTTCATGATTTTGGACTCAAAATAATAGGGTGCCATGAATTCCTGATTGGCCCCTTTAAATCCAGATTTTGTTTTCATTTTATTTTCATTTTTTTTATTCTCAATGTCAGTCTGTTAATCACTGCCTTCAATACACAGAGACTGAATGAAGTGGGTATATGTACTGCAAAACCACACAGCCACCAAGAAGGAACAACAAGATAAACCCACGGGTCCAAACACACACTACTACCGAAAGTAAGGTATGGATTACAAAGATGAGACTCATCAGTCTAAGCATGCACTATTGCCTACAGTGGCGGTCAACAACAAATAAAAGATCACTGGCATCTACAAAATGCTGCAGCACATGTACTTCATGGCAAAGAGGCAAAGGCCCCAAGAAACAACAAACTCATCATTAAATAAAATTTAGTTGAATTATTCTTATTAATAGCGATTGTCACTTAAGACTGGGGGCAAGTAAGGCATTCCAAACAGGTGGTAATTATGTAAATGTTATTTTCTATGCAAAACAACTTTATTTTATTAGCAAAGGTTAAGTAAGAAAAACAACACTTCTTGGGGTTGATGTCTGGACAGCAAATGCAGTCAAAGCCCTAAATTTATTAAACATGTACATGTCAAGTATCAAAAAGTGGGTCTACTTTCATTCATGATTTAACCTCATATTTTGAGACATACTTGCCGCTCTTCTGAAGCGGCTCCCCAAAGTGAGAGACAAACGAAACCTCCCATCACAGTCATGGTCACCATGCTTACAGACAGCTTAAGACTAGGCTTCAACAACAAATTATAAAAGAAAAACACACAGTGGCAGCCAGCGGCATCTTCCACTTTAAGGAGGACCATGCGGATATAAACTCAGTCCTCAGACTCATACCTCCTTAAAATCGTGCCACGTCTCCCACATTCCTGTTTCTCAGCAACCAAGATACAATTGCTTGTTTTGAGAATCCAAACAATCACCACACAAGTGGCATACATTAACAAGAGCCAATCCAGGACTAGTGCAGTAGGTACTAATATTTTAAGTATTAGTATATATACATTTAGCTTGTTTATTTGTTTATATGCATTAAAAAGTGAATTTTTATAGACTTCTAATGACACAGAATCAGGAGGTACCTTTGGGGTTCTTCTTGCATTTAATGGTCTCCTACAGAGGACTTGGCAATTTAGAGGCATCTGTCATGGAATGCCTTCCCTTGTAGAAGATTATGAGGTACTGTCTACCACCGGGTCCAGGTCTGGCTCATATAGTTGGTGTCAAAGGATTCGGAGAAAGGGTGATGTCAAGGTGATATGATTTGTGTGTTAGGCATTTTCATGCACTTCTAAGCCTTTTATAGAGTAGAAACCCATGCCAGAGTATTTAATTTTTCTTTGTGTGTTAGGCATTTTCATGCACTTCTAAGCCTTTTATAGAGTAGAAACCCATGCCAGAGTATTTAATTTTTCAGTTGCAATTTACCAGAAGCCAAATGTCTTTTTAAACATGTATGCATGCATGGGAATAATGTTACAGTAGATAGCTTCCTGTTTTATTTGCAGACTGGATTCATAAACCCAAGAGTGACATATGGCTCACTTTTATAATGTATCAAGTCCTGCGGGGTAGTCAGATAGAGTGCCTGTCTAGTTTTTGTGAAACTAAGTTTGTAGTTAGTGGTAGGCAAGCTGTGATGGCTATTGTCACAAAAGGAAACATTGTCAGCCCAGCTATCTGGAGTTTTGTAAATAATTATATTTCATCTGTGAATAGCACATGATTCATATGCTTGTGTTACAACTGTATTAGAACTGTATGTTATGTGTATATCAAACTGCTGGTACAGAAGCATGCGTTTTGAACAGGGTTTGTGCAGTGCTGAGCTTGGGAGATGTACCCACAGTGTACCCTACTGGTAAAGAACAGAAATGTATATACACTAATGTAAATGTGTCATCATCATCATCTTCTTTCAGCTGTTCTTGTTAGGGGTCGCCACAGCGGATCATCTGTTTCCACTTCTTCCTGTCCTCTACATCTTGCTCTGTCACACCAACCATCTGCATATCCTCTCTCACCACATCCATAAACCTTATCTTAGGCCTTCCTCTTTTCCTGTTACCTGGTAGCTTCATCCTTAGCATCTTTTTACCCAATATACTCAGCATCCCTCCTCAGCACATGTCCAAACCAACGTAATCTTGCCTCTCTGGTTTGTCTCCAAACCTTCCAACCCGAGCTGACCCTCTAATATACTTATTCCTAATCCTGTCCACCCTCGTCACACCCAGTGCAAATCTTAACATCTTTAACTCTGCCACGTCCAACACTAACTCCTGCCTTTTTGTCAATGCCACTGTCTCCAACCCATACAACATAGCTGGTCTCAATACCCTATTGTAGACCTTCCCTTTCACTCTTACTGGTACTCGTCTGTCACAAATCACTCCTGACACTCTTCTCCACCCACTCCATCCTGCCTGTACTCTCTTCTTCACCTCTCTCCCACACTCACCATTACTCTGAACTATTGATCCCAAGTATTTAAACTCATCTACCTTCGCCACCTCTACTCCTTGCATCCTCACCATTCCTCTATCCTCCCCTCTCATTCACACACACATATTCTGTCTTAGTCCTGCTGACCTTCATTCCTCTTCTCTCTAGAGCATATCTCCATCTCTCCAGGGTCTATTTACACTATTGTAAATGTATAAACAGTGGAAAATAGAACATTGAGGATTAACTTGCAAAACTTCAAGAAAATAGTTGAAACAAATTCTTTTATAACTGCACCATAAACTATGGTTTCAATGCAGCAAGGAGACAAGATGTCTAAAACTAGGGAGCCTTCTGCATTGTTTTGCAAGTGTTTTATGTCTTCCAGCAGCTGCCAACACCTGAGGGCTATGTATTTTCACAGAGAGATACTAAATGCTGGCAGTTTCTAGCATGGTGGTTTAGCTGGAAACTGAAAGATGACAAGAAGTGAGGTTATGCTGCCAGCTACCCCAGCAGTAATATGTGAGAGAGAGAGAGGGAGAGGGAGAGGGAGAGAGAGAGGGAATTTTGTATTTGGACTTTGACCTGACATCAGCTGGAAAACCCACTCACCACATCTGTCTTTGCCTTTTGACCTGACATCAGCGGGAAAACCCACTCACCACATCTGTCTTTGCCTTGCTATGAGTAAGTCAGTCTAGGGTGCAGTAATTTGTCTAACATACTGTTAGGAATATAGTGACATATACCTTAGATGTCTTTTCCATATTTATCTGAGACTGCTCTGCAATGCTGTTTAAATATTTCCTGTGATTTTTAACTCTGAATTAACTGTGATTTTTTGCCCAGTATTTTATTGTTCTTTTATAAGTTATTATTAAATATATTTAAACCTTTCATTGTGGCTGGTCTGTCTATACATATTTAAGCTTTTAGAGTTCTGGCATATCTACTTGGTGACACTGTGCAGGCTTCTCCTAATAGCTTTGCTCTTGGTCAAATTACCACATGGATTAATAGCAACATTACACAGTAATATTGGACACCCTTTGCTAAAGGCCTTAAAGTAGCTGATAAGTAGTGTCTGGTGACAGTGAAAACTACCTTATAGTCTGGGCAGAAGGGGACACAGCTAGTAAGCCTGTGCCAGCCTTTCCCACGTGTGTGTGTGTGTGTGTGTGTGTGTGTGTGTGTGTGTGTGTGTGTGTGTGTGTGTGTGTGTGTGTAAAAATCAAACCTCAAAGTGCATATGTCATCCACTTGGGCAGGGACACGAAGCACTGGTTGGACAGAGAGGTGTGCTGGAAGTCTTGGTTTGGCCACTCAGCTAAGATCTCAACTCTATAGCTGTGCCAGTGGAAAGTCTTAGTGGGGATCTGGAGAAAGAGGGAGAAACCAGCCCCAGACTGACTGTGGTCTCTGTGTACTCTTAAGGGGAAATTGCACTTTACTGTGTGTGTACTTCTCATCCTCCCAGTGTGGATGCCCCCATTGTTGCCAGTGGTGAGGATTGAGGCTCCTTGATTACTGGGTCAGTGTTGGGGCATCAGAAATATACATAGTCTTCTAGTGTGTGTGCATTGTGCAGTGTTGTAAAATGTGAGCAGAGTTATAAAATTGATATCTAATAATTTTTTTAACTACTGCACAAGGTTTGTTTTCTATCAGATACGCAAGGGATAGTGAAGAGTCACTAGTTTTACACGCGTTACAGAGCTTTCATAAACTTTATACATTCATTATTTTGTCAGCTTAGCTACTTTATACTGTAGTGCGAGTAGCTTTGAACTGCGTCTCATAGCTTTTATTAAGCACCCTCAAACAAACAGTTTTGGTCTTTACTGTACTGCTTTAATTTGCAATGCTTTTCCTATTACTGTGATAGTATTTGTAAATTATTTTTTTTATTCTACACGTGGACATCTCAAGTCAGCTTTGTTCAGGAATTCTGCAATTAAATGGAGGGGGTGTCAAAACCCAAACTTAAGAGCAATTTTGAACGTTATCATAATTCACTTTAAAGGTTAACACAGCAACACTTTTTGCATGATTGCATCAGTGTGCAATTTTTAACAATACCTATGAAACTGACTAGCATTATTGATCAACAGTAGTCTTCAGTGATTTTACTAGAAAATCAAAAATGTTTATGAGGGACAAGCCAGAAATGAAGTCAGCACCCAGAAATGGTGTACATGTTTACAATATGCCTCACAGCTGTGGCCAAGGGTACCCTACAGTAACTGAGAGTCTCCAATGAAATCAGTATCTTTTTCTCCAACTCGAATTTTGAATCTTGCTGAGCAAAGTATTTGCATGTTTAATAGTGGTCACTCACTATACCTATTTTCAGGGCTGGTGTCAGCCTTTTGGGGCCTTAGAGTCACAGAGTTGGCAAACAAAGCTGTAAGGATTGGAATCTAACCCTGTACTGTGGGCATAGGAAGCAGATTAATAGCTCAGAGTTTTTTCCTTTGAACTAACTTAACTTACTTTGTTTAATATCATATGTTGTTTGACTGGTTATATTTTGTGTTTAATATTTTGTCTGTTATTCAATTTGCGTTTGAACATTAGTATCCCACAATTCCATGAGTGGGTGGGATTACACAATTATATATAGGTTCATAGGTTAGTACTAAGCTAACTGCCCTTGCGAGCCATTTTAAGCCTAGCCAATTATCCCTTGTGAGACTCAAACCCTGCACCTTGTGTTTGTAAGCAAACACCTTAACCAGTAGGCCACCCTCCCAACCCTAAAGGTGAGTATTTAAAGTTTTAGGTTCATAGATTAGTACTAAGCTAACAGCCCTTGCAAGCCATTTTAAGCTTAGCCAATTATCCCTTGTAAGACTCAAACCCTGCACCTTTTGCTTGTAAGGCAAACACCTTAACCATTAGGCCACCCTCCCAATATGCACATTCTATGTTAAATCGGCATCTCTTTTTTTGCTGGTTGTACCTACTTTTCATGGGCCTTTGTCCAGATTTTTGATGATGCCAGGTTGAGAGGTATGAAGGGAACCACAGAGGTTGTTGGTGCAGAGTGTTTCTCCAGGGAGGCCAGGTCAGTTTGCCATGACATCTTGACACCTGCTGATGCATCAAGTCCAATATCTCCCCAAGCTTTGACTGTAGGGGGACTGAGGAAGCCTCATCTAAGTTGGTATATTGGGTGGGAGACTACTGCATCAAGGATGCCTATAGCAGACGTGGGCCCAAAACTGAAATGGTCAGCAGCAGCTCAATTTGATCAGGTCTTGGTACTGGAGCAGTCACTGGCACAGAAAACAGCTTCAGTACTGAGAACTCTAACAGAGAAGTGGTCAATGTCAACAACAGCCCAGAGGACATTGTAGCTGAGGCTGGTACTGATTGGCCAGCACCAAAGATCAGGTCACTAGTGCTCTTCTGTACTAATAAATTTGACATCAACATCATGGGATTAGGCTGTAATGTTGCCCAAAGCAAGTAAGCCTCAGGGAGGAAGCAGAAGTCGATGGCATATCCACTGGCTCCAATACACCCACTGCTAAGAATGGGTCTGGAGAAGTATAAAAAGATGTAGGGGGCCTTCTCTTACCACTCTAAAAGAGAAGGAAAGAGGCCATTCAGACAATTTGCACCTTGACTAGTGCCATCAACTTCTTGTTCCACTCAACATGCAAGGAGGGCCCTACAGGAATGCCCTGACAGAAATCGATGCAAGGTCTCCTAGTATCCGAACAGCTCTCTCAGAATAAAAACTACTCATTCTTTCAGTGAGATGGGTCTTCAGTTACAATCTCTAAAGGAGTTACACCTGTGAAGGAAGAACTGAGTAGCACAGCTGTCCTTTGCAGAATCAACTTACGAAAAGCATCCATATGGGGGACTTCAGGGGCAGGAAAAATCAGTATCCCTTACTTGTCACCATCTTTGACTTTTCTATCTTTCCTGCCTTTAGAACAGTAGGAGAGATGCTAGGCAATAACCCAAATAATTTTTTATTACATTTTTCTTCTGTAATGTTCTAGATCTAAAACGTGGTGGTGGTGGTGGGGGGTGCGCACAGTTAAGCGTTGTCGCCTCGACCACTCCTTCTTAAAGCCACCTACTGTGTGACGCATACGCATGCGAATGGGCTGCCTTTTGAAGGTTGTTGTGCTAGGGCCCGCAAGCCAGCATGTAAAAATGTTCTAGATCTAAATACATGTTGTATACCTCACAATCTGCCTCAATACAAAATGCATTTATCTACATTTGCTGCATTTATGGAACTCAGATGCTGTTTTCTCTTTCCCATATTGAAAAAAAGTTCAGCGGATTTACTAAACACCCTAAAATTACTGCAAATTTAAACCGTCCCACCTAGATGGAATCACTTAATCATTCTACAATACCTAGAAAAAGTCAGAAACAAGATGTCAAACTGACATGAGCAAGGGATGAAAATCAAACAAAATGTTATTAGTTTGTAAAGGCTATTGACAAAGGTAAAGTTTGAAAAGATCTAATCTGACCCCCTTATGAAAATAGAAGAAACCTGTATGTAAAAAACTCTGAAATCACAAACAAGCCTGGAAGTACATCTTTATTTTTTTTATTTTATCCCTTGTTAATGGAGTTAGTCCCACTAGGCCAGTGGCCTCCAGGGAAGACCGAAGGTGATATTTGTACTACTAATGGAAATCTGGCCAGGGCATCAGGGAATCTCTGTTCCCTACTCTTTTCAATAGGTACCATAAGATCTTTTACACCAACCTGAGCTACCACCAACTCAAGCAAATGAGATCTTGATTTAAGATTTCATCTGATGGATGACACACTCAAGAGTGCAGCACCCCCCTTATGCTGAAATGCAGGGTAAACAATCCCTTTGCCTGGTGCAGGAATGGAACCCACAGCCCTCTGCACCAAAGGCAATTGTGCTACCTGTTGCATGACAAACTGCATATCTATGCTTGCAAGAGTGCAGTAAATGAACCCTGGAGAGATGAGAAGGTGTGGAGCATTACAAACATTAGGGGAGGAGTTTTTGAGCATGAAGCGTTTCATAGGTCTGCTTAGCAAAACACTGCATGCAGCATTCCACCCCCACTGTTGAAGTGAATGGACCGGATCATGTGAGATCTGGCATTTCAAATTAACATGCAAAACTCCCAAGAAGAGACAAGTCTGCTGCTGAGAGGTATATGCAGCAAACTCTATAAATGAATTTAATTATTTACTACTGCTCACTACTGACCAAAATAAAAAAAAAATTAATTATTTAAAAAAATAATAATAATTTCTAGTGCATGATGGACCAGAAAATCACATACGATATTCAAGTTATCATGACCTTCTGTAGGCTGTCACTCTACGCTAACTCATCTACTGCTTTTAACATTCCAAGCACCCAGATCTCAACCAATAAGTGTATACGGCCATCAGAAGTGGTGCCCATTGCATTTAGCAGAAATTCATATGCCACTGCCCGTACACAGGCGTACAGACTGAAGAGTACTGCTGCTCATTAACCATAAACAATGCACAAGAAAATGAAAGGAGAATGTTACAGTAAGCCATTTCCTCTGCACACACACCACCCTTTAGATGAAGATTATCACTCTTGGAAAATATGACCCTCCCTCTCCTAGCTGCTCACACCCAATAACAATGGCTCCACCCTACACACCAATTAATCACAGCAACAGAAAATATTCTCTCACTGATAAGCTTCTCTCTGTCTTTTTTTTTTTTTTGCAAAAGTATCAGCCAATATGCCAAATGCCAGTTACTATAATGACAAACTGCATTATTTCTAAACTTCAAGGATGCTACCCAAGTATATGCAAACCATGTGGCTACAACTACAGAAATACACAAAGAGGTCCTTTAAAGGGAGAGGAAAAAAAAAAAAAAAAAAACTTGTCGTTTTGGGAAAGAAAATAGGTTTTATGTTTTTGCCTTTTGTGTTTTTTTTTCAGACCCAAAAATTAATTACCTCTCTCTTTTTTTTTCTTCGGGTGAAACAAATTCATAAGTGCAATTACATTAAAAATACATTGTGTTTCATTTACTGGAATTCTTGCAGACCCAACAGGCCTATTTGGTGGGTAGGGGGTCAGCATTAAAGTAGCTAGATATCTAATTTCATAAGCTACTCAGCTAACAAGCATGACTTAATGCCACTTACAGAACCATATTAGGATAGCCTCAAATTTCCTTTTTAGTACTCTTCAAGCACCTTTCCCCACAAAGTATACACACGGGATCGCCAAAAGAACAGTGAGTGAAGATACTGGATAAAATATCTTTAATAGGCTTCACTACAGTGTACTCCGGGGTCTAATTCCTCATTTCTATTTACTGAACAAAAACACTTCTGGTAATAGTGGCAAGTCTAAATAAATAACGGTCTACTGCAATATCTTTAGGATGATTTTAAAGTTGAAATTAAAAGCTTTCATCGCTCACAACTCTGTGCTGACCTTGTAATCCAGGATTTCTGATTAAAGGCTGCATTTATTTAAATAAGGTCTCAACAAATGTTTGGAATTCTGGATGATTCATGTTTCCCAGAATTTGTCCTTATAACTTTTCCACATATACTCTATCCCCTCCTCCACTGTGAGGCTACTTGCCAACAAAAGTCTGAAAATTATCATGTTTTCTGTTTCAGAAAAGGGTGTTAGATTTAGGCTGATATAAACTCTGACAACTCAGCCATTATTTGATAAACAGGCTCCACTACTCACACCAGTCTATGCAGAGGTTACATTTCAGATCAATTTATGTTACAGTGAAAGGAATGAGGAAAAAAATGCATGTGTTTTCCCTATAAGCCACAGTACTGCTGACGTTTCATCAATTGGTGACTTTTAGGAAGAACAGCACTTTCTTCAATAATATTCTGAAATCACTCAGACACACACACACACACACACACACACACACACACACACACACACACACACACACACACACACACACACACACACCTGTCAGCAGAAAAAGGCCATCAATCCACAGAGATGATAGGCCTATCTAGTATGTGCTTAATGGTAGCAGTAAATACACATATCTAATCTGCCTTTCAAGTGTATGACACGGCCTTCCCTCCACTGCTTCCCCCCCCCCTCACATTTTCATCCTTTTCTGTCCACACTAGAATACCTCCATGGATTCCCTTTTCGCCACCTACTCCAGTAGCCATCCAAAGGGTTGTCTACAGTTCCATCAATAAAGGTGCTCTTTTGCACATCTATATAGCAGATGGTCCGTGCCATCTACCGCCAGTGAACTTCCCCTTGCCAATTAATAATGACTCCATTCATATCTCCCTAACATGATCTAATGCACCCATACTGTGTACCCTAATTTCTTCTGTCTCTCTTGAGAACAGCTCCATCTCCCCTAGTCTCTGGTCATCTTCTACTGAAAACATATGCTTCATCTTTCTTAAAGCCTTTTTTGGGTCTCCTGGGTGGTAAGGAGGAAATCAATTAATGAAGCTGCTGCCCTTTTTGAGTATTGCTGGGATAGGCTTCTGAAGGTCTAAGGTCTCTCTTATTCTGTGTTCAGTATGACAAGCCAGAGAGCACTGCACGCAGGAGTAGGCACCTTTGTCAGCAATACAGGATGCACCAAAAACAGTATCAACTAGCACCAACATACAGCCCTTGATGTGTGGGGAAGTCCCCTCCTTTATTTGCTTTTAAAGCTAGTGAACTGGCTATAGAAATACTTTCATTAATACCTGGGAGATTATCCATCTGTAGCCTTAGCTGCCACATTAACTCTTGCAATTCTAACAAACATCCCCATGGTCCCTTCTCTAGGATTCTTACTCACCTTCTACAAAAATTGAACATGTAAATCCTTTAAACCCAGGACATTTATTTGCAGACCAGACATTTCTATAGCTCGTTTGCTAGCTTTCAAAGTAAATAAATTATAATAAGATGTTTGGGTTGGTATGAAGTATACAGATTTTAATGTAATTAAACAAACTCATTAGATGTGATAAACTAACAAATGTGTTTTATATTTGTTGTTTTACATTTATTGTTTTGGAGTACAGCTCACATGATACACTTTTTAAGATATGATTGACTCAACTAATTTTTAAAGAAACATTTGTTTAGCTAGGTTTAGATTCTGACGAAGTCTCATGTGGATGAACGCACTAAATCTTATTTGGTTAATAAAAGTGAAAAAAAAACAGTAGTGATTGTTGGTGATCATCAGTTGAATCACTGTGGGTGCAACTGAATTTTCTGTTTCAGTTAGCCATAGTGAGCTCACAATTATTTTAGATGCGTCTGTTTCTGATTCAGCTATGGCTGAACTTCTGGGGTCACTGAAGGACCGATATAAAAGGTTGGATTTGATTGAGGGTAATTTGATTTTCTTATAATAACTATTTACCCAAATTCTGACACAGCTGGAAACATCAATGGGTGTGCAGATGCAGAGTATACAAATTACCAACTAGACTGTGCTGACAGCTACAGTGTGAAGAATGGATTCATTGTACAAATGTGAATGTGAACAATGATGGTAGGCAAGATGATAGTAATGAATGGAAAAGTGTTACAGTGAAGGAAGGACATGTAAGAATGTTAGTGAAAAGCATTGTTGTGACAATTATTCATCTGTAACAAACACCCTAGCAGAACTGAAGTTGTTTAAAAGAAAGTCCAACAAATATAAAAATCTACAGATGAAGAATAGATTACCTTAAGTATGTGGATTGTTCCAAAAGGTCTCCGTACATGGAAATTTCCAAACAGTTTAGTGGAAGTGATTTATGTCTGACAGACATGGGTTTGCTTTAATGGATACATTAACTACATAAAATATGAAGAACATGCATAATCTGTCTTGAGAACTTACAAAGCTGGACCTTTCCATTAATAATGATTTTATTATTCCATACATGAAAGAACAATAACCAGAGATTTTTCAAAAGAAATATGTACAGAGGCTATAAGGAAAAAAAATTGTGATAAAAAGCATTACACAAACAAGCAGGCCCATCCAAGGCCAGCTAAATTAAGTAATGGGAAGGAAGAAATGAAAGATGCACAGAGGAGTTGGAAGCCAACAACAAGAACATCAAAGCGGAAAAGGGATACTCAGGAAGGGATTCCTTTAGTGCCCACCCCCCCACGGACATCTGAACGGATAGCAAATAAGAATGTCAACAGGGGGAGGAACCAGCAACATGACCAGTGACCAATATAAACAATGGTCATAACTCAAATACATAAGGGAAAATGGGCTAGAGAAAAAACAATTACAACATATTTTAACTGAAAATGGCCCTCTCTGATAATTTTTTACTATACAACTGTACTTGTAACATACATAATTACAGTAATTTAACAATTGATGAAAATACCGTTTTATTGTCGCTTACAATATTTAAATGTTATCCTAAATACAAGAATGGATTTGGTGGACTGTTTGTTAGAATGTTATTGTTACATTAGAAAGCTAAATTTTGCATTATTGTTCAACATGGGTACAAAGGAGGGACAAAGTGGTTTTACGAGAAAGGGAAATTATGTAGGTAGAGTACATACAACCACATACATCCTGCATTAGATTTGTTTGGAAATCAGTAGAAAAGGATATTAGAAGTTATTATAAACAAGGGGAAATAAGGTGAATATTATCAACCATTTTTTTACAAAAGGAATTGCAAATGTTGAAAAGTACTTGCTAAGGACAAAATAACAATTATGAAACCAGATAAAGAGGCTTCATCATTGTTATGAACACAGACTGATATACAACCAAGATAACTACATTACTGTAAGTTTTCAGAGGACGGAAATGCCAAGTGATGTTAATCGGCCAAATGGGAAAAAAATGAAGCAGCGTGGGAGTGCCTGAACGTTTTGCAATTGTTAAAGTGCAGAAATTCAATAACAGTTCATAAAGGGAAAATACTACAACTTGTTCGTTCACAAACTCGCATGCACACTCACTTCTAGGCATGCTGAAAAGTCAGCACATTACAGGAATATGTTGATTAAAGACCACTATAGTTTATTTTTTGGGGTGTGTGGCATTCAACTATTGAGACTGTGGTTTATGTGAAAAGAAGAAATGCGCAAGCATTTCTGTTATTCTGCATTTCAGCCAGTTTCAAAGCGTGACCATGGCATTTACCTGCCATTTCACACAATCTGATTAACATGTGTCCCATGTACATATACCTCGGAACTCTCTCTTGATTTCGGCAAAAACCCCTCCTCATTCCCTACAACTGGAGGTTTTAGGAGAGAAGTGTGGTCCATCACATTGCATAAATAACGGCAATCATTTCAGTTGATTTTTCTCCGAATAATGCATGCTAATTCACTTCCTTTTACACCCTGTTGGCATACATTATTCCAAGTAACATAAGTCTGTAAGTGAAATGATAGTCATTATTTATAAATGTGATCGACCACACTTAATAAATTTGACAAGAAATTAAGTGTGTGTGGTACCCACTTCAGCAACAACTGAACGATCAACGTTTTAATAAGCGCCAGGATTCCAAACGCTCATTATGACTGTTGCCCCGATACCAGAAAAGTACCTGATTTACTAATGCAAGGATTAATTTCAGGAGAACGGTATACTTCTGAAGGTATGTAAACCAATGGTGCTAACAAAACTTGGAATTCTCAACATACACAAGTCAACAAATCATGGAGGAACATGGATCTAAAACAAAGTCCTTATCCATACACAATGTAAACCATTTAAGGAAGATAATCATTTGTTGAAGTACTCATTGGATTTTTTTTATTGTTTGCAGAGGATGGCCCATTTGTTACCAATGACATGTCTGATTTATTACACGTGAGACGGGGTTTAGAATGGTTTAATGAAATGGTAAGTAGATTTGATTTATTATGGCTGAACAGTTCAAGAGTTTATGTGAATTTCTGGAAGAAAAAGAAGTTATGTCTTACCATAACGTTCCATCTGTATTGTTGATCCTCGTTCAGTCATTACGCATGGGTATCGGTTCCGAGCTCTGAACTGAGCCGGCCATTTTCCAAGCTTGCGTCAGCTTCAAACTCTCGAGCTAAACTCTTACCCGCAATCCCCCTTCTCCCTGTTACCTCTGATTGAGTTTGCAAGTTAAAGAAGGTAGAGGCTACCTCCGGTCAAAGAACCTAAGAGAACTGGATGGTGAGATCCACTAGAAACCACAGGAGGGGGAAGGAGGGAGGGTCATAATGACTGAATGAGGATCAACAATACAGATGGAACGTTATGGTAAGACATAACTTTTTTATCTGATATTGTTAATCCTCGTTCATTCCTTACGCATGGGACAGAGTCCCCAGCTACCTTTATTCCTGGGAGGCTCTCATGGAAGGACATTCCTGAGCACCATAGAACTGAAAGATGCTCTTCCCCTGGAGGCCAAATCCAATTTGTAATGATTGATGACAGTATGAGGCATAGCCCAAGTTGCAGTTGCACAGATGTCATGTAAAGAAGCTCTGGCATGGAAGGCAGCAGAAGTTGCCACCGACCTTATTGAATGAGCTTTCATGGTTGTAGGCAACGAGATATTACGTTGTGTGTAAATAAAAGGTCACACAGTCCTTCAACCATCTAGCTAATGTGACCTTAGCAACAGCAGATCCTAATCTAGATCCAGAAAAGGCCAAAACTAACTGGTCAGATTTACAAAAGGGTTTAGTCCTGTTTAAGTAAAAACATATTTGCCTGTGTATATCTAGAGTACTCTCCTCTCCTTGAATAGTTGGGAAAGAAAAATGGCAATTCAATGGCTTGATTAATGGACATTTCAGAGATCACTTTAGGCAGAAATGACGGATTAGTTCTCAGAGACACTCTATCTCCATGAAAAATCAAGTATGGACTCTTGATACATAATGCTTGAAGTTCAGAAATACGTCTGGCAGAAGTAATAGCGACCAAAAAACAAGGTTTTCCATGACAAATACTTGAGGTCGCAAGAGGCTGGTTCGAAAGGTGCCATTGTCAGAGCTTGTAGAACTAATGATAAATCCAATGGTTGGATATGTTCCCTAAAAAGGCGGCTTCAGATGATTCACACCCTTTATGAAGGTCTTGCACAATTTATGGGACATAAGAGAGGAATCTTGGACACACTCGTGAAAATTAGAAATTGCAGCCAAATGAACTCTAATGGTAGAGGCAGATAGACCTGATGGACACAGGTCGGCCAGATAGTCTAGTATTAAAATAGACACTGGTGCTAAAAAGGGGTCTACTTGTTTATCTTTCAGCCAACAGGTAAATCTTTTCCACTTGCTCTGATAAGTAATTCTAGTGGAAGACTTATGCGAAGCAAGGAGAATATCACGTACTGGTAAAGAAAGATCATTCTGCCTGACAATCAAGGGAATTGGAGTAGCCAAGCAATTAGTTCAGGCTGCTCAGGTTGGGACGAATTAAGTTCTGTGGGTGTGAGATCAACTCCGGGATTGGATGGAGAATCCATGGTCGATCTAGTAGGGGAGGCCAAAGGAATGGGAACCAAATCTGTCGGGGCCAATATGGTGCTATGAGGATTACCTTGCTCTTCAACCGCCAGGCTTTCTTCAGAAACTGGGGAATGAGAGGAAAGGGCGGAAATGCGTAGGGAAGACCCAAGGGCCAATCGTGGACTAGAGCGTCCCTGGGTGACTGCCCCGGAGGAGGAAACAGGGCGAAGTAGTTGCTGCATTTGTAGTTGGTTGGGGATGCAAAGAGGTCGCAGCAAGGATGGCCCCAGCGGTGGAAGATCTCCGCCGCTATCAAGGGATTCAGGGACCACTCGTGAGGTTGAAGAATGCACCATCACTTTGGAACTCCTGGGAATGTGCGTTGCTAGAAGAAAACGGTTGGTAGCCATCGCCCATTGCCATATCCTCATGGCCTCTCGACAAAGGGGGTAAGATTTGGTTCCACCTTGCTTGTTGATGTACCAGACAACCGCCATGTTGTCTGATTGAATCGCAATTGTCCCAGACGGCAGTAAGGGATGGAATGCTTGCAACGCCAGAAGCACCACCCTCAGCTCTAGAACATTTATATACAGATGGGCCTCCAGTTGGGACCAAGTGCCTTGGACTGTCTGTCCCTGACATAGCCCCCCCCACCCCATCAGGGAGGCGTCAGTGGTCACTGTGGCCTTTGGGTTGCTGGGGGGAGAAGGGGGTGAGACCATTGTGAGAGATTGTGTGTCATCCACCAATTTAAATCCTGTTTGCACCTGTGAGTTACTCGAATCACGGCTGAAAGAGGATGCCGAAAAGGATACAATTGGGTGAAGTAGCCATTATAGAAGCCTCATGTGAAACCTGGCTAGGGGAAGGGATGGAATGCTTGCAACGCCAGAAGCACCACCCTCAGCTCTAGAACATTTATATACAGATGAGCCTCCAATTGGGACCAAGTGCCTTGGACTGTCTGTCCCTGAAATAGCCCCCCCCCACCCCATCAGGGAGGCGTCAGTGGTCACTGTGGCCTTTGGGTTGCTGGGGGGAGAAGGGGGTGAGACCATTGTGAGAGATTGTGTGTCATCCACCAATTTAAATCCTGTTTGCACCTGTGAGTTACTCGAATCACGGCTGAAAGAGGATGCCGAAAAGGATACAATTGGGTGAAGTAGCCATTATAGAAGCCTCATGTGAAACCTGGCTAGGGGAACAATGGTGATGGAGGCTGCCATGGAACCTAACAGCTGTAGAACAGAGTGAGCCATGGATTTTTCCTTTGAAAGGATTGGAATTGGTTGTTGCTTTATCCTTAAAATTCTGTGCTCTGGAATAGCAGCTCTGCCGTTTTTTTGTGTCCAAGACATCCCCTATGAATTCTGTCGACTGACTTGGGGTCAGATTGGATTTCTGCCAGTTTATGGTTATGCCTAGCCTTTGAGCAGCGTGGAGAGAGTATGCCAGGGCTTTTGCCAGTAGATGTCTGGTGGGGGCGGAAATGAGCCAGTCATCTAGGTATGAGAACACCTGGAATCCTTGAAGTCGCAAGTGAGCTGTGACAACTGCCGCGCACTTTGTGAACACTCTGGGGGCTGTAGAGAGTCCGAAGGGCAGTACTCTGACCTGGTAGTGACTGGCTCCTGCACGGAAGCGCAGAATTCTTCTTGATGGCCTGTCCACCTTTATGTAGTAGTACACATCTTGAAGATCTATAGAGCACATCCAATCGTCTTTTTCCAAAAGCGGTAGGATAGACTGTATAGTGACCATCTGGAATTTTTGTACTCTCACAAACTTGTTCAATACACGGAGATCCAAAATTGGTCTCCAGTCCCCAGTTTTCTTTGGCACCAAAAATAGTCTCAAGTAGAATCCGGATCCTATCTGGTCTGTCGGGACTATTTGGAGGACTCTTTTTCTTAGCAGCTTTTCTATCTCTAGTGCTGCTTCATCCCTTTGACTGGATGGAACGTCGGGAAGATTTTTTTGAAGGGACGGGACAAAGATCGAAGGGGATAAGATAACCTCTGGTTATGATTCTTTATACAAGAATTGGTGGTGATGGTTAGCCAGGCAGAAGGGTACAAGGAGAAACATCCCCCAACCACCACCAGAGGAAAGGAGTTGGGCCGCTCTTCAGGAGCGCTGGTAGGATTGATCAGGGAAAGAATCCCTGGAACCCTGGTTACGCAGTTTCCCTCTGCCCCAAAAAGGAGCGTCTTCCCTGTGAGTTTCCCCCTCTGCCTCTGGGGGAGAACTCGGCCTGTGTGGCATAGAAAGGACCCCGAGATTTCTTGTACCATATCTTCCCACTCTTTTGGTTTCAGGAGAAAGCACGTTGTGGGGAAGAATAACGGACACCTACGGCAGAAAGGGTCTTACTGTCCTGTTCACATCTGGCCAGTGTGCTTTTAACTTTGGGCTCAAACAACGAGGAGAGCTCAATGGGGGAATTAAGAAAGGAGGACTTAAAACGTTCCATGAAGTTGCACAAGCGCATCCAGGCGTGTCGTCTCAAGACTGCAGCTGAACCCGCCACTCTAGCTGCTCCTTCTGATGTGTGAGATATCAATCGCATATAGGAATTAGATATAGACTCAATGGTGGCTAGCTGAGAGGCCACTTTGACTGCACCAGCCAAGGTTTCAGAGAGCTCAGAAACCAGATCCCTTTGAAGCCTGGTAAAATGTGCCATATAATTCAGGAACCTGATGGCAAAGGTCGCTGAAGCAAAGGTGCGCTTCCCTATTCTGTCCAGGGCCTGGGACTCGTTAGGCGGATGGACAGTCTGGCTTTCTTCTTCTGCCAGATGCTTTGGTGGTGGCGGCCACAACAAAAAAGGATCTACAGGAAGACCTTTGGACCAATGGGGATCTGAAGCAGGAGGGGACAAGATCTTATCTAGCCTCCAGGGAATAGCTTCAACGGTATCAGGGGCCTTCCAAGCACGCTGCACGATGAACTTGACAAAAATTGGCAGGTGGAGTAACCCAGGAGGTAGGGGGCTGGGCGCGAAAGGCCTGCAGAAACACAGATTCCTCAGGGGTCTGATCAGAGGACTGCCAGTCACCTCTCTGTTTCAGGATTTCAAGGATATCGCCAAAGGATACCTCAGAGGGTGACCGAGGGGATCCTTCCCCCTCATCGAAATCTGTCTTCTGTGAGGGACTCCTCTGTGGAGTCCATGTGCTTCCTATTACATGAACTTTTCTGGTGGACCTCCTTAGCGGAAGAAGCTGGGGAAGACAACGGAAAGGGAGATTCCTGACGGAATATGTCCTGAGGCCCTTGCACCCGGTGTCCACTAGGTGCAACTTGTGAAACCAGAGGGCGGAGGTATAGACAGTCTGCTATCGCCAGCAGCAGCGAAAGCCTTCTCCATCAGTTGGAAGGCTAGTCCACCCAGAGAGGAGTGCATGTCTAGGACAGGGGCATTCATCCCCTAAGTGGGTCATAGCAAAACTTTCCTGCCACAAAGGCAACTGCAGTTCCTTAGTGAGGTCCATACAGGGAACCGCAGAAGGGGAAGACTGTACTATATATATGGACTTCAAAGGCAATGAAGGAGGAGAATAAGAAGGTGTCTTTGGAGATGGGTGATCACCTCCCAAGGAAGGAGAGTTCCTGAGGGGTGGAATACCTCTGGCCAAGAATGCCTGGTCCACAAGATGCAACACATCATGTTCTGAAAGGCTTCTAGTGGACCTCACAGAGACTGAGGGAGAAACAGGCCTGTCCACAAAAGAGGCAGACTCGGTGCCCATCTCATCTGACCGCACCAAGGACAACGGTGCCGAGAAAGACTGAACTAATGTAGTCTGCACCAAAGAAGTCATCCGATGTCATTGCCTGCACAGACACAGGGATCGGTGCCGAAGCTGGAACCGACAAAACTGGAGTCAACAATAAAGGCCTCAATTCCGAGGAAGATCTCGGAGCCAACGCGGTCAAGGTCTGCGACGACTGAACGGTCGGTGCAGATACAGTGGTAATGGTCTGAACTGAGGAGCCCCTTGGTGCCGATATGTAGAAGGCTGCTGGAGAGTACGGAGCCGAAATCACTAATGGCGCCGAAAGCCTCGGTGCTGAAGGTCTGGGCACCGAAAGCACTGGGGCTGACAGAGAGCTCCGGAGCCAAAATTTTAGCCGTTTTAGGTTTTGGTTGGTGAGAGTCCCCAGCTGGAGACAAAGGCAAGGATTTAGCCTAAGTAGAAACATCCATTTTCTTATGGGCTTTAGGAGGGGTTGAGACCTCTGACCCAGAAATAGCCTCTGAAAAGGGAGATTTTTAGAGTTTTTCCTTTCTAACAAAGTTCTATTAGAAAAGTTCCCACAAGTAGTACAAGGTGGTTCAACAGATAAATGGGAAGCTCCCAAACAATAAACACAAAGAGTGTGCATCAGAAGTAGGCAGTTTGTGTCCACAATCAGAACACTGCTTAAACCCTGGACTACCTTTTTTATCTGCCACATTAACTAATAGAAAAGTACCAACAATGGTACAAGAGAGTACCCGAAGGTATGAAAGAGAAAGGGAAAAGAATACCAACGACGGTAAAGAGAAATTACCTTGCGGTAAAAAAGGTAAGTAAAGGACAGAAAAAACCTGAGGAAATTATGAACGCTAGATGCGATAGGGCAAGAGATAATAAAATATCAACTTTTCTGACAGAACAGTAATTTGTAAAGCAATTAAACAACAATTGACTGTACTTGGCTCAAGAGAAGTAACTTAACACGACCAGATGGCAACACAGCAAATGAAATCTGAGGTAACGGGGAGAGGGGGATTGTGGGTAAGAGTTTAGCTCAAGAGTTTGAAGCTGATGCGGGCTTGGAAAATGGCTGGCTCGGTTCCGAGCTCAGAACAGATACCCATGCGTAAGGACTGAATGAGGATTAACACTATCAGATAAGTTATTACACAATTTTATTTATTATTGAGGTAAACATTTGCACCAGATAATGGGGATCGGCATATGCTCCTATATATGCTAATATTATACTGGCATTTTGGGTAAAGCAATATTTTTTTTCAATTCAAAACACACAGGGTATCTCAAAGCATATTTTCACTTCTTGGATACTTTGATTATTTGGGCAAGAGGCCAAAATATGGTTTTGGAATTTTATGATTATATACAGCCAACAGATTTTCTTAGATTTACACATCAACAGAATGATTTACAAATTAATTATTTGGATGTGGTAATTAAAGATTTACATGAACTTAAATTTATATCTAACATATACAGGTAGGTTACTCCTTCAAATACATATTCACACTTTAGTAACCATCCATTTGGACAGAAAGAAAATGGTGTTGGGAATTAATATAGTATATTTGGCAAAATGCTGTACTTGTCAATAATTCTATGTAGCAAAAATGTAAATTCCATCAGGAACAGGGTTTATAAACACAATTACAATTACAGAGAAGTGATAAAAAAATGCTCTGGCAAGACATGCAAAGGAATGCCCTTGGTTTACAGGATTTGCATTTTTGTATTTTAGAAGATGAATAAGAATGCTAGTTGGGGACCATAGAAATGTTTGCTGCATTACAGTAACAACTAAGGCTACAGGCAGATCATACATGGGTATTAATGAATGCATTTCGATTTATTATCTTTAAAAGCAAATAAATTATAACAACACGTTACAGTGGACATGATATATGATGATTAGCTAATAAAAAAATATATATATTCTAGACTCGGAGGTGTGGAAAAGCCCTGAAGTGAGAAAAGTTTTTCATCAAAAGGGAAGGAAAAAGCTTTTACTTAAATTCTGCTCAAATATTTTAGGTTGCACTTGCAGTGACCTTCGTAGTGATGTTTTTTTGTAATTTTCTGCTTTTTTCCATGTTTTAGCCACAAAAAGTTATTTGTTTTCATTTTTTTTTTGGGGGGGGGGGCATAGTCTTCATTTGCAGTTGTGAGAAGACTGTATTACTACAAGATTTTAGCAGTGTTTATACATTATACTCTAATTCTATTTACTTAAGTAGAATTATTTGTAAAAGCTAGTGGTTTGTATTCTGAACCCCTGTCTGGGGCCTTAATCTTATAGGTTTCATTTAAAGCTGTGGCAGAACTGTGAACTACTGCTACACTTGCCCCCTTTATTACAACATTTTTCCATAAACATTAGCCTGCTGCCTTAGTCTATGATGGGATTTCAGTAGTGGCAGTATTCTGAATTCTATTTCAGGATTTGTGCTTCAGTACTTTTACATCTGTTTATATTCCATTTTGTCTGCTAGAGTCTTGTATTCTGTGCATCACTTGCCTGCTTAAACTTGCATTCCAGTGCCTTTGTTACTTAGCTACAGTTTTCCTCTGTTCTGTGTGTCTGCCCTCAGCCCCTAAACAGACATTAAGCTAAAGTTTCTGAAATTCTAACCATAGTACTAGAGCTCCAATATTGGCTTTATTTGACTGGATCCCTCTCTAGGAAGTCCGATTCTTGCAGCTTGAATCTTCTCCAACCTTTCCACCTTTTTCCTGTTGTGGTTTTAAAAGGCAGCGTCTCTAACTAGATCCAAGTATTTAAAAGTTTGTTTGTGACATAACTAGGACAGATCCCCATGCTCTGGAACAAGTTCCCCATCCATGTGAATCAGAGTCTATCCCTAAACCTATTTATGTGTAACCTTGACCAATGAATGGGAAATCAGAAATTCACCCCAGGTTTGCCCCCCCCCCCGATGTCTCAGAGACAGAAGCAGACAGTAACTATGGTTCATAGGTTCATAGGTTCATACTAGGCTATCTGCCCAAGGGCATTTATAAGCCTAGCCCATAGTTATGTGGCTTTCGCCACCCCTTTAGTTTGAATAAAAACTATGCCTATCATTTTGCTGTGCCTCTGTCAAGCAGTGACACTGAAGTAATCCCTGGGGTATATCTGCAATCTTCCATCCATTGGTCAAGATTCCTCTTGAACAAGGCCAGAGAGGTGCTCTGCCTCACATGTACCGGGATTTTGTTCCACAGCATAGGGAGTCTCTGGGTGATGAATCTGTCCCTCCAGCACGTTCTATTTATAACCGTGTCAAGGTTTAAGTCTCCCGCCCTTGTGGTTCTGAGGGATCTAGATTTTTTGAGGTGAAGCATATTCATCAAATCTGGGTTTGACATGGCCTTATATGTCAGGCACAGATCACCTCTGAGCAAGCGGTATGAGACTGAATAGAGCTGGAGTTCTTTCAGTCGGGCAGCATAAGACATATTTTTGAGACCCTTTATCCTTTTGGTGAGGAACTTTTGGGGCCTTTCCAGCTGCAGCAGGTGTCTGGTCAGATACATTCCGAACGGGACATTGTACTCAATCATAGGTCTAATGAGTGATGAGTACAGGGGGACGATGACCTCCCTTGATCTAGATGTGAATCCCTTCATGATCAGGTGGGTGATATAGAAGGTTTTCCTAACTACTTTAGCAACATGAGTGTCAAACGAAGGCTACTGTCAACCTGGGTCCCCAGATCTCTGATGACTTTTTCTGTGCTCAGTGGATTGCCACCTGTATGGTAGCTAGGGGTAACCTTGTTTTTCCCGAAGGGTATGACTATGCATTTTTGGCGTTTAACTTCAGGCCATGGCTCTGGCACCAGTTATCCGTTTCTGTGAGACCCTTCTGGAGGATATCTGTGTCAGATGTGTTTTCGACTATGGCCCAGTTTGCAGTCATCTGCAAACTTTGTCAGCCATAACCCTCCTGTGTTTGCTTGTACTTCAGAAAAGTAGATGCCGAACAAGAGTGGACCCAGGACTGAGCCCTGTGGGACACCACTTGTGACAGGCTTTGAGTCTGACATGGCTCCAGCAACTCTGACCCTGTGGGTTCTGTCACTTAGCCAGTTTGCAACCCATCTTGTGATGTATGGGTTTACATTCAAGCTGATGAGTTTTTCGATGATACCCGAGTGGGGTATTGTGTCAAGGCCTTTGCCAGGTCGAGGTAGGCTGTATGGACTGCCTTTCCTCATCAATGGCCTTGGTGACTGTCTCGAAAAAGTCAACCAAGTTTAAGAGGCAGGATCTGCCTTTGACAAAGCCAAACTGGGTTGGATCCAAAGTCTGCAAGTTCCCAATGTCTTTATTTATGAGTTCCATTATGATCCTCTCCATGGCTTTGCAGATAAGGCTTGTCAAGCTAATGGGCGGTAATTTCCAGGGTCTGTGGAGGCACCGCCTTATGAAGTGGGACCACAGTCGCCGTGCGCCACTCCTTGGGTGTATCCTGAGGTGAGGCTAAGATTAAACAGCTGTCCTAACTGTGGGTTTAATTCCTCGTTGAGTTCATGAAGCACACAGCCGGGGACACCATCCGTCCCATGGATGCTGTGTTTTTGCCTTAGTGAGGGCAGTTCTCACCTGGGCGTTGGAGATGTTTGGGGGCTACAATCCTCTGGAATAGATATCTCTCCTTTGGGGAGGGGAGAAGTTTGCACTGAACCTGTCAGCCAGTATGTTGGCAATGTGTGTAGGTTCAGTAATTTTCACATCATTTTGAACTAATTCTGAGCATATCTGGGAGTTTCCTCCTAGGTTTCTAACATAGCTAAAGAAGGCCTTATGATTCTCTTTAGAGTCCTTGGCGATTTTTCTCTCAAAATTTGCCTTGGATGATTTTATGAGAGCTCTTAGTTTTTACTTATAATGATCAAAGGTGTCTTACCTTTCAAGGATTTTGCTCTATCTTGTAGTAGCTTCCTCCTTTTGTTGTAGAGCTTGTTTATGGCTGGGGTCCACCAGACTGGACGCTTGCCTTTGGTACAGAGAGTCTTAGTTTTGTTTGGGATTGCCTGATCCATGCAGTCCTGTAGGTGCTGGTAGAAGGCATTTGTAAGTGATTCAGCGGTTTGAGTAATGTTTACCACTGGCTCAGGGGCCTTAAAGGAGACCACACTAGTTTTAGAAGTGTGAAATCGGCTTTGAGAAGTTTTTCACTGTGGTCTTTTTGTTTCAGGTAGGGCGGGATGAGGACCTCCAGCGAGATTAGTTTATGATCTGATCTCACCAGTGAGGGGTATACTTCCGGTGTTGAACATTTTGATCCCATGTTCGTAATGATGAGATCAAGTATGTTTTCTCCTCTTGTGGGGATGGTGACTAGTTGTTCCATGGCATTTGAGTTTATGAACTCCAGGAATCTTTGGGTTAGAGTGTTCGGGCTTGAGTAGTGTTCCCAGTCTATATTAGGGTAGTTGAAGTCACCTAGTATGATGGTGTTGGGAGATACATTTATCCCCTCCAACGTTTTCAGGAAGGCCATGTGAGGTTCCTGAGTTTGAGAGGGTGGCCTGTAACATGCTACAAATTGCAGAGCAGTCTTGCCTATGGTTAATTGCACCTGGATGGTCTCCGATGCATCGTGCGTTGCCACCAACCTTGAGGTGTGGGTGTCCTTTATGAATATGGACACCCTCCTTTCTTGGTGTTGTCCGGATTTTGGGGCCGGAACGCATGATATGAGGTGAAACCTGTTAGTGCTGGGGTGCTCTCAGGAGCCTTGAACCAGGTTTCTGTCACAGCACAGACATCGATGTTCTCCATATTGAGAAGGGCCTCGAGTGCGTGCATCTTGAGATTGAGACTTCTGGCATTGAGCAGCATTACCCTTAGTTTTTTCCTTTTGGTGTTCTAGGGTGGTAGGTTTAGAATTTGAGCCTTGCCTAAAAAGGCACTATGGGGTGGCAAGAGCCTTTGCCAATATCCGAAGCCCAGGGGTGACAGGTGCAAGCCGTCCCTTGCGAAGCAGCGTGGCTTGTCCAGCATGTCATCCCAGGCAGACAGACATTGGATCCCCCTTGAATGACACCAGAATTTAAGCCAATTATTAAAGCTGATCATCTTATCACTGTATTGTGGCATCATTCTAGGTGAAGGTAGGATACTGCTCAAGGTCAGGGTCATACCTGCCTGGGCTACATAATCAATCAGAGAGCTCCTCGATGTCCCTTTTCATGTAGTCCAAGGAGGTACGTCTCAGGTCGTTGACACCAGCGTGGACAATGACTGAGTCATACTTGTACCTGCTGTTGAGAGACCCGAGTGCTTGCGTTATGTGGCGGATTCTAGCGCCCGACAGGCAGCTTACTGTGACCTTCTCTTTACTCAGTCTGGTGAGCGGGACGTCAGTGTGTCTGACTATGGAATCACCAATGACAAGTGTGTCTGGCATTTTGTTTGGCCTTAAGGGCTGTGACTGTTTGACACTCTGACTGTGTGGTCTATGTGTTGCATGTGTTGGGTCGTGAGGTGGTAGTTGTTTGGGTGTCTGCTTTGGTGGCCTCTGCTGTTTTGGTAAAATTTTGATCAGAGCCTCCGAGTAAGTCTTTGTGTGAGTATGTGTATGATTTGAAGTTGTGATGGTACCATGTGTGACTGGGTATGTATTGTGTGTGGTTACCTTCTCCTCCTGTCTGGTCTTGCCAGTCCTATGTTGAGAGAGCTCAGCCTCCAGTTTGGCCGTATAGTTGCATCTCTCGCATGTATTTGTGTTTTGTGGGAGAAGGAGAGGATTGTCTGTGTACATGAGGCAGTTGTAACATTGCCTCAATATTCCCAGGTTCACCAGTTGAGCTGGAGAGGACACTAGCAACTGATCCCTCGACATACTAGAAGTAGTAGATAAAGAGACTTTCAAAGGACTCGGGGAAGTGGGTTTTAGGCTGGTGGGGTACTATCTATAATAAGAGTGCTTTATCAAGGTGCAAGTACTGTAGGAGTAAGTGCTAGGCTTTACAGATAGAGAATAGTCTACTTGGGAATCAAGTAGAGATGAACTTTTCAGTTATAGGATATGCTGGTTAGATCAGCAGTACAGCTAGAGGAAGGTAGTTTTAAGGGAAAATTGGAAGAGTGGAATTTAGATGGCCCAAATAGTTTAACCTTGTTTAACCGCCGCTGCTCTTGTGTGCAACAGTGGTAACTCCGCGCTTATGCGCGTTTAACGTGTTTTATAGCAGGGGGCTGAAGGGAGCTAGGAATTGGCCCAAAACGACCAATGGACTACTAGTTTCTGGCTGAAACTTCACCAAATCAGACAAAAAGGCCGCTCAGTGCTTCCCACTCCCACTGGTAAGCAAAGAAACTTCCCTCCTTCCTAATAAGGCAATGGATCAGTAACAGGAACTAAAAACAAAGCCCAGGGATCAGCAACTCTGAAACTGGACTACTCTAGTTCAGTAAGGCGGGAAAACAAGAGATTTTTTTGTTTTATTACAGAGACAAGGAAAAAAACAGACAGTAAATGCTATAAATGCTGTAAATCGGCTAGCGCACTTTAGTGTGTAGCCTACAGAAACAATTTGCAACAATTAGTAACTTAAAGTGCAATAATCAGTGTAAAATGCAGAAATCACTTAAAGTAGCAATAAAACAGGCGAAATGCAGTCGCTAGCTTAAATAACAATGGGAAAGCCACAAAAAATACTTATATCTGGTAGAAAGTCACTCTTTTAGCTCTCTGCTGCTTGGATCACTCTGCAGGCCACCACGAGGATCTGTGCTGAGTTGGTACAAGCTGGAAAACGCGTGTTTAGCGTGTTTTATAGCAGGGGGCTGAAAGGAGCTAGGAATTGGCCCAAAACGACCAATGGACTACTAGTTTCTGGCTGAAACTTCACCAAATCGGACAGAAAGGCTGCTCAGTGCTTCAATCCCCCCACATAACCTTTAGAAAACATCCTAACTAATATGCCCCCTCCTAATAAATGCCCATGACACACAAGGACACAGCTGTGTTGGGTTGCGCAGTTAGGCTTATAAAGGCCCTGGTCGTCATTAGCTTAGTATATACCTATGAACCTATGGCTTCTGCCCCTTATGGCAATCTGACTTCCAAAGTCCCCCCATCCCCTTTGCATTGCTATTGTCTGTTGTGCAAGCTATTTAAAGTACTTTTCTCACCAACTGCTTTCCATATATTCATAATGCTATGTGCTCACCCAGCAAACCAGTACTGCTAGAATGTATAAAACTACACCTACAAAAAGGAAGCCTGTACGTACTTTGTCCACACAAATATAGGTCTGGACAGCATGGATATGCAATTTTCAAATGTCTCTGTAGCCATCTTAGTAGATATGGGCATTTGGAGATAATTCAGCAATTGTCTCATGTTCACAGACACCCATTTAATCCTTAATGAAGTAAGCACAATAAGAGGGAGACACACATGCACAATTTCACTGGAGGCAAAACATCTTTCATACAAGGTCAAAGAACACATACTGCACAGTGCCAATTACACACACAGACCAACTTATGCTGAGGCACTAAAAAGCAATCTTCCAAAAGACCTCCTAAGCCTAAAAACAGCAATACCTATCCTCGACAATCTCTAAAGTACTCACCAAAAGCAACCCCAAAACACCAGACATACACCTAGTCAAGCCCAAACAGCAAAGCCAATAAAAAAAGTAAACAAATTTCCAGGGACTCTGTCATAGGGGACTCCACTGTACAACATCCAGATGACTCGATCACGAGACTGAACAAGAGGAAGATTAGTGTTATTGTTTAAATCAGCAGAATCTGCCAAGTTACTCATGTGCTTAAGTCACTACACCACAGATACCAGCCGATTATATCACAATCTATGTGGGTGATAACTACTTGAGGCGTACCTCCTTGGACTAAAAGACAGACATTATTGATCTCTTTTAATATGCGTCTCAGACAGGTATGTGCCTTGCACTGAGCAGTATTCTAACTTCACCAAGAATGACAGTATGAATAAAAGATGACCGACTTCAATAACATTTTATTAAATTATTTTGTTGTCAATTACCTGACAACAGCTTGAACCACTGCTAGCATTGTACCACCATTGTAGTCTAGCTTGATTGTGTATAATGCCCATACCTCTCCTTTACCCGTAGACCCGATGAATTGTTCTTTAAACGATAGCGAGTCCCTACGTGCCCTCTCATTAAGGTGATAATCAGGGTCCCCCCAACTCTCGCCCTACCTATTTCTGGGAATTTTTATTTAGTCCCTAACAAGCTAACTCTCAATTATAAATGTAAGACCTATTATTGCACCTGCACTTTTGGTTACTGCATTAAATTTTACTCAATTTATGTGCTGTTTTTAATGAAGACATCACTTACTCTATTTTAATATTTTGTTCCTAGCTTGCATGTTATCTCTATTGATTTGTTGAAATCATGCCTTAACTGCCTACATTAATTGCATTTATATTCATTATTTTAATACTGTCTATAATGCCTACAAGAATTGAATATATATTTATTTGCATTTGTGACTGATTGTAAAAGTTTTATCTCAATATTACCAGCTTTACAGCCCTGCTACCTGTGCTAACCTCTGTTCTATCTCTTCATTTGTCTCCCTTCCTTCCCAAAGTACCTAGGCTCTACACTGTTCTGAACCTGCCCTAGCCTCAACCTATCTGGTGACTTAAGAACCCGACCAAACTCCATTGACTGAATCTGCTTGACTGTTTTTCTTTGTACCTTCTATCAAGGAAGGAAGAAAGTAGGTTATGGACTTATACCCAATTGTTCAGTAGGCCTCTAATATCTATTTTTACCAGGGCTCTAAAGTTCGCTTGGGTCTGAGTAACCAGCAGCCTTAGCCCCCCCCCCTTTACAGCTACCCAACAGACAATCCACCTCCTCACTTACAATAACCTACTCTCTTAGCATTAGATCTTCCACAGCTCATGACTAGATAGCTCTCCCAAACACCTTCCTCAGTACTAGTTTTGTCCACTAGGTGGCACCCTTATCCTACTCCCTTATTCACTGCTTCTTACTCTCTCTCTCTCTCTCTCTCTCTCTCTAACCTCTGCAATTTCAGTACATCTCTTATCTTCCTTCATTCTCATCCTATCCAGCACTCACTGCCTCTCTCCCGATTTTACCCCTGCAACTGTACTATACCTTCTTAGTACTTGATTCTGCTTCTCCTCTCATTCACCTACTGCTTAACAGTATTTTACCCTCCCCCTTTACTTATTCGATTAGAATCCTGTGGCATTCTAAACCTTCCCTACTCAGGCACTACCTCACTTATCCATAGTTTCATGCATTTCTGATAGTCTCCTCTCCAGCTTCTCCTTCGATTGTGTCTGCTCGCTCCGTTCGCCCTACGGGCTCACTCTGCTCCCCTACCCCCAAATACCACCCACCCCAGTAGTCCTAATCTTATACTTCCTAAACCACACCCCTCACTCATCCTGCCTATTATCTACCCAATCAATTTACTCCACCTAGCCACACCCTCCTCCTCCAATTCTTTCACTAGTACTCTCTACTTCTAGAGCTGTTTTTCCCAAATAGAATCACCCCTTTCTCTACATAAGTCTCTCCCACTCCTACCTCTCCTTCATTACTTTATCCCACCAAACCTCCTTAGTTTTTGTATAGTTGCAGTTTAACAACATGCAAACTACAATAAAAGTCTTCATAACCAACTTAACACTCCTAACTATATTCTTACCTGTCCTGACCTCAGACTATCTCCTAACCCATTTTGAAAAATCTAATCTGTTCCTCTACAACCTCCCTCCAAGACAAACAACCACTGTTGATATCTTCCACTCCCATAAACAGATTAACATCATTAACAGATTAACATCATTTCCACGCCCTGTTATATGTCACCTCAATACCATTGATGCACACACAAAGCATAACAACCTTAATAAAAAAATGGAAACTCCCTAATTAACTATTCACACAACCCCATATCTAAACCACTAAGCCCTATCTTAAGGGATGACGACATACACCCTAATCCAGGCCCTACCACAGCATCTACAATAAATATCCACTGCACATCTTACCTAAACCTGTCTACCTTAAGCAAACTCTCTACTTATAACACATCTCAATATCCGCAGTATCAATAACAAAATTGCCCACATTCATGCTCTCCTTGATACTCACTCCTTTGACATTTTCTGCCTTACAGAAACATGGTTAAAACCAGGAACTAAGGATAATGAAATTATCCCTCCTGGCTATAACATATTGAGACAAGACTGATTAAAATGTAAGGGCGGGGGAGTCACACTCCTCTACAAAAATGGACTACAGATCTCCTCTATAACTGAAAACCCACCCTTGCACAATAAGGCTGAAGTCCAAACTGCAAATCAACCCAAACAAATCCATCTATGTGATCTGTATCTACCTACCCCCTGGTAATAACAACACTATAATAGAAGATATTCTTACCTGGGTGTCCTCAACTTACCCTCAAGAAACAATAGTACTAGGTGACTTTAACACTGACTGGAAAACCATTAATACCACTAACCCTTCCACACATATTAATCTCCATGGTTTTATTCAAACTATCAACTTAACAACCAGAATCAACAAACCAACCAAAAAAGAGAGCACCTTAGACTGGATACTTATAAATAAAGACCCGCATACTTATAATGTAGGTACCTTACCAGATGATCTAAGAGATCATATGCCAACTTATATAATAAGACAAAAGAATGACATCTCTATCACTCCAGCCTATAGGATAACACGAACAAAGAATAACCCTGTACTCTTCCAAAATGAACTCAAAGCTTGTGACTGGAAACCTGTAAAAATACTCCCACTAGATGAAGCTGTCAAATATTTTAACTCTAAATTTCGTGCAATCCTAGATGAGCACGCACCCAAACGATCTATTAGAATAAAATCCAAACCAGCCCGCTGGCTAACAAAAGAAACTAGACAAAAAATACTACTTGGAAATAAAGCTTGGGACAATTGGAGAACTAACAGAACCTCCCCTGAAAGACAAACCTTTAGACAGCTGAGAAACATAACTAAAAAGGCTATACTCTCTGACAAAAAGAACTACTATAGTAAGCTACAACAAACACACCACAAGAAGCCTCAGAAATTTTGGACTAACATCAATAGACTCCTCAAACCTGGTCAGTCTAGCACACCATCCCCTCATGATGCTGATCATAACACTCCACTTCATATAGCCAACAACTTCAACACCTATTTCACAGAGACCATACAGTCCCTAGCTAGTCAGCTTTCCACTGATAACATGAGGCTCCCTTCTTCTACAGCTGGATCTCTACCAACTTTTAGATTGGATCTCTACCAACTTTTAGATTTCATCCTATCTAAAAGTTGGTAGAGATCCAATTTCAACAACTTTCATCTACAAAATCCTACTAAAGCTTAAGCCTTGTACTCCTTCAGCTGACCAGTTACCTTCTGTGTATTTGCAAATAGCAGCGAAAGTTATTGCCTTTCCCATATCCATCATACTTAATAGAACCATTAATGAAGGCATCATTCCAGACATCTGGAAAATCTCCCACATCATCCCCCTACATAAAGGTGGTAAATCCAACGACTACTCTAATTACAGACCAATAGCTCTATCACCCTTAGCTAAAGTCATGGAAAAATGCATTCACGATCAGTTACTCAACCACCTAACTAAAAACAATATTCTGGCTACATGCCAGCATGGCTTTAGGCCATTTCATAGCACTACCACTGCTCTACTATCTTTCACTGACACCATTAATAAGAACCGTAATAACAACATCCTCTCTTCATTGACCTTTCAAAGGCTTTTGATATGGTTAATCATCCCCTTCTTATAAATACTCTTGAACTTCTTGCTCTAGATCCCCCAGTTATACAATGGTTCAAGTCTTACCTTAACAATAGGCAACAGGCAGTTCTCTGGGGAAATAAACTATCATCCCTCCTACCAGTCACCCTTGGAGTCCCCCAGGGCTCCATTTTAGTACCTCTTCTCTTTTCTTTATTCATCAACAACCTTCACATATCAGTCCCTGAAGCTACCTGCATTCAATATGCTGATGATTCCACACTTATATGTTCTGCTAACTCCACATCTGAACTACTCTTAACTCAAAAAGTATTTAACTTAGTAGAAGACTGGTTCCTAAAATGCTGCCTTCTTTTGAACGCCAAAAAAACAAGATTCTACTCTTTGCACCCACCAGTAGGTCCTCTCCTATTGATTTCTCTATTATATCTAACAACTGTACCCTTATTCTCCCGAACACACTACCAAATTATTAGGAGTCACAATTGATAACAACCTTAACTTTGATATGCATATAAATAACACCATTCAAGCAGTGAACAGGAAAATTGGCTCCTTATACAGAATCAAACCCTTCCCAACTCCTCTAGCTAGAACCACCATTGCCCACTCTATCTCAACTCTTCTCTATGCTTCTCCCATTTATACTAATCTAAAAAAAATCTTCTCAAACTATCAAACTCCTATAACAATATTGCCAGATTTGCCACTGGCAATGCATTTCAAACACACCACTGTCTGAATCTTAAGCAGCTTGACTGGCTTGAACTCCATAACATGCGAACTTTTTCCCAACTCACCATTGCTCACAAAATCTTTTACCAACCTAATAATACTCCAATTCTAGCTAACCTCATTACCCCTTATAACAATCTGATTTCTCTACGCTCTTCAGGTAAATTACTTGCTAGTATAAGTAAGTCCAATAACTTGTCAGGCGACAGCATTTTCTCCAATACTGTTGGGAAACACTGGAACCTTCTACCTACTAATCTAACTCTACTTCCATCACTGTCACTCTTTAAGCAAAAACTCAAAATTCACCTAAAATCACACTGGTTATGTCCCTGCACTAACCCTGATTAATTAATTAATTAACCACCTTTCCTTTTTTTTTCTTTTTACTGCCTATGGTTCTACATCTTACTCTATATACCCCTCTGTATGCTAATATCTGGTCTCCAAAAACTTATAACCACAAGTGTTTATGCTAACCAACAATGAACTATAGTGTATCTCGCTTATCAAACAATCTCACAACTGTTATATTATTGACCTACTTGCATTTTTACTTTGAGTATGCCTTCTTTTGATTGTATATACCTCTTTATTTTTTTTTTGTACTTGTTTTCGTTATACAATTGCATAATCCTGTTTGTACTATGTTGGAGCTTTTCTCCCCGGGCCTCTAACTGGACATATTTCCATTTTCAGTAGACTAGCCCGGTCAACAAATGTAAAATAAAAAATAAAATAAATAAAACTGCCCAAGTTTCTGGAGTCCTTCGATGGGGATTCAACATTAATCAGCATGTGAGGACATGGTTAAACTACATAAGGACGGTCTATACATGCTCACCCCTAAGCTAAAAAACTCATCCACCCTCTTCAAACCTTTTTAGGTAATGTCAAATTAACAAACCTACAGAAACAGCAAATAAAACCCAAAGAAACCTAAAGCTGTTGCTGTTAAATGCTAGAAGCCTAAACAATAAACTCCAAATCCTACAAGCTCTCCTCACTTTAGAGGACACAGACATCTGTGCCGTTACCAAGACATGGTTTAAATCCCCAGAAAGTACTTAGCCAGTGCAACGCTTCAGTGCCTTCCACACCTTTAGAACATCAGCTGCACAGACAGGGACAAAAGGTGTTGCGACAATGTGGGATACTCCCAGCTATGCCAGGAGAACTAGGGCAGTTGATGTGTGACGCATGCACAAAATAACATGGACATAAGTTTGTTCCACTTAGTGTTGTTGAAACTGACCTAGAAAGGTTTCAGCTTTCCCAATATACTTAGTAACAAAATATATATGCTCTGCTTTCATTAACATTAATTATTATTTGAAGTTTGATGACCAGCAATGTCCGATGGAAAAAAGACTTATGCCCAACGGAAGCCTGGGAAGAAAAGCTCCAAAATACAAAAAACATTGAAATATACAAATAATTGAACTAATACAGACTAAACAAGAAAGATTTAAAATAACAATCCTTAGTCTGAATGACACAAAAATATATTTTATATACTAACAGTATATTACATAGACTAACAGTATAATCATAAATAAAACTGAAAGTTAGGATATGTACATAAAAAAAGAACACAAGAACTAGGGGAACAGAAGTTAAATATAAGAAAGGTAGAGAACAGGTTCAATAACGCAGAGGTCAGAAATTAGAAAAAAAAAGAGATAAGCAAAGTAAAAAGTAAGAAAATGGATACAAGGTGACAAGGAGTATAATACATAGAGTACAGTAAGTTTATGTAAATTATAACAGAGGAGAGATACAAGTTATGTTGTCTAGTTACAGGGACAAGTCCAGCAATATTTTTAATCAGTAATGTTGACGAGCTTTTTTGACTTCATGAGCATTAGTAATCATTCTGATAGAGGAAGGGAGTTTGTTCCAGGACTGGGCAATAAGAGTTAACTGTACAGATGTTGGCCAATAGTAATTATAGATTTCCAAGGATTGTTGATCAGAGCCCTGAAGAATCCAAATTGGGATAAAGAGCGAGATGAGAGAAGAGATGCCAGGGCAAAAGGTATGACCAGTTGAGTTAGGAGATGCTGATGGAATTCCAACCAGTTAAGAGATTTGAGAGAGAGGTAATGATGGGAGTTGAAGGGCTGGTTAGCAACAAACCTAGCAACTTATTGTATGTATGTGATTTTGAGCGAGGGCTACAGATTGGTAAATAACTGCGAGCCACAGAAAAGACAAGAAGATAGGCATATGCTAGAGAGAGTTTTGGTATTAAACTTAGTTTGTAAATATTTTAAACGCTTGTTCTTCTGCAATTTTTCTTGAAGTCTTATAAGTTGCTGGCTAGAGTCAAGTAAGAAACATTTCACTGGCATTCATTTTGACTAAATAAGAATTAAATGTAGCTACATAGTGAAAGGAGCAGAGAAACAGTTTTATTTAAGGTATTAACCTACATCCCACTTCAGCTACAACAGCTCAGAGTTTAAAACTGCGGTTTGACTGCACAGATTTTTGGATTTTCCCCCACCTACCTGCCCGACTCCTGCTGCGCTTTAAAACATGGTGCCTTTTCAGCTGCCTGCCGCTACTGCAAATTAGTGTTTGCGAGCCCCTTCCAGTGTGCTATTTCTAGTGGACATTGCCAGCTCAAATTGATAAGGCACTCCCCTTAGACTCTTAAAACTTGAGTTAACCTCGGTTTCATATAATCCCATTTCAACTAGTGCACACTGAAATATTCAAACTGATAATCTGAATTGCATATATTGTTTTTTCTGCGTGTATTTTTTGTTTTTTTTTTGTAACCACAAGTCAATGGTTTGCATGTTTAACTTGGTCTGGGACCTTAGTCAAGTACCTCTCACAGCAGTGGAAGAACTGCGAGTCGTTGCAGGATTGGATCCTCTTATTTCATTTCTACTGCTTTTTGTTTGTATATTACTTGGTCTGCAGGCAATTGCTACAGGATCTGAGCCTTATTTATTACAATTTTACTGTTTTTTTCTGTCTACATTTAACAGTTTGTGAACCTTAGTCTTGTAGTTATTCACAATAGTGAAAGGATTGTGAATTGCTGCAGGATCCGAGTTATATATATTATATATCTATATATGCATATTTTATATATATATATATATATATATATATATATATATATATAAATAAAATAGACATACAGCAAACATGTGTATATGTAATTAATTTCCTAAAACCTGTGGTTAACTGTACAGCAGTGGTTTGCAGTGTCCTGCATAGAAGCAGGCACCTTGAGTTGTAATAGTCTACATAAAACACCCTCTATTATTTTCTCAAGTATCTCGCAGAGTTTATAGAGGCGAGTTTGCCCACTGGGAAGCATTACCCCAAGAGGGGTGCTTTAAATCAATCATAGACCTCTTCTCCCAGCCCAACAACTCTAAACCCTGACTGCACAGCCTCACAGAAAAAATGAATCCACAGCCATGGATATACACTTCCCTAACGTCTCTGTAGCAAGCCTGGTGGAAATGGGCACCATGAGGCAATAGTTTTATGTTTTATTTATTTTATTTTACATTTGTTTACTGGGGAAGCCCAACTGGACAGGGTTGCCCATTTTCAGCAAAGGCCCAGGGAAAAAATCTCCATATAGTCTGACAAACAAGGATACATATATTAACATAAGACAGTCCAAAGAGAAGGCTTACCACAATTTAGAAAAGAAGCTAACAATTCTGTCAATGATTCTCGTGGGAATTCTAGAAATATAGTGAAGAGATGAGAATATTCACAACACTGTTAATCATAACAGCAATGTAAAGCTGAAGGACTTAATACATAGTTCCATAATCATTAGTATAGTTAGTAATATAAATGCAGTCCAAAGAGAAAGTTTTCCAAAATATAGAAAAAGCTAACAATTTTGTCAAAGATTTCCATAAGCATTTCAGAATATAGTGAAGATAGGAGAATATTCACAACACTGTTCAACAGCAAAGTTAAGCTGAAAGACTAGTTCCATAAGCACTGGTATAGTTTGCATTGCTTGAATTATATGGATTTTGAATATAAAGGAAGATCTAATAATAACTAGGACTAATGGGGCTAGAGTGAGCTTACTAGGGTTAGCCTGGGTCTGAACATGTACATATCCAAGACTTGGTTAGATCCTAATTTGTGAAACCATCTTTGTTAATCTGCATCCTGACTGAGTGGGAGGGAGTTCCACATTTTTGTGATAGCACAAGAGTATAGGGAATCTCCCGAGGTCTATCTACGTTTGGATAAAAGTCCTTTATTGGTAGACCTTAGCTGCTGGCTGCTGGTGTAGTGGTTGATTAGGCCACATAGGGCTGCTTTTTTGTGGGGGATAGTAGATAATTTGGTGCTTCGTTGTTTGGGGTTGGGATAGTAGTTTTACCTGGTTGTAGAATTTTATTTATGGCTGCCCAGAATTTTTGAGGGTTAGCTTTGTGCTTAGTTTGTATATTGGAGTAATCTATTCTTATTTTGTTTTTTTTTTATAGCTTTAAATTTCTTAATTTAAGAAATTGTTGCCTGTTCGTAGTTTTATTGTCACGCCAAGTATCCCATGCTTTATCCCTTTGTTTTAGTAGGAGTCGGGTACTTTTGGTAAGCCAGGGGGCATTGTTGGACTTGGGGGGGGGGGGGCAATTTGGTTAAGTATGTCCAGAAAAGTGGTGTTAAAGTAGTCCACTACCTTGTCTAGAGAGAGGCCGAGTAGGGGGAACAGTTATAGTGGTTTAGTGCTTTATTAGTTCTGCTCTAAAGTTTTTATGTAGCACATTTGTTTGAGGGGGCTATTTTTAGTGGGTTTGCTTTGCTGCCAGGGTGTCTGGTAATATGCTCAAATAATGTTTAATAAATTCACTAATCGCCTTTCCATGAAAGTCCAGTCTATATTGAAATCCCCTAGTATCAGTGTTTCAGGGGGGAGGAATTCTGATGCCCAGTTGGTTATGGACTCTAGTTCAATGTTGTTAAAGGCTGGGATATTTATGCTAAAATCAACTGCAAGGCAGTTCTTGAAAAGCAAGGCAGCACCACAACCTCTTTTGGATGTGCGGTCTTTTTCTTGAAAAACAAGGCAGCACCACAACCTCTTTTGGATGTGCAATCTTTTTTAAGTAGGTTGAATCCTGGTGGGAGTATTCGTTATCTTTGTTATGTGGCTTAAGTCAAGTTTTAATAAGAAGCACAACAATATCTGGGGAGTAAACGGATAGGGCTGCATGCAGTCAATTTTAAGGATGCTTCTAATGTTGATGTTGAGAATCAAGATGTCAGCATGTTGTCTAAGGGGAGTTAGGTTAAGTTTGGCCTAAATTACATTGTCTGTGGGGTAAGTACAGAGGCTAAGATTTGGATGTATGTCTCCACTAAGTATTAGCTGTGTAGCAATGTTCACAATAAGCTGGAGATATTTGGAGATTCACAGGTTATACTGCATGGAAATGTGTTCTTTTGTAGAAGAATGTGGAATCCTAGGTGGGCTAAGCTCTAGGTTAGAGTGATTATGAAATGATATTTGTGTGGGAATAGTGGAGTAGATCTGGGTACGTGATTTACTATGTAGGTTGTGGGAGAGTTTATTTTGGTATGAGGTGAGGTGTGTTAGTGAGAGAGTTATAATAAAATTGCATTTTGGAAGATTTGCTGTTTAGTTGAACGGAGGGTAAAGAAGGGAAAAGAAGATTAGGTTTGTTTGGGAGGAATGAAGGTTTGAGTTAGACTTGGTTGTAGAGGTAATTGTGGGTGTTTATCTGGAGTGAATTAAAGGATGCATTCATTACTGTGGGTGTGATCTAGGTAATGTTTTCTGATTGGTTCGTTTTGTGTGGTTAGCTACGAGTTAGAGGAAAGTGGATGTGGGTGGGAATTGAGGTAGGGTAGGGCAGCGAAGTGAGCTCGAGCATAGCGAGGATGAAAGGAGCGGGGATCGGGCTGAGCCAGAGTCATACAGCAACCAGGTAAGCTGCAGAAAACAAAACAGTAAATTCTGGGCAATGCGAGTGGGCTACAACTGTAGTAGTTTGCTGAAAATCAGGTATCCAGCGATATAAATCTTTCAGCCAGTTTTGGTTAGGAGACTTTTTATCTTTTTTGTTGTGTATGTTGCTTTTACAGGGAGGAGGGGGAACCAGGCTCCCTGGTGAAAAGTTGTAGGAATGCATGCCATAGCTGCTGTATAACTTTTCATAGAACATACATTCAGTTAATAAATGTAAGGTCTGTTCTGAAGCCTTGGGGGGTATTATTCAGTCCTGCTTTAGCAGGAATTGATTGCGACCACTTTCTTCCTGATGGGAGGGACTTCCCAAGTATTCAACAGGGATTTAAAAATAGACAGATGCTCGGATGAAAATGGTATATTGGGGGACCAAAAGAAAAAAATATAACCAGTAATGAGGGTTAGGGATGGAGAAAGATTAAATTCCTTCATTGCTCAAAAAACAATGCACAGTGAAGGTATAGAGTAAGCATCAGGACGTCAGGGTACAAATGCGCATGACCGATGTCATATCCTCAGTCTTTTCTTGCCCCAGATGTCAGAAGACCCTAAAAATAAAGGTCAAAACCAAAAGACAGCAAACAAACAACCAACCACCCTGCACTAATTATATGTACAATATATACAATATACACAATATTTACAACCCAACCCACACAACCACCTCTAACTACAGAGGGGAAGGAGGGAGGGCAAATTGGACTGCAGCAATGTGGATCTTCGAACATCTACATTTATGGTAGGTACAAAACTGTACTATGTTCTTCATCTCACATTGCTGCAGTCCTTACACTTGGGTAGAATCCCAAAGCAGAGGTAAGGGAGGATGGCCAAACTATAAGGAAGCAGGAGCTGCCAAAATGCCCTGCAAAACAGCAGTGGCAAAACCAGCCCTGGATTTAGAGTAAAGTGGTAGGTGATAATGCCTAGAGAAAGTATGCACTGAACTCCAAGTAGCTGCCTCCAAAATATCCTTGGTTGCCACCCCCCTCAAAAAAGCTGTTGAAGTGGCAGTAGCCCTAGTGGAATGAGGCCTAATCCCAGCTGGAATCTCCTTGCCATGATGGGAATAACAGAAAGCAATGCAAAACCCAATCCACTTAGAAATAGTTTGCTTTGACACAGGCTTGCCCTGAGAACTCAAAGCAAAAGAAACAAATAACTGCTGAGACTGCCTGAACCCTTTAGTTCTGTCCAAATAATATCGCAACTGCCTGTGTACATCTAAAAAGTGTGCAAAATCTTTTCCCCTTTATTTTGGGGATTTGCATAAAAAGTAGGCAAATGAATAGTTTGGTTTAAAGCCACACTAGAAACCACTTTAGGCATAAAGGAAGGATTAGTACGTAAAGATACCCTATCCTTATGGAAAATTAAGAAAGGCTCAACCGCCATAAGGGCCTGCAATTCAGAAACCCTTCTTGCAGAAGTAATGGCCAACAAAAAGGCAGTCTTCCATGATAAATATTTCAACTCAGTAGTAGCTGCAGGCTCAAAAGGTTGTAGAGTGAGTTTCTCCAACACAAAATTGAGATCCCAAGCAGGAGTAGGAGCTCTACGTGGGGGTCTTATATTCTTTGCCCCTCTAAGAAATTGCTTGAACAAAGGATGAGAAAACAATGGTGGGTCACAGTCATAGTGAGCTGAAATTGCAGCAGCATGAACCTTAATAGAAGAGAAGGACAAACCTTTGTCCAGTAACTCAGTAAGATATTGAAGAGCCACACTTAAATTAGGCTCAGAATCATCAAAATCCTTTGCTGCACTCCAAAATAAAAATCTCTTCCATTTATCTGCGTACACTTTCCTTGTACTAGGCCTTCTAGCTTCCAAAATCACATTCAAAACTTGTTGTGGAAGTTGAGACCCTCTATGGTTCAAAACAGAATATGCCAGGCTGTTAGGTGAAGAGAGTGAAGTTTGACATTGAGCAAATGACTGTCCTCCTGGGACAACAGGTGTGGAATCGAAGGCAAAGGCCATGGAGGCTTCCGTACCAGACTTCTCAGTAATGGGTACCAGTGCTGTCGAGGCCAATCTGGAGCTATTAAAATCATCCTTGGCTTGTCCTGTCTGACCTTTAGAAGTACCTTTGGGAGGAGAGGCAGAGGTGGAAAGGCATACACGTGAAGATTGCTCCAATTGAAAGAAAGAGCATCCACTTTCCAAGCTGTGGGATGAAACCTTTTCGTGCAAAACTTTGGCAGCTGATGGTTTAGTGGAGAAGCAAACAGATCTATGTCTGGAGTTCCCCATGACACTGTCAATTTCTGAAATACATGAGGATCCAATTTCCACTCGTGGGGATCCATAATTGTCTGCTCAACACATCTGCTAAGGAGTTCTGTGCTCCCGGCAGAAACCTTGCCTGAAGATTGAGCTGTAAACTGAGAGCAGTCTCCCACAAAATCATTGCTTGCCTGCATAGAGGATAAGAATGTGTTCCCCCTTGCTTGCTGATGTACCACATGACAGTTGTGTTGTCTGTTAGAATCAACACCTGCCCTGGAAGAAGTAAATCCTTGAAAGCTATTAATGCAAACTGGACTGCTAACATCTCCTTCAAGTTGATAGGTAGATGTTGTAGTCTGGCAGGCCACTTGTCTTGTATCCACTTTCCATTTAGATGAGCTCCCCAAGCTTTGTCTGAGGCATCTGTCGTTAAAATCTGACTCGCCTCTGGCCGGGTCACAGAGAGTCCCTTGTTTAGGTGACATTCCTGAGCCCATCACAAAAATTCCTTTTGAATGCAAGGTATTATTTGAATGACAGTGTCCAGACCCTGGCAGTGCTGTGTCCATACATTTTTGAGATACCATTGCAGCTTCCTCATATGCAGTTTGGCATTGGGAAGCACCAGAATACAAGATGCCATGAACCCTAAGGCTTGAAGGACTGTCCTTGCAGTCAGCCCGGACTGATGAGATAGTTGATGGAAGTAAAGGGAAAGATTCTTTTGTTTGTCCGGGGTCAAAAAGGCCATCTGGGATGCTGTATTCAGTCTTACACCCAGAAAGCACACGTCCTGAGAGGGTACTAGACTGGACTTTATTTCGTTTACAGAATACCCCAGGCATCTTAGCACTGCTATCACATATTCCAAATGATGAAGAAACTCGTCCCTTCCTTGAGCCACAATCAGGCAATCGTCCAAATAAGGATAGATCTGTATTCCTTTTAGCCTGAAGAAAGCTATCACTGGAGCCAGAACTTTCGTGAACACTCTGGGCGCAGTAGATAAGCCAAAGGGCAATGCAGAGAACTGATAGTGAGAAGTCCCAGCTCGAAAACGCAGATACTTCCTGCAACTTAGTCTGATAGGAACATGAAGGTAAGCCTCCTTGAGATCCAAAGTTACCATCCAATGATCTTTGCCCAGCAGAGGTAAAAGCTGTTGTAACGTCAACATTTTGAACTTGGGAATGTCCAAATAAGTGTTGAGGATAGATAAATCCAAAATTGGTCTCCACGTGTTCCCCTTTTTGGTACTAGGAACAGGCGAGAATAAAATCCTAGGCCCACTTCTGGCATAGGGACCGGCTGTATGGCCCCTATTTGGAGTAACAGAGAAATTTGCTTGTGAGCCTCTATTCTTTGTTGAGGAGGAACGTCTGGCATGCCTTTGAAAGGAGGCAAGGTATGGAAATAAAACCTGTAACCGTGGTGTATGATATCCAATACCCATCTGTCTTGGGTAATTAAACTCCAATTTTCTTTGAAAAGTGCCAACCTTCCTCCCAAAGGTGCTGCCAGACGAGAAGGCTCTGGCAGCTGAAAAGGTAGGTCATTGGGTCTGTTTACGAAAGGACTGACCCCTGCCCTCACCCGAAGACTGTGCAGGAGAACTCCCTGTCCTAGGCCTGAAAGAGCCCTGAGCTCTGCCCCTACCACGTCTAGATCTGCCCCTAGACTGGGAATCATAAGAAGGATACGTCCACCCCTTAGTAGGCCAATTTCTACTAAACTTTGGAGGCTGAACCTGCAAAAAATCTTTAACAGTCTGCATAGACTTAGCCTTGTCTTCCATTTTCTTTAAAACTGCCTCAACAGGAGAACCAAACAACACATCAGATTGTAAAGGAGCATCTAAAATCCTTGTTTTAACATGGTCAGATAAATTTTGATCCCTCAGCCAGGCGTGCCTGCGAAGAACTGACCCAGTGGCAGCCACCCTAGACGAGGCCTGTACAGCATCAAAACCACATTGCAAAGAATGCTTACCCACCTGTTCAGAAACATGTACTAAATCTTGTAACTCTTTACAATCAATACCTTCCGCCAGAGCATCAACCTTAGACTTCAATTGTGAAAGGAGATAGTTTTGGTATTTCAACATGTGAAACTGGCAATTCAAAGCCCTCATAGCTAGAGTGGAAGAAGTATAAACTTTCTTTCCCCATCTATCCAAGGCCCTGGCCTCTTTATCTGCAGGAACCGGATTCTTGACAACAGAAGCCTTAACACCTTTAGGCCCCTGGCTAACAGTTTCTGGGTCTGCCCTAGGACTCTTAAAAGATACTTATGAGCTTCAGGCACCCTGTAATACCTATCCGGCTTAACAGGAGCAGGAGGCAAAGAATCAGGATTAAGAGAAGCCTCTGTAAAAACATCTTCCACTACATCCAAAACAGGAGGTATAGCCAAAGGCCTATGCTGGGGTAAAAACAAAAATTCCCCAAGCCTTTTCCTGGAATCTGAGAAGTCCTGACCTTCCCACTTAAAATGCTCCCTCATGGAATGAAGAGTTTCTGAAAAAGAAAAATCCTCAGGAGGAGAAGCAGAAGGAGTAGAATCATCCACATCAGAATCAGAATACGGAGAGTACTCCTGCAAGTCTTCAGCAGAAGACTCCGAAACATCCGAAGCCTGCTCAAAACTCCCTAGCTCAGGCTCCACCCTAGGTCTCTTATCAGGAGGGGGCAAAGAACCCCTAATCAAAGTAATCAAATCTTCTGCCATTTTAAGCATATGCTTCTTGGGCACAGTTCCTGAAGAACTAGGGGTGACACCAACTGAAGCTAAACCTGGCCTGCCTCTGGGAGAAGCCTTGGAAACAGAAGGAGAGGGCCTAACCACCCTAGGCAGGGAGGGGAGTATAGTAACCTGAGAAGCCCCATCACCCTGACCTGCCTCCTGAGAGGCCACATCCTGTAATAACAAAGTCTCTCCCTGGGACCCTAAAGAAACCTCCGGTGGAACCACCGGCTCCACCGACACCTCTAAAGAACCGGCGTCCGGTACGGACGGTTCTTCTAGCCTAGGCTTAACTGCTTTGTCCTTGCGCTTCTTCGAAGAAGCGGGCGTCGGAGCATCCGACGGCATTTTATAATTGCACCGCTTCCCGAAGACTAACCTGGCACAATCTAATCTCCTCTTTATAGTGCGCTTATTGAATCTAGCACAAGAGCGACACCCAACAACGTCGTGCTCAGGCCCTAAACAAGGAATACACAAAGTATGATAGTCTCTATGCGGTATCTGTTTCCCACAAGAAATACAATTATTCACTTTTTCTGACATCCGGTAAACCACTGAGGCAAGAAAAAACTAAAATATTCTAACGGGTACTTAGCCAACTTTGACTCGGTCTGAAACTCCGAAATCGAAAAATTTCAGAACGCCAACCGGCACTTGCAATACTGCTTCTGCATCGGACCATGCGGCAAAAAAGACTGAGGATATGACGTCGGTCATGCGCATTTGTACCCTGACATCCTGATGTCAGTCAAATGCGCCTTGACCGACGTCAGCCTTATACTTTGATATTCGGGCCGACCGAGGACAGCGGACTACCCAAGTGTAAGGACTGCAGCAATGTGAGATGAAGAACATCCACTAACCTGCACAATCAAAGATTCCTAGATTTTGTCACTGCAAATACCCTGAACAGCTAGTCTGGACACCTACTACGGTGTAAAAATATTCTGGATCTTGTACTCAAATATGAGGGAATGCTGCACCGCCCCCCACCCCCACCCCACCCACCCAGTGTAATGTCCTCATTGGTCAGTTCAGACTGGTAACCTTTGAAATTAATACAAAAGGCTGAACTCCCAGAAAACCCCAGAAGTTTTAAGAACCTTTTCAAGGCTAAACTACCTCCTGTTATGTGAAGGCATAGCCAAATTCCAAGACCTCCCAAATTCAGAGAACACGGTGGCCTATGTGGAAGTGTTTACAGAAACCCTGTGCAAGCATGTAAACAAATGCATAGATACAACAGTACAAAACTGAAAAACTTAGAACAAACTCAAAAAACAAGCCCCCTTTGTGGACCTCTCCCCAATAAAAATAGGGTCTATATTAAATTAACGAACTGCACAAATGTCAAACGGCCAGATTATCGAAAGTGCTGTTCATCGAGTTCTGCTTTGTGGGATTGGGGTACAGTGAAGACCGGGAATTTTAACCTTTCCTCACTGTAGTGCGATCTCAGAGTTGGTATATAAAATTAGTGAGGGGTGTGGGGGGTGCAGCCCCCACAAAACCAAGTAATGTGAACGGCACTTCGATTTTTCGGCCGTTCGGCATTCGTGCCATTCGATAATTTAATATAGACCCTAAAAATAGGCTGCACTTAGAACAAACAAAAAACAAGTCCCCTTTGTGGACCTCTCCCCAATAAAAATAGGCTGTACAACAAAAGAAAATCTTCAAAAATTAGGAAGGGCTATTGCACAAAAATTTCCTCAGTCTCAACAAGGAAATCAGGGGACTAAAAGTCCACCAAAGCTAACTTTGAGGCAAAAATAGTCTACCAGGCTAAAGATAACCATAAGGCATTTTCAGTTATGTACACAGCCTAAACAGTGCGCTGAACTAACAGCAAATGTAACTTCCTATACCAAACCAGCGGATATATCAAATTTGCTGTCCACCCCCAGAATTACCCTCTACCATTTCTCCCACAACTATCACTAAAGAAAAGGCCCTCACTGCAATCTCCAGAGCTAAAACACTGCATCAGTGGGTCTTGATAAATATCCCATGATGCCTAATAAACAGCTTGAAACATGACCTGTCAGGCCTATAAGAATGTCTACTCATCCACAGCCTCCAGATAGGCTCCATCCCTAAGGACTACAAATGCCATCCATCCCTAAGGACTACAAATGCCATCCACCTACACAAAGGCAGACCCTCAGCATACCCAGGGAACTACAGACTCAAGTTTGACTAGTCTTACATAAAATGGTGCATGCTGCCTACCTTGACCTGGTAAAGGCATCTGACACAATACCTCACTCTGATATTCTAGACAAACTCACAAATCTAGGCATAAATTCTTATGTCACCCGATGGATATCCAAATGGCTCACAGACACATGGTTAGGGTGAGGGAATCCACCTCCACCAAGAGGCCTTTTACTAGTGGTGCCCAGCATGGCTCAGTACTGGGACCTGGTGCCCAGCAATGCTCAGTACTGGGACCTCTTCAGTTTGTAATATACTGAAGTTAATGCAAATGTAGAGGGCCACTGGCTGACCAAATATGCTGACTGACAACCCAAAGATGCAGATGCAGTCCCACTATATATGCAGCCCTCATTAGACCAATAAGAGTAAAATGCACCCTTCGGCCTGTGCCTGATCAGCCATCTGCAACAGCTGGAGTGGTCGGTCACAGAGGTTCCTAAACTAAAAGAACTCAGGGTGTAAATATGTCCTGTGTGGACTTCCTCAAAGCCCTGTCCCTGTACTTGGTCTCCTACAGACTACTAAGCAGCGATCTATGCCTAACCTAAAAAAGCATTCTCCAATCCAGCCCTAACAGATCCGCTATGCAAAACAAGCCATACTAGAATTACCTAATCCAAGCATCTAAGTCTCATCTGTGACATAAAGAATATTTAGGAGGGATGGCTATATACCTCAGCAATTACCCTTTCTCTGGAACAGAGTCCCCATTCATATGAAACAGAGCTCTTTCTTCAGCCAATTCAAATGCAATTTGGACCAATGGATGGGAAACTGCAAATTCACCCATCGTTTGGCGAATGTGGCCCTTATGGATGGGACAGTCTGTATATGTCCTGTCACAAGCATATACCAAAGCCATTCAGGCCCATGGGCATTACTAACGAATAGCTAGGCTGAAAAAGGCTCTAGGGCCCTTATCCTAGTAATCTATTATGATCCTATAAGGGAATACAGACTTCAGCAGATAAAAAGCCTGTTTTACGCACTCGTTTTTACATTAAAGCTCCCATACATCATGTAATAAAGCCAGATAATGAAGTAACACCAACCATTTAAAGTTTCAATCCTCGAATGAATAATTCACAATACCCTTGGATCTAGTACTCATAAATATGGCCACCCTTTACACATTTCCATGTGTTATCATCCTGCTTTTTTAAATTAGTGAGCTTTTCCTTTAAAACTGGCAGTATTTCCCATGTAAACACATCAGTGTTTAGGGTCTTTGCAAAAGCAAACCTTCTTCAGTGGAACGATTACCTAAATAAATTCCTCTGTAATCGTCCTCCAATGGATCCCATTGCTAAAACTGCTGCTTTTGCCTATGTAAAAAAAAAACAAACATTTATGGTGGAATACCTATAGAAATAAATTATATAACAAGAGAAAGAAATTATTTCACGCTTATAAAAAACATCTCATTCTACCCACCATAAGCACACACTTAAGTAAATTAGTAAAAAAATTAAGGGAATAAAGAGAAAGCTCAAAGCAGAGTATGAACTTAAAATTGACACTACAAAAAAAAAAATACAAATTTTTCTTTACTTATGTCAGAAAGTTGAGAATTACAAACAATTTTGGAACCAGTCCACAAGAATACTGCACACACTAATATCCTAGATATAGACCCATTAGTTTCACTAGCCTGATATATAAAGCTATGCAGCATCTCATCTCAGACATCATTAAACTGGATACTGAAAATCTCACAACCCTGGACCCTCGTCAATTTGACCTTGTCAAATGAAGGTCCTCCCTCCTTATTTATTTTATTTTTATTTTACATTTGTTTACAGGGAAAGTCCGACTGGAACAAGGTCCATTTACAGCAGAGGCCCGGGGAGAAAAGCTCCATAACATAACAGTACAAATACAACAAATGACAAAAAAAAAATTGTATAGAGGCATGTATACAATTCAGAGCTCTATGTCTTTATATGACAACACATTATATTAACCTTACATTTTTTTGCATAAATAACCAAAGCAGCAGATTATGTAGTACATGCAGCATATAAGGACCTTACCAAGGTCTTACTATTCCCCATGCAGGCTTTATTGATGGGCAATAAATTCGAATATAAATCTTTGTGTGGTGGATAGCAAACTGGTTGTCAGAGAACCCATTCACAGGTGTCACTTCAGAAATAAAAAAAAAAAGTTACAGATATACCACAGGGCTCTGGGTTGGGCCCTCTCCTATTCTGCATCTATTTCTCAGACCTTTAGGCCAACACTCCTGGCCTATGGTTATCTAAGCTTATACAGAACTGTAAACTGGGTATTGTTATTTAATCTTTTACTAACTCACCATTGCCCCAATATGGGTTAAAGTACGTTAACAATTGCTGCAAGGACAATGGTCTCAAATTACATGTGAAAATGTGTAGAAGAGTTCATTTTGGTAAACGAAACATTTTCACATACACATATGTGACACATTCAATCAGACACTGCCGTGCGAGATCTAGGCACTCATTGATTTATCACTTCTACAGAGAAGCTTGGAAAGTGTACACCTGTCTCATCTAATTTCCAAAGATAACTTCTCTAGATATAAAGTAGTCTTAATTCCCCTTTACTTGTATCTCATCGGACCCATCATTAAATATAATGCAGCTTTTGGCATACATTTGTCTAAACATACATCACTCAACTTGAGTCAGAGACTCAGTCAGTGGCCTCAAAAATCTTAGTCATCAGGACAGAATGGCAGCCCTCTCACTGTACTCAGTCTCTGTGGAGATCTGTATATACCCTTCCAAGCCTTGAAAGATCAAACCCTCTTTGACCTGCTATTCCTTCATAGGAACTAAATGGGCAGCCTACTAGGGAGATATTTGAAAAGGGGGGTTTGGCTTAGTTTGTAATGGTCTGCAGACTGATTGCCTAGTTGTTAACTATGAATTAGCATATGCCCATAATTCAAGCTAACAACTACCCTTAAAAATAAAATTACTAAACGAAAACAATATTTATAAGAAATATTAGTACTTAATATTTAGATACATACTAAAATCAATTATGCAAGGGGAGTATATATGACTAAACTAATGGTTTAAATTTTAAAACACTGGTACTTTCAATAAGGCTACTAAATCTGTCTACCTGCAACCTTAGTTGCCTTTGAAACTCCTTAAGTGAGCTACTGAAATCTCCCCCTTTGTCAATTACAACCTAAAAATGTTCTTAAAATGGTGGCATACTAAACTATGCTTAACTTAAAGCACTGCTTTTATTTATTTATTGATCAAAGTGGAAATGCTCGCACAATTAGCAAGAGGCTAAACAAACCACATCACAGGAACTGCAAGTGAAATGACCAATTATGTTTAACTGTTTCTTAAAGATGATGGCCAACAGTGCTAATCAGACACAAATTTTGCATAACAACCTTCCAGTGGTTAATAAACAGCCACAGCATATCAAAAGTCTGACTCCTTGCATATTAAGTAACATTCTCTTGTGAATTATAGAATATAGATTTTTAGCACTTTCTTTCCTAGATACCTCTACAAGTAACTGATGAAGATGCAGCCACGTTCCTTAAACACACCCCATTAATATCTCCAACTCAGTTAAAAATGTAAGAGCCTGATGCAAGATGTGAGGCTCTTTTAAACTGACTTTGTAAACACATTATTTTTCATAATTGCAGGATGTCAGCTTAAAGTTTGAAATAACTTCTAAACACAGACTCCTAGATTTAAAGCTCAAAGACTTTGTATTAAAGGGCAATTCCTCATCTAGATATTGCAGTTAAAAACTTATTAACAACCCCCATGAAAAAACAGTTTTCAACATATCAACTTTTTTAAAAAAATTAACTATAAAAGTAAACAAAATAAAACATTTACAAAGCTTATGCAGTCTGACATATTTGAATGAATCTAGGTTCTAAAAAATGCTTTCCCAACAAGCCATGACTAATTTGGGAAAATGAGAGGGTCATATTTGCACCATTGGTTATTCCCATAAATTATTTAATACTTAATTTTAAAAAAATATTGTCCAAATTAAATCTAAACAGAGAACACCGATCTCATGATTAAGTAGGTTGTTGATGCAAACAAACTAATTTCCCCAAGTCTTGGGGTATAATGACTTCACATAAACAAGAGATGCTGGGATTTAAACTAGCAGCTATCAAACTCAAGTAAGAGAGCAATTCAAAAACAAAACTGACAGAATTCTGTATGAAATAAACTGTGTTTTCAACAATATGGTAAATTTTACCATCAACAAACAAATGCCAGTAGTTCAGTCTTTGACCCATTAGCTACAATAATAGGTCTGTATGGTGGTTGCAACAAACAAGTTTCTTTTTTTTAAACTTATTGTGCAAAAAGTCATGGATCTCCTTTATGTGAAATAATTTCAATTTAAATTTCCAAAAACATATTCTCAACTCTGTTAAAAATCTCAACCAACTCAGTCCTTACTACAGGAATAAAAAAACCCCATTTTAAATAATTTTAGCTGCCCTTCATCAAACCCAAAGTCCAAAAATCTGAAAACATTGTTCAGTTCTAGTCTCCTTTTCCTGTTGTCAATTGCACATCTATCCATCATTCTACGATTATAAAAAGTTTTCCCTTCCTAACCATTCTTTTTTACTTCTCTTGCAGTTTCTGTTTCCAAATCCTGATTTACGAAAATCCAAATTGGTCTCATTGATCCCATTAACAAATCCTGATATCATCTGTCTGCCACTCTTTCCAATCTTTGTAATGCCACAGGTTGATCTGAAAATACTCTGATGTACTAGTGTCTGAATTTTCATTAATATTTAAAATCCTAGCCTTCTAACTGACCTATATTTGAGTTTCAGACTCCATACATCCATCCTCAACCCCTTTTCCCAATTTTGCAGACTTCATATCCTTCAGAAAAATGCATGCCAACTCAAATTCTGTTATTCTAACAACTTTCTAAGTTTATACGAACAATATTTAAAATCTGTCCCTATTTTTGGGCCTTTGCCACCCCACTCCGCTATTTTAGGCTTTGTTTAGATTTCTTAAGCTAAAAAAGTTGAGGTATGTCTCGCTATAAAGCGAATACCACTTAGGAGAAGAGATATAACGGACTTCTCTTCTAAATGTTTCATTATGTCTCTTGAACTCTGAGTAAACTCTTCTGTACTGAAATTAAGAACACTAAACATCTTTACAACACTGGATTTTGACCTTTTCTCCCTAGACCCCTGCTGAAAATAGGTTTCACCCAGACATTCCTGGTAAAAAAATAAATTAAATTGTTGTAATTTCAGATCAAAAATTAGAACATATCTTCAGATATAAAAGAGATCTTTTTATTCTCCGTGTATGCTGAAGTATAAAAAATGACATTAGTATTTTTGATTTTTTTTTCCTCATTAAAATTCAGGCTGCAGCTGCTATTTTGCTTTGAGTATAGAAGCAGCAATTGTGTCAGTAACTTTCAATGAAAATTTCTTGAAAAACATGTTGAATCGTTTAAGATGCAGGCTGTTATACAGCCATACAGTATTCTGAGGACAGACCTTGTTCAGCAGTTAAGGATGTAAAACAACAAGAATGTAAGAATACATTTTACTATGTATGGAAAATGTCAAGTGGGATGTCCCTCCTCTAGGCTAGTAATTAAAGAAAGAGCTTAAATCCACACCACTGACAAGGGTGACGGATGTTCACTTGGAAAAAACTATATACACACACAGTATTTTCAGATACAGCTCTCTGCACTAAGCACAACTTCCCTTAAGAGCACACAGGGAGCACAACCAGTCCTGGGCTGGACTTTCTCCTCCAGGCCCCAAATAAGACGTCCTTTCTCTCTGCAGAAACCAGTGCTCTGTGACTCTGCTCCAAGTAGCCGACACACACACAACCTGGGAAAGACTAGCACCGATTTACCAGCTATTTCCAGGCTAAAAGGTTGGTCCACTGCCACGAGATCTTAACTGGGTATCCAATTATACTGAGTGAATGGTAAGGCTGACCAAACAGCAAGACTTTCAAGGAAGGCCACAGTGTCACCAAATAAATACAAGTATTCTCAAAGGTTAAAATATTCTCCAAAAAGACCAGTTACAAAGAAAAGTTTAAATATATTTAATGACAAATAAAAATAAAACATGAAAATGCTGAATATCTATTTACAATAAAACACCTGAGTTTCAATCACGGGAAATATTAAAAATAACACAGATGGAAACATTCACAAAGATACAGAAAAACAATACTTTACTAAACTAATCTCACTATATTTTCCTATACAATCGAAGAATTAGTTTCCTGCTTACTTAATAGAACAAGGCAAGATGAAGTGGGTGAGTGGTCTTATCAATCCCAAAACAGAGTGCCGAGTGCCACTATCACATCACTCATTAATATCTAAATAATTTCAGTGCTGGCTATAGAACAACATCACATCTGGTCATCTGGCTCCGGTTCCCACACTACCCCCTTTACTAGAAATCTGAGCCAGGTTCTTACACATATATGTCACAATACACACACAGAGCTCTGGTAAGAAATATTATAACATCTGGAAGCTGCAAAACAATTTTAACACTTCCACCTACAGAGCTGCTAAGCCAGGCTTCTCACAGACATTTTGTCTCTGGCTGCAGCCAGAACCATGAGATACAATTTTTATGGCCTAAACCAGACAATTTCAGACTATTTTTCAAAGTTAACTGGACTGAGATTAACCTCCTCTCTTCCAGTATCCTCTGTTACAATATGTTCAGTTAAAACAGTTACAATACAGTGATATACAGGTCTATTTCTTTTCTGTCCAGCAGGACACACTGTTTGCACATTTTTAAACACAAGCAACTTTACAAATACATTTTCAACACAAACACCTGTACAAATCAGTTTAATATATGAACGACTAAATTCTTTACAAAACTCCAGCTAGCTATGCTGGCATATGTTACACATACACTGCTTTACGTCTCCTGGCATTGCTGACACTACCTCACATCACAGTAAGCACATTCTTATCTGCTACAAGGACAGGAGTATTCAAAGAACTATTCTGTAGTGTAGTGTGGTTTCAGGGCGGTGATAGAAGTGATGCTATATGAAGATCAAATGTGTGCAAGTTTCTCTTGCACTTCTCCCTTTCTGGGCATACAGCAAAAGGAAAAAGGCCATTTAACTCTCAGGAGTACAGTAGCACAATAACTTTGTCTTCTTCGGATCCTTTTGATTCACTGTAATTTTCTGCTCAATAGGTTCATAGGCAAGTACTAGGCCAGCTGCCCTCACGGGATATTTTTAAGACTAGCCAATTTCCCTTTTCATACATGAAAACCTATCCCATTTGGTTATAGATTGGCCTTACTCATCCCATGGTCGATAATTATATAGTACCCCCAATTATATAATACCCCTAATAAGAATAACTGGGATCATATCATAGGTAATTTGAGGTGACCCATGCATGGGATAAAGCATTTAGCAGCTACTACTGTCCATTAATAGTACAGGGTACAGTCCAGGGATAGATTTTCTGTTTCCCATCCACATATTTAAGCCATGCTTGAAAATGAACACGGATAAACTTCGCTTTAAGTAGACAGGGAATGTATTCCACAGTAGCCAAGTTATTTAGCTTTCACATCCCTATTTAACTGCACAAAAACAGGCACTTTCAGGTAAAGTGTTTAATATTTTTAACAATATCAGCCAATGAAAACATTTAATGATCAACTTTTTAATACACTATTATAAATAAACTATAAATTATAATAAAATAAAAACCTATAATTATAATAAATTATTAATATAGATTATATTAAGTTTTAATTGAATTAACTTTCAATGGTACAATGATCAACATTTTTACCCAAACAATAACAGAAACAAAGTGGATGTCACTAAAGCATGACATTTTGTGAATGCAATGAGTTCTAATCATCAGCTCCAATAATAAACATGAGGAAAGGGAAAATGTATGCCCATGTTTAACAGAAATATTTACCACAGTCAGACTTACTTAGCATTAAAGGACAGCTATGACCACACACTAAATTTCCTCATGTGCATTTTTACCATACACTGATATCAGACAACAAAGCATAACTTAGCAGTTTCTCACCTTCTGTACCATTTCTATACAAACTGGTTTCATCAATGCAAACTGTGCTGAGTTTGCACAAGTCTAACAATACTTTTGTTTTGAGGTTTTTAGCCCTGGATCTGTGTAACTTATAGTATCACCCCATCCCTTCAAGGGGCTGTGCATGTACAGGTGTGTCCCACTTGACTGACAACCAAGAGGGACATGATGTCATACAAAGACAAGGTCAGTCATGCTTGACTATGCAGTTTGCTTGCTTTTTCTTTATGCATTTTTATTTTTTATTCTCGACTGTGTAGCTAGTTAACTCTGAAACCATTGCAATGACATGACAGAAATAATCAGAGTTGAAAAACTAAATTTAGAAATGGTTGCACTTCTTAAACGCTGTTAATTGTGTAGAAACCTTAAATGGAAGAACAGGATTATATGCACATATCATCGATTAATGGGAAGACTAACTTGGAAATTTCTAACTAATGCATGCAGTCCCCCCACAGTTCTGCTACAAAAGCAAAAAATCTCAGTGAAAAAGAAAAACAGGGATACAGTCAAAAATTTAGACAGATGAAGAAACGGAGGCAGAAATTAATGACTTCTATGCCCTCCCTGTTGCAAAACCATAAGTGAAACAAGGGATGTAACATTTCAGTAGTAAACATCAAGAGAATCCTTCCAATTTCAGTATTAAAAGCAGTGGGAAAAACATACATAAAACTGCATTTAAAGTTTCACCAGCACCTAGTTAATGCAAGCTGACACCTATCATTGCAGCAAACTAAGTTTTTAAGAGCAATAAATATGTCACTTCCTATATTTCAGGAAATGCAAATTGACACAAATCCTATTACGCCAGCATTTGACTTCACATTCTTCAGAAAAATGCATGTTGACAAAGCTGTTATTCTAGCAAACTTCCGAGTTTATAAGAGCAATAATTAAAAATCTGCCCCCATTTCAGGCTTCCTACCCTTCGCAAAATGCATACTGACACAAAGCCTATTATGTAATTGCTTACTGCAGGACACACCATAGTATCCCCGAAGGGAATGTTAGTTAAGTGTTTTTAATTGCTACTCTAATTCTATACATTTTGAACATTAAAAAGTTGAAGAAAGTTCAGCTATAAAAAACTAAAATTCTAATGGGCATTACTAACATAAATGTTAATGTAAGATGGTCACACACAGCCTACAAGGCCCTGCTTTGCAGTCCTTTTTGGGGTGCGGATGGAGGGTGTAACCCTCACCCCCGATGAATGCTACACTGTGTTTTATTTTACTTTCTTAAGAACAACTTACTGTTACTTCATGTCAAATTTTACCACAGTTGATTTACAGTGATCATGAGGTTATGAAAGTTAATTTGTTGCTAAATATGTGTCTGCCAAAATGAAATCAATACCAATACACAGAAGATCAATTACAGATTATACGGAAGCAAAACAGTCATGAGTTGAGCGATAGGTTTAGTGGAAAAACTTCAGAAGGAATGTGGAAAGTTTTAAAAAAGAAATTGCTTGAGTGCCAAAATAAACAAAAAAAATTGTTTAACGTCAGGATCTAGGCATACAACGCCAGGGGGGATACATTTCCCTAAGAACAAGGTACCTGATTAAGTTGTGAGACAAAAAAAATATAAGAAATGGAAAAAGAGATTGAACTACAACTTTGAAAACTGAAGTAAACAAGCTGAACAACCACAAAGCATTCTATAGCTATGTCAAGAATCTCAATGGCAACACCCAGATCTGCCCTGAGTTACAGCACAACGGCACGAAAATTACAGAACCAACTGATATTGCCAACATCCTGGCAGATGGAACGTTACCCCCCTCACCCCCTAAAGGGCCCATATCCATACAAGAAGAATGCAGAGTCCCTGTAATCACAACTACACAGGTAAAAGCTGCACTCTCTAAAGTCAAAAACACAGCATCCATGGGACCAGACAACATCCCAGGCTGCTCCCCACTTAAGCACCATGTTCAATAATAGCCTTGCATCAGGCTTTGTGCCCACAGAATAGCGCACAGCAACAGTTATCCCACTCCACAAAGGGGGAGCCACCACAGATCCCGGGAACTATCGACCTATTAGCCTGACGAGCCTGGTCTACAAGGCCATGGAACGTATCATCATGGAACTTAACAAAGACATTGGTAACCTCCAAACTCTGGATCTCATCTAGTTCGGGTTTGGGAAAGATAGATCATGCCTCCTGAACCTGATGGACTTCTTTGAGGCAGTCACCAAAGGCGTAGATGAGGGTAAGGTAGTTACATCTTGACATCGCCAAGGCTTTCAACACCATCCCCCATTCTGGAGTTATAGCTAAACTCACTAAACTAGGTATAAATCCCTAGGTCACAAGATGGGTTGCCAACTGGCTCACTGACAGAACCCACACTGTAAAAGTTGCAGACTCCAAATATGACCTCAAAGCAGTGACAAGTGGAGTACCACAGGGTTCCATCCGGGACCTCTCCTGTTTGGTATCTACTTCTCTGAAGTACAGGCCAACACAGAAGGCCTCTGGCTAACGAAGTTCGCAGATTACTGCAAACTAGGAGCCACAGTCAAGTCCCCAAATGATGTGGACATCCTACAGAAGGGCCTCGCTGAGACAGATGCCTGGTGTCAGAGCCATGGCCTCAAGCTCAATGCCAAAAAGTGCAGTGTCCTCCCCTTTCGTAAAAACTCTGTACCCATGAACTACCACATAGGCAGCAATCTACTTAACACCGAATGTGTGATAAGAGACCTTGGGACCCAGGTGGACAGTAGTCTCTCCTTTGATAGTCACATCGCCACAGTAGTCAGGAAGTACTTCTACATGGCACACCTCATCATAAAAGGGTTCTCACCCAGGGGAAAAAAAAAAGTCATTGTTCCCCTCTGCTCGACACTCTTTAGACCCATTATAGAGTACAACGCCCCTTTTGGAATGTACCTCACAAGACATATGCAACAGCTGGAAAGGCCACAGAAGTACTTCACAAAGAGGATTACTGGCCTCAAACAAATGCCTTACACTGACTGCCTCAAAAAACTCCAGCTTTACTCCATAGCATATCGCCTACTCCGAGGTGACATCACCTATGTCAAACCCAGAGCTGTTGGACATGCTACACCTAAAGAAATCCCAATCCCTCCGAGCTACATGCTCTAGGGACCTAAACCTTGTCACCACAATAAACAGGACTTGCTGGAGGCATAGATTCATGTCCCAGAGACTTCCCATACTCTGGAACAGGCTACCCATCAATGTCAAGCAAAGTTCTTCATTAGCACTCAATTAAAATCTTGATGAGTGGGTGGGAAATGGGAAATACACCCCGGGGATCACTTCTGTGTCTCTGCTCGACAGTGGCACAGGAAAATAACTTTCTTGGATGGCGTACGCCAGGGAACCTTGTTGTCTAGGCTTACGTAGGCCCTTGGGCTGATAGCTTAGTACCTAGCTTAGTACCTACCTATGAACAAACAAACAAAGCATAGTGTGATACAAGATCAAAAAAATTGTATATAAAGATGTTCAGCATAAAAGGGAACCATTTATGGATACGTAAGATGTGGAAGTAGTAAAGACATACAAATTGATAAACTACGTGCAGATTCTAAACTTACTTTCAGATACAACAGATTATAGATATATTTACATAATCTTATGTAAAACAGTTTGGCTCCATAAAGGGGGTGAAAAGATGTTCTAGTAATATGGAGGTAACCTCAGGAAATTGGAATCAAAATAGATCATATTGAAAAATAACTATGCAAACTGGATCCAAACAAACCACTGGGAGGAGATGGAGTAAGTAATAATGACCTGAGAACACTTCAGCAAGAACTTACAGTACCATTATATATATTGTTTACTAGATCATATAAACATGGAAGACTTCTCAAGATTGGAGACATTCACTTATTAAACCTATCTTTAAGGGAAAAAGTAGGAAAACCCAGAGGTATATAAATCCTCAAGTCTACTTTCATGTTGTGGAAAAATAATGGAGAATGTAATTTTGGATAAGCTTGTCAGAACTAGAAAGAATGGGACTGAAATCATATAACAGCATGCATATGTTGAAAATACATCTATTACCACCTGTATTATGATATTCTATAAAAATACAACAACAGTTACAAATAAAAATTGTGCTGTGATGTAATTTATATAGATTTAACTTCAGCATTTGACAAGTTCAGGCACAAAACACTGATCAATAAATTACAACCAATTATTAATTTACTCCTGACAAGAGGAATACCTGCATGGCAAGTATCATACAGCAATTGGATGGGTGAAAGTCTTGGTAGCAGTCAGGGTGTCCCACAGGGCTCTGACCTAGGCCCTTACTTGTTTAAATTGTACCTTTCAGACCTATCTTATTATCTGAGGTGTTTTACAGTCTGCATGCAGATTACCTGAAATTAGGTAAACTGACTACAGGTATTACAGATAACCATTTGGGCACAGGAGAATAATGTTGTTGTTGTATCTTTCGGCTTTTCCAGGTTAGGGGTCGCCACAGCAGAACTCCGGTCCACTAATGATTGGCAGTAGATTTTTACGTACTGACTTGCCAGGCCTGACGCACAACCTTCAACGAAGGTACGCCCATTCACGCATGTTGCCACACAGAAGACGCTTTAGCTGAGAATCGAACAGGACATCTTACTGTGAGGCGACAACGCTACTGCAGCACAGGAGAATAATATTCTGATAAATACAGCAAAAACTAATCATCTGAGTTTTAGCAGACAAATTGAAGGCAAACGTTTAATACAGCATGACCTGGGTGTATGGGTAGATCCAGCTTTTAGTTTTTGTTTTTTTATAGAACATTAGAGGTTGTATACAAAGATTTATAATGTATAAGAAATCAGTAATTATGAATTACATTACACACAAACGAGTATGGAATAACAATATGGAAACCTTATAAGAAAATAAGCATGAGTAAACTGGAAAAGAGTACAGTGGAAATATACTAAAATATCTGACCTTATACAGTATCATTTTTAGATATTTAAGAAGATATCTTATTCAGGTACATATGGTACTTAAGAGACAACTACCTCTAGGAATGTTTGGGGTTATCAGAAAAGCAGTAGAGAATCATCACACAATCTATGTAGAAGATTCTACAGGAATGAGGAGTGTAACCTGTTCTGAGAGAGCAACTCATAATCTGTTCAATGTATCAGGCTACATTAAAGCAAGCACTAATTATGCTATTTTTAAGAACAGCCTTGACAATTATTATGGCAACAACTGTTTTGGTATATTGGCAGGCTAGAAGGGCATTAATGCCCATGCTTGGAATATTTGTATGTGTGTAGTTCACGCACGCATTTTATTTCTTGAAAAACAAGAACTCTGACATTATAACCTCAGCCCATGTCACTGCAGGGGTGGCGTTTGCTAATGCACATCCTATATGTGTTCTAATATAAACAATCACCTCCCATTCTTCCAGTCTAGCCATCAGTAATACAACATTGGCGAGAAAGGATTCGGGAGGGGCTTGTTATAGAAGTGCTATAAGATACACCCCTGGAACTTGTATATTATTACCAACACATTTAAGATTTTGTGGCTGAATCTCTCTACACTAAACATTTAATCAAAGCCATCCTACATTTCACTGTGTTACTTTCAAGCTTACAGTTTTTAGAAATAAACACCAAAAAACCTCACGAACTGGTAAAACACAAAAACGCAGAGGAAACACACCACCAAAGTAAACTATTGCACAAATAAAACGCACTGCCACAGTAAGCTGTTGCTCAGATTTTGAAATCACAACGGCAATAATCCAAATGTGACACGGAGTGAAAGCAGTTTTTAGAAATATATTATATTCCCCAATGTGGTTATTCACTTTTAATATTAAAATTTGAATGGAGTGCAAATATCTATTATCAAAAAGCACAATATACAGTATCTGAATGTGTCTTCTGCTAATGTACAAGTTGTGTTTCTTCCATTAGTATACAACTACTCATTGCAGCTTTCATCATTACTGTTGTATTCTGCAAGTTAAAATCCATAGGATAGTGTGTGCAGCCCTTCCTTCCCAGTGGGAGACAGAAATTTGCTCGAGTCTCTGGAGCTGTAGTCTTATGGTGAATATATCAGCTAGTTCTGCTATCACAGAGATATACAGAATTCAAGAAACCTAACACATCTACCTGACAAAGGGGAAAGGAGCCATAGAGTCCAATTTGGCCAAAAAATATCAGCATCTCATAAAAAATCCATCACTCTCAACATCTGAAACACAACCATGAAAAAAAATATGAAAGCAACAATGTCTCCATAAATTCTTGGGTAAGGCAACAACAGATAGTACTATCAATCAAAGGGAATGACCCAGGGATAATGTGCTGTGGACTAAAAAGCTTAAGTAAAACAACATCAGATCACTATGACAGCATCAAACTATCCTGTGGTAGAACAAGCTTAAAACTTGATCACTTAAGAGCAATGCAGAGACAAAATAAATACAGTTAACACTTTTTTCCTTTTAGTTTCTGAACACTGTAACCCTTTACGAATATTGGAATTGGAAATCCCAAGGCAGTATGCACCCTTCCTACATATATTGTCTCTAACAGTCGATTTATAGGAGTTTTATTATAATATGTAATGTTTGCGCCCCTTGTCGATACTAATATTTCCCTAAGACTAGCAAGTTTACGCACTAACTTTATTGCAGTCAGGGTGTTCTGAAAATAACACACAACTTTCTGGTACTTCTATGAAAATCAAATATCACTACGAAAAATGTGACTTAAAAATATTTAAACTGACTATATTAAATAGCATCTAATGCAAGAAGAGTGATATGCACATGCACAGTAGGATATCCCGCCCTCGTGGCTACGATGCTCTTTAAGGTAGTCATTTCCATATGTGCGGAAAACTTTGACAATATGGAGATACTGTTTACTTACTTCGTTCGATAAGTGCACTCCAAAAACGGAAATAAGGCAAGTAACATCTGGAAAACCACAGAACTACTCTCTCTCCGTACGAAGTTCCCTTATCATCCAGTCTTAATCAGTAACTTAGTATCCTTTTTCCTTGCATCAGTCATCAGCTTTCTAAGCAGAAGCTGCAAATGCATCACCAAATCTCTAAAAACTAACAAATTAAAAAAAACACACACACACACACCATAAGCTACAGTAAAACTGAAAGACTGAATGAAAAAATTAATAGAGAAAAAAAAATACCCGGTAAGACAACCTGTCGCTTTCACTTCCTGGTAATAACTTGTTCCCATGACAAGAGACGTATTTGTGTCACGTGGCCCGGCTTTTGAACGCGGGTTACGTGTCGTGTGTCTTGCATGTTACGTTTGTATGGATTTGAGGGTGTGGGTGTAGTTAAAGGGACAATCCCAGCGTTTAAAATTCGGGTCCACTCTAAAACTGAGCAAAGTAACGCCCGCTCGAAAACGTCACTCAAATTCCCACCCACAGTGTCAGTTAACTTGGAAACATCCTGTATAGCTTCCGTTCCAAGTCTGCTTTGGCTCCTAACCGCAACTGCCCTTTAATTTTGTGTTCCTGTCTTAGTACTGTTGGACTTAAATCTATGAACTTTCTCACATTTGCTATGTTGGTTAAGCGTATTTGGGTTTGAGTGACGTTTTCGAGTGGGTGTTACTTTGCTCTGCTTTAGAGTGGACCCGAATTTTATACGCTGGGTTTGTCATCACCAAGCATAGGCTAATTGCAGAATTGAGTTTCAGTCTGACGCACTACCAACAGCTGCATTCCCAGAGAAACTTGTGGAATGAATGTGAGTTTCAGCAATCATAAGGGGAACTGGAGCAAAAAGAAAAACTTCTTGCCCTACTTTCTTGATTTGTGTAAAAGTTATACTTTGCCAAGAAATGTGCGAGGGAATCTAAAGTCCGCCGTTGTTCGTTAGCAAAAATGTTGAGCATTTGTATAAATGACACACCTGCTGTTGTTATAGAGATCTGCTTGCAGAACAACTTTTATACCCACAGTACCTTGCCGTCTTGTTTGAAAGTGGTTTACTTTCTTTACTGAACATGAAAAAGTGATTTTCCATATTTCTATGCCAAATTGCCTACACATAAAGATAACTATTATGTAACAAAATTGTCATTTTTAGGCTTTTGTGTTGAATAACATGCTGCTTATAGTACACGTATGTTCGCTGTGTCTGTTTTTTGAATAAAGAATGAAAAAGGTAGATGTGGAATAGGACATTATGGATCTAGCAAAATGTGCAATTTGTGCGACATTCTTGACTCCAACATTAAAGACACAGACACTCGTTGTGGCAATTCCAGCAATTAGAATCTGCAGTGCTTTGTTACCAACTGCACAAAGCTCATCTCTTCTACTTAACAATTTCATAAAAAACAATTCCCGATCAACCAAGCAATGTCATTTTGTTGAGGATGGCAGGCAACTGAGAGCTCTAGTTTTTAGATCCTTGATGTGATTTTATTCTAGATGTACGGCATGCAACACATCATTGAGGAATAATTCCTTTTTACCCAAGAGACTTCTTAGATGCCTGTGCCATCCCTCAACAAGATTCTGACTGTGGGCATAACCAATTGTGCATGTTTCAGACTGATTCCAAAATCTCAGATCAAATAGTGGTTGTATAATATGCTCTGTCGTGACACACCGGTATGTGCTTTTGCAGATCAGATGTTTTCTCGTTGCTCACATGCCTTTGTTCTTTGACTCTAGCAGTGCTAGACTAGTACTGTGTAATGTTCCCACTGCTGATGGAAATCGTTATTTTAACTATTTCTTTCATTTGCCATAGCTGTAGCTCTAATACCGAGAGCCGTAATTCATACTGTAATATTCTTGCACTGCTATTTAACTTGATGAGCACTGCAAGGAAGAAGGCCCGCCCATTCCAATCTTTTTCGGCCTGGCAACGCCCCCTTTCAATTTTGTAAGCAGCAGAGTCAACCCCTTCTCTGGATGTGGTAAAAACGGACACAGTGCAAAAGGGGGAACTATTTCTGTTTGTCGAGTTGCTGGACGCATCTATTTTGCTGACGGATTATTCACCCTCTTCAGCTTCACTCGATTGTGTTCTGTTGAAATAATCTTACTTTTTTAATTCAGGTACGTGCAGCACAGTTATCCACTTCCCGTGCTTGTAAGATGTGTGCCTGAATGAAGCAAGCCCTGTGCAATACATACACATTCTTCATAGGTAGGTTCTAGGCTATTGGCCCAAGGGCTTATGTAAGCCTAACCAACAAAGTTCCATGGCTTACGCCACCCAAGAAAGTTATTTTCATGTGCCACTGTCACCAGAGACACAGAAGTGATCCCCGGGGTGTATTTCCTATTTCCCATCCACTCATCAAGATTTTTCTTGAAGAGTGTTAATGAGGAACTTTGCTTGACATAGATGGGTAGCCTGTTCCAGAGTATGGGAAGTCTCTGGGACAAGAATCTATCCCCCCAGCATGCCCTGTTTATTGTGGTCACAAGGTTTAGGTCCCTAGAAAGTGTAGCTCACAGGGATTGAGATTTCTTTAGATGTAGCATGTCCAACAGCTCTGGGTTTGACATAGCTTTATACGTTAGGCAGAGATCACCTCAGAGTAGGCGATATGCTACGGAGTAAAGCTGGAGTTTTTTGAGACGGTCAGTGTAGGGCATTTGTTTGAGGCCAGTAATCCTCTTTGTGAGGTACTTCTGTGGCCTTTACAGCTGCTGCAGATGTGAGGTACATTCCAAAAGGGGCGTTGTACTTTATAATGGGTCTAATGAGTGTCGAGCAGAGGGGATCAATGACCTCTTTTTTTTCCTGGATGAGAACCCTTTTATGATGAGGTGTGCCACGTAGAAGTACTTCCTGACTACTGTGGCGATGTGACTATCAAAGGAGAGACTACTGTCCACCTGGGTCCCAAGGTCTCTTATCACACATTCGGTGTTAAGTAGATTGCTGCCTATGTGGTAGTTCATGGGTACAGAGATTTTACCAAATGGGTTGACACTGCACTTTTTGGCATTGAGCTTGAGGCCATGGCTCTGACACCAGGGCCTCATTGTGACGCCAAACCGACCACATTACATGTATCCAGTGCACACTTGTGCAAAATGGACAGCTATGTATGGGGCGAGATTTTGTTGTGGGAACAGATTGCCCTTGTTTTATTTTTCAGGTGAGAGTGGGATGTTGGGGAGGGGTAGTAGGTATATTTGGGGAGGGAGGTTGGGTAGGTTAACAGACAAGCTACATCTTGCTTTTTATTCACAATATAGTTCATTGCCGTGCACACTAACACCTTATATTGCATTTACTTTATAATGTGTTGTAATGCGGTCCTTACTCAGACAACTAACTGCAAGAAATCACATTACAGAGCAGTAGAAAAATATGTAGTTTTTCAGTCTCATTTTTTTTTTTCTGTTCTGAATATTCCAGTTGATTACTGCCCATGAATATACACAACACCTTGAATTTTGTCCCATGTTTTGGCTTTGTATTAGAACATTACCCCACTGCGATTTTCGCGCAGGAATGGGCGTGTCCTACGTGATTGACAGGGCTGAGTGACAAGCCATGCAGATTATACAGTGAGATGGTGAATATCCATTGTGAATATTCATTCTCTGGTGGTTTTTAAAGACAGGTTTCGTGCTTTTTATGTTATCTTTAATTAGAGTTACTATAGCTTTTAGTACACAATATGTAAAACCAAGATTAAATAAAGTTATCTTCATTTTCTACATTTATAAACGTACCATCGAAAGCACCGCATGTCCTGGGTGTCTGACTTGCTTTGTCACTTTCTACTTAACCACATACTGTGTTGTAGGGTAAGAAGTGGGTCAGAAGGGCAGGTACACAGTATCCACATGTTCCCGTTTTGCAGTCCATGACCATAACCCCTGCAATCCCCCTTTCTTTGGTGTAATGTTGTGCAGTAATTGCTTTTGCAGGGGGCAAGTTGTACCCCCACCTTTCTTTATGAATTTTTCTGGAGATGGCAGTGGGACAATAAATACATGCAATAAATGCAATAAAAAATACCTCCCAGAAAGGTCACCACCCTCACCTTTACAGAATACGACTTTTAAGTCTGTGTAATAGTTTTTATATGTGCAACATATTATGTGTTTGCACCCCTCCCCTTTAAAGAATTGTAATTCTCAGCATAATAGTGTAATACTTTTGTATAAACGCAGCATATTCTGTGTTCGATTGAATAGGTAAATCTGTTTGGATCGGTACAGCATTTGTAAGTACATGTTCTGCCAAATTATTTAGTCCAAGATGTAATTTATCGAAGCTTTTGATCACTGCAAATTGGAAATTCTGGTACCATCACATAAGGGAGAAAAGGCTTTGTATTGAAATAATTACAATGTTTAGCATACTAATATTTCTGAGGATGGTTTTCCTATGTTTATTCTCAGTTCCTCTTAAAATTAGTATTTTATTCTAACAAACTATTGAGTACTGTGTCTGTTTGTTACTGTACTGTATCCTGATTATTTCCTAACCTTTTCTGATACTGCAAAAGCTGTTCTGAATTTACCAACATATTTCCAAGTTTTGAAAGTTTTTCTGTGTTTGTAGAAAAATGTCTGTTTCCTCAAATTTTTAGGGTTTGTGAACTTACTTCTAAGGATTCCATATACTGCAAGAGTTCTGCCTTTTGTTATAAACATTTGTTACTGCACTTGAGCTAAAAAACAGTTTGTTTTGCTTTAAGAGGATTTTTATTGTGCACGTTGGTGGGAGCAGTGGGCTGATTCAACCCATTAGACTTAGGAACTGCTGGTGGAAGGATTATTGTGTGTTTATCTGATTGGCCTGAGGGTTTAACTGTGTAAAAGTATTTCATCCTGCTGGTATAAAAGCCTTACATTTTTGTGATACTGTGCTCGTGTATTCAGAGCTTCCCTGTGCCGGGCTTGGACTTCTATGACTACAAGACCCTTGAATTGCATCTAAGCCATCAGTGGGCCTACAGAACTGCTGTATTTTTTTTTTTTTTGCACTTGCTCTGAGTCCGTGCTATTTAACAGTTCTGTATTGCATTTATTGATTTCTTTGAATTTATCACAGCCTTTAGCCTGCAGTTTTTAAAGAAATTCCATCTGTTTGTTACTGCACTGCTGTTAGGTCATTTTAACAGTGTCCTGATATTTCCTAACCTCATCTGATACAGCAAAAGCTGTTTTGAGTTTACCAAAGTTCTCTTGAGTTTAGCAATATATTTGAAAGTTTTTCTGTGCTTTAGGAGTTTTCCTACATGTGCACACATTTTTCAGTATTTGGGAACATTTCTCAGGATTTGTTAACTTATTTCCAAGGATTCCTGATACTGCATAATACCGAGAGCCACAATTAATACTACAACATTCTTGTGCTGCTATTTAACTTGATGAGCACTGCAAGGAGTCCTTTTTTACTGCCGAAGGCCTGCCCTTTCCAATCTTTTTTGGCCTGGCAATGCCCCCTTTCAATTTTGTAAGCAGTAGAGTCAACCCCTTTTCTGGATGTGGTAAAAATGGACACCGTGCAAATGGGGGAGCTATTTCTATTTGTCGAGTTGCTGGATGCATCTGTTTTGCTGACGGATTGTTCACCGTCTTCAGCTGAATCAGCTTCACTCGATTGTGTTCTGCTGAAATAATCTTACTTTTTTAATTCAGGTACTTGCAGCACAGTTATCCACTTCCCGTGCTTGTAAGATGTGTGCCTGAATGAAGCAAGCCCTGTGCAATACATATACATTCTTGCTTTTTATTCACAATGTAGTTTATTGCCGTGCACACTAACCCCTTATATTGCATTTATTTTATAATGTGTTGTAATGCGGTCCTTACTCTGACAACTAACTGCAAGAGATCGCATTACAGAGCAGTAGAAAAATATATAGTTTTTCAGTCTCGTTTTTTTTTCCTCTTCTGAATATTCCAGTTGATTGTTTGTATTTTTCAGCTTTTCCCGGTTAGGGGTCACCACAGCATAACTCCAGTCCGCTAATGATTGGTAGTTGATTTTTACATGCCGAGTTACCAGCCCTGATGCACAACCTTCAACGAAGGTATGCCCATTCACGCATGTCTCCACGCAGAAGACGCTCTAGCTGAGAATCCACTCGGACAGCGTCTTAATGTGAGGCAACAACGCTACCGCAGCACCAACATATTCCAGTTGATTATTGCCCATAAATATACACAACACGTTGAATTTTGTCCCATGTTTCGGCTTTGTATTAGAACATTATCCCACCGCACTTTTTGTGCAGGAATGGGCGTGTCCTACATGATTGACAGGGCTGACTGACAAGCCATGCAGATTATACAGTTAGATGGTGAATATCCATTGTGAATATTCATTCTCTGGCCTGTTTTTAAAGACAGGCTTCATGCTTTTTATGTTATCTTTAATTAGAGTTACTATAGCTTTTAGTACACGATATGTAAAACAGAGATTAAATAAAGTTATCCTCATTTTCTACATTTATAAACGTACCGTCGAATGCACCGCATGTTCTTGGGTGTCTGACTTGCTTTGTCACTTTCTACTTGACCACATACTGCGTTGTAGGGTAAGAAGCGGGTCAGAAGGGCAGGTATGCGGTATCCACATGTTCCCATTTTGCAGTCCATGACCATAACCTCTGCAACCCCCTTTCTTTGGTTTAATGTTGTGCAGTAATTGCTTTTGCAGGGGGCAAGTTGCACCCCCCTCACCTTTCTTTATGCATTTTTCTGGAGATAAAGCAACAAGCTGTATTCTGAGGCAGTGGGACAATAAGTACATACAATAAATGCAATAAAAAATCCTCCCAGAAAGGTCGCCACCCTCACCTCACACCTTTACAGAGTACGACTTTTAAGTTTGTGTAATAGTTTTTATACGTGCAGCATATTATGTGTTCACACCCCTCACCTTTAAAGAATTATAATTCTCGGTGTAATACTTTTGTATAAATGCAGCATATTTTGTGTTTGTTTGAATAAGTAAATCTGTTTGGATCAGTACAGCATTTGCAAGTACACGTTCTGCCAAATTATTTAGTCCAAGATGTAATTTATCGAAGCTTTTGATCACTGCAAATTGGAAATTCTGGTACCATCACATAAGGGAGAAAAGGCTTTGTACTGACATAATTACAATGTTTAGCATACTAATATTTCTGGGGATGGTTTTCCTATGTTTATTTTCAGTTCCTCTTAAAATTAGTATTTTATTCTAACAAACTATTGAGTACTGCATCCGTTTGTTACTGTACTGTATCCTGATTATTTCCTAACCTCTTCTGATACTGCAAAAGCTGTTCAAATTTATCAACATATTTCCAAGTTTTGCAAAGTTTTTCTGTGTTTGTAGAACATTTTCTATGTTTCTTCAAATTTTTAGGGTTTGTGAACTTACTTCTAAGGATTCCATATACTGCAAGAGTTCTGCCTTTTGTTATAAACATTTGTTACTGCACTTGAGCTAAAAAACAGTTTGTTTTACTTTAAGAGGGTTTTATTGTGCACGCTGGTGGGAGCAGAGGGCTGATTCAACCCATTAGACTTAGGAACTGCTGGTGGAAGGCTTATTGTGTGTTTATCTGATTGGCCTGAGGGTTTAATCCTGCTGGTATAAAAGCCTTACATTTGTGTGATACTATGCTCATGTATTCAGAGCTTCCCTGTGCCTGGCTTGGACTCCTGTGACTACAAGACCCTTGAATTGCATCTAAGCCATCAGTGGGCCTACAGAACTGCTTATTTTTTTTTTTGCACTTGCTCTGACTCCATGCTATTTAACAGTTCTGTGTTGCATTTATTGATTTCTTTGAATTTATCACTGCCTTTAGCCTGCAGTTTTTAAAGAAATGCCATCTGTTTGTTACTGCACTGCTGCTAGGTCATTTTAACAGTGTCCTGATATTTCCTAACCTCATCTGATACAGCAAAAGCTGTTTTGAGTTTACTAAAGTTCTCTTGAGTTTACCAATATATTTCAAAGTTTTTCTGTGCTTGTAGGAGTTTTCCTACATGTGCGCACATTTTTCAGTATTTGGGAACATTTCTCAGGGTTTGTTAACTTATTTCCAAGGATTCCTGATACTGCAGGAGTTCTGCCTTTTGTTGTAAAGCATTTGTTACTGCACTTAAGCTCTAAACCAGTCTGTTTTACATTAAGATGGTTTTATTCTGCATTTTGTTTTGAGCAGAAGTCTGATTCAACCCATCTGATTTGGGAACTGCTAGTGGAAGGCTTATTATGTGTTTATCTGATTGGCTAGAGGGCTTAAATGTGTAAAACTTTTTCATCCTGCTGGTATAAAAGCCGATATGCAAACACAGTTACCCATGCCTTGTATATATGCAAACCTCTCCAGTTTAAAATCGTCTATAAGAAACGCTGTCCATAGTCTCCCACTGTTCATAGCTGTTCAAAGAGCTGCCAGTTTGCACAGAGGGCAGCACCACTGCAGGTCATCCTATAGTATACTACTAAACACTCTCACTTAGACCTTTAAATGACTCTCCCATACTCATTTCCATCTACTAAGGGTCTGGAATAATGGATAGGTGGTTTCCTGTCATCTCTGTTTCTGGCTTGGTGGATGTGGGCATCCTGAGGCAGTGTAGTAACCATCTCATGTTCGCTGACAACTGCTTAATTTTAGAACAGTCACAGAATGTGATAGATGTAGATACACAATTTAATTGGAGGCAAAGCCCTCACATGCACACGTGAAAGATGCAAAGCAGGTTTTCAGTATTACACCCAAAACACTCGCTACCAACACTAAGGAGCAAACACATAGACCTACATACGCAGAGATACTCACTTGCAATCTATCCAAACCTCCAAGACCTCCTAAGAGTATCTTTGTGTCCACACACACACTCAAAAAAAGAGAGAACCTCACACAGCACACAATTCTGAAAATCATAGTAGCTCCACTTCCAAGCCTATAAGGCAACACACCACCCAGCTAAACATTCTAGTTATTGGAGATTCCATTGCAAGACATACTGATGTTCCTCTTACTAGGGTAAACAAGGAGAAGATCATAGTGAGTTGTCTATCTGGAACCAGGATCTGCCAGATTATGCATGCACTTAGGTCTTTAAAATCAAAAGTACCAGTATGATATGGTCAACGACCTAAGACATACCTCAAAGGACTGTATGAAGAGAGCCATGATGGAGCTCCCTGAATATGTGTCCCAGGTGGGTATGAAACTAGCCTTGAATAGCATCCTACCTTCACTAATGATGATGATGCCACAGTAACAGCAAAAAATGATTGACTTCAACATTTGGTTTAGTTTCTGTTGTCACAAGACGGGAATACAATATTTGTCTGCCTGGGGAGACTTGATCGACACACCACGATGCTTTTCCAGAGATGGTTTGCACTTGTCACCATTTGGCTTCCGGATACTGACAAAAACTTTATCTGTCCACATAATGCCTTTTTAGGCCATGCCAAGTTGTTAATCCCTCCAACATAACAAAAATCAGTCATGACCACATAAAGGTGCTGGTTTTCAAGCTAGAATTTTAAATAAAAAACTGAAGTCCCTGGAAGCACTCCTTCCCCTGGAGAATGCAGACATATGTGCAGTCACGGAAACTTGGTTCAGAACCATGGAGAGCACACTGGCCATCAAAGGCTGCAATGCCTTTCATACATTTCATTTCCCCTCAGCTCAGGATAAAACAAAGGGAGGAGGTGTCTCAGTGTTCATAAAGGACATGTATATTGCTAGACTGGTCCAACAACATGACTTGCTTGAACTTTTTCATGCCCAACTAGCCATAGGTCAGTGGTCTGCAACCTTCACTATCAAAAGAGCCATTTTGCCCCCTTTCCCACCAAACAAAATTTATCGGGAGCCACAAAACCTATTTGACCCCTAAAATGAGGATAACACAGTGTATAACATTTTAAATATAGTTACTATCCTAAATATAAAAGAAAAAGAAGTTATGTACATGATGTACATGCATATAGGACATGCTGGAGGGATAGATTTGTCACTCAGAGACTCCCTGTGCTGTGGAATAAAATCCTGGTCCATGTGAGGCAGAGCACCTCGCTGGCTCTGTTCAAGAGAAATCTTGACCGGTGGATGGGAGATCGTAGGTTTACCCCGGGAATCATCTCTGTGTCACTGCTGGACAGAGGCACAACAAACTAATGGGCACAGTATTTTTTAACATAAGGGGTGGCGTAAGCCACAAAACTTTGGGCTAGGCTTATAAATGCCTTAGGGCAGATAGCCTAGTATAAACCTATGAATCTACCATAACGTTCCATGTTAGTTGTCTCCTCTCGCCTTCTGGCTCCGACTCGGCCATCTTCTAAAGCTCAAGAGCTACATACTGGCTCAAGGTCTCCCCGTATCCCTTGATGCCTGGCGCCAGAAACCCAGATCTCATTTGGTGAGACTAACATCAGACAAAGTAATGAAGGAATCCTATCCTATCATACCTAAGCCCAACTATAGAGACTACTAGGTAGAGTGGGATAGTCAGAGAAGACTCAGCCAGTGTAGATCCATAGAGAAACTCTTCTCAGTCTAGTAGGATAGGGGGATGGAGGGTGGGATGCAAGAAAGAAGGCGAGAGGAGACAACTAACATGGAACGTTATGGTAGGTACATAACTTCTTTATGTTAAGTTGTCTATCTCGCCTTCATTCTTGCTGGTTGGGACAGCGTCCCTAGCACCTAATATCCTGGGTGGCTCAGTGGAACAGACTCTTCAGAACAGTGGAACCAAAATCAGCTCTGCTCCTGGAAACCGCGTCCAGCTTATAATGCGAGATGAAAGTATGAGGATTTGCCCAAGTGGCCGCTGCACAGATAGATTCCATGGGCAACCTGGCTTGAAATGCAGTAGAAGTGGCTAATGCTCTGGTGGAGTGGCCCTTAGGTTTAATAGGCAATTCTTTCTTCCTCAGCTGATAAATAAGGGTTATGGTAGAAGTCAGCCACCTAGATAAAGTTACTTTTGATACTGGTAGGCCTTGTTTGCCCTCTGCATACGAGAGGAAAAGCTGATCCGATTTTCTAAAGTCCTTAATCCTATGCAAATAAAAGCGCAGTTGCCTGTGAACATCTAATTGATGTAATTTATATTCTGCCCTGTTGGAATGGTTAGGAAAAAATACAGGAATGTCAATGGACTGGTTCAGATTATTCTCAGAAGAGTCCTTAGGAAGGAAGGAAAGGTTAGTCCTAAGAGCAACCCTGTCTTTGTGGAACTCTAGGTATGGGGGACTGATACAAAGAGTCTGCAGTTCAGAAACTCTTCTCGCTGAAGTAATTGCTAGCAGAAAAAGTGTTTTCCAAGGTAATAACTTAAAAGGACAGGAAGCTGCAGGTTCAAAGGGTGGTAAAATTAGAGATGATAGAATCAAATTCAGATCCCACAGAGGTGGAGGATCCCTAATTGGGGGCCTGAGCAGAGGAAGGCCTTACAAAGCTTATGAGACATTATGCTACTTTCTGAAAGGCCATTGTGAAAATTTGAAATTGCGGCTAACTGCACTCTAATTGGAGTGGAAGCGGACCCAGAATGAAAGAGCTCCGCAAGAAATTCCAGGATGCGGTGAACAGGGGCTGAAAAGGGGTCTATATTCTTGGCCTCTGCCCAGGAAGAAAAACGTTTCCACTTACTAGCGTAAGTTTTTCTAGTGGTAGACTTGTGCGATGATAAAATGATTTCATGCACTGATTGGGAGATATCAGGAAGCCTGGCTAGGGTTGGAAGTGGAGCAACCAAGCTGTGAGGTTGAGAGATTGTAGGGAATGATGCAGGCCCCCCAATTGATGGATCAGGAGGTCTGGAGCTGGGTCCAAAGTCCAAGGCTGCTCGATAAGATGATGATGAAGGAACGGAAACCATATTTGTCAAGGCCAGTACGGAGTAATGAGGATCATTATGCAACCCAATATGGTAGCTTTCTGAATCAGCTTGGGAATTAGGGGAAAGGGAGGGAATGCGTCCAGAAGTCCCTGAGGCCAATCGTGGACTAGAGCATCTCTGGGGGAATGTTCTGGATGTGGTAGGAGAGAGAAGACATTGCTGCATTTGCTGTTGAAGGGGGTAGCAAAGAGGTCGCAGCAAGGTTGTCCCCATTTGTGAAAGATTTGGTCCGCTACTACTTGATTCAGAGACCACTCGTGAGACATGAGAATAGCTCTGCTCAGCCTGTCTGCTATGACGTTGGATTTCCCAGGGATGTGCGTTGTGGTCAGAAACCGTTGGGAAGAGATCGCCCATTGCCAGAGTCTGAGTGCTTCTCGACATAGGGGGTAGGACCTGGTTCCGCCCTGCTTGTTGATGTACCATACAACTGACATATTGTCAGTTTGAATTGCAATTGTCCCAGTAGGAAGAGAGTCCTGAAGAGCTTGCAATGCTAAAAGCACAACCCTCATCTCCAAGATGTTCATGTGCAGATGGTACTCTTGAGGTTGCCAGGTACCCTGGACTGTTCTGCCCTGATAATGCCCCCCCCACCCGATCAGGGAGGCATCCGTGGTCACCATAGCAACTGGAGGGGGAAGTACAAATGGTCTGCCCAGGGGAACTGATGAGGAGACCATCCACCATGCAAGGTGCTCTTTGCATGTTTCTGTGATGATAATCATGTGAGACATGGGAAGCTGCTGGAAGGACCATTGGGTAAAAAGAAGCCATTGGAGGATCCTCATGTGAAAAAGTGCCAGCGGGACGAGTATGATTGCTGCTGCCATGAGACCCAGGGTTTGAAGGACAAACCTGGCTTGAATTCTCTTGCATTGTAACAAGACTTGGGCATGCCGCTGAATGGCTAATACCCTGTCTGGTGGAAGACTGGCTGAGCTGTCCTTTGTATTTAAGTTTGTGCCTATAAAGATGATTGACTGACAAGGTGACAAAGCAGATTTTTCGAAATTTATAGTGATACCTAGTCTGGAGCACGTCTGGATAGTATAGTCTCTGGCTTGCAGAAGGTGATGCCTGGTGGTAGCAGTGAGGAGCCAGTCGTCTAGATACGGAAACACCTGAAATCCTTGCCGTCTTAGGTGAGCGGTAACTACTGCTATACATTTGGTGAACACCCTGGGGGCTGTGGTGAGACCAAAGGGCAGAGCTCTGAACTGATAATGGCTGGCTCCCAGCCGGAAGCGCAGGAATCTTCTGGAGCGCCTGTCCATTTTGACATGGTAGTACGCATCCTGAAGATCTATGGAGCACATCCAATTGTCCTGACCCAGAAAGGGCAAAATGGACTGAAGCGTGACCATCCGAAACTTCGTTCTTTGTACAGACCCGTTTAGTCTGCTGAGATCCAAAATGGGTCTCCAGTCCCCCTGTCTTTTTTGGTACCAAAAAGAACCTTGAGTAAATTCCGGATCCTTGCTGGTCTGCTGGGACTTGCTGGATGGCCCTTTTTCTTAGCAGTTTTGAAACTTCCTGAACTGCTTGATCCCTTAGATTGGGTGGAACGTCTGGAAGGGACTTGTTTGACAATAAAGGAGCATGAACAAAGGGAATTCTGTAGCCTCTGGATATAACAGACTGTACCCATTTGTCTTGTGTTATTTCTTGCCAGGCTCTTGGGTACAGCGATAATCTTCCCCTGACTGCCTCCATAGGTGGACAGCCGTGCAACCCTTCAGGGATGCTGGAAGGGCTTGTCAGAGAAAGATTCTCTGCTGCCCTGGTTTTGTGGACTCCCTGTGCCACGAGGGCGGCATCTGTTATTGTTTCCTCCTCTGCCCCTGGAGGGAAACTCACCATGTGTGTCCGGCAAGGCTCCCTGGGATTTCCGGAACCACATCTTTCCACTCTTCTGACCCTTGGGATATGGTCTGGAAGGAGTGGAAAAATGGGCTCCTACGGCAGAGAGAGAGTCTTACCTTCCTGCTCACACCTGGTAAGGGTATCCTTCACCTGTGATCCAAAGAGAGAGGAACCATCAAAAGGGGTGTTGGTGAAAGACGCTCTGAAGGGTTCCGCAAAGTTACATAGCCTCATCCAAGCGTGCCTCCTTAGGGCCACGCCTGTGCCTGCGGCTCTACTCGCCCCATTGGCTGCATAAGAAATGAGCCTCATGGAGGAGTTTACCACTGAGTTAAGAGTCACCAGCTGGGAGGCTGCCTTAGCCTGGGCCCCTCAGCTGATGGATCTTGGAGGGTATCTCCAAGCTCTTTCAGGAGATCCCTCTGAAAGCAGGTAAAGTGGCACAGGTAATTCAGGGACCACATAGAAAAGGTCGCTGAAGAGAACATACGCTTCCTATATCTATCCATCATCCTGGACTCCTTGTTAGGGGGATGGACAGATGAAGAAGTTTCAGCCAGCTCCTTCTTTGTGGCCGCCGCTACCACCATGGCATCAACGGGTAGGCCTTTGGTCAAGAACTGTTTGTCCTGCGGTGCAGTAATGAATTTAGTCGGTCTTCTAGGGGTCGGTTCCACCATATCTGGAGCCGTCCACGCCTTCCGAGCCACCACAGACATCAGTGGGTCGAAAGGCGGAGACACCCAGGAGGTGGAAGGTCAGGATCCAAACGCGTCCAGGAATACCGACTCATCCTCGGAAGGGCTTAGGGCAGTCCAGTTCCCTCTCTGCCTAAGCATCTCAAGGATGTCTGAGAAGGAGACATCTTCAGAGGGGGATCTTGGGGACCCTTCTGACTCCTCTAAGTCGGTATCCGACGTGACGGACTCGGGGGAGTCAACATGCTTCCTCTTGCATTTCCTCTTGTGAGGTGGCTCCTCTGAATGGTCAGGGGAGGCCTCGGAAGAGGAGGATACACCCAAAGGGGTGTCCTGGAGTGCTGGATCCCCATGCTTAGGGTCTGGAAAAGGGGCAGAGGGAGGCTGACGCAGGAACCATAGGGGGAGGAGCCGATGGGGTCAATCGTGGGACTGACTCTGGGGCCAGTACACTCCTCATCACCACGAAGGCGTCCCTGCCCAGATGCAGAGGAGGCTCAGGCTCCGAAGAAACCAGAAGCCCTCCCCGCACCGAAGGAGACGGCTCCGAGGCAGATGTGGGAGCCGAGCTCACCTGCGCCGAAGCACCGAGAGGGAGAGCGGGGTCGGACAAGGGTCCGATGCCACTCACCCCCTCGGAGCCGACCAGGGAGTCCCGGCGCCCAGATCCCTCCAGGGTTGGTACCATGGAAGGGATCGGAGCCGACAATGGAACTGAAGGAGAAGGTATTGGAGCCGACGGTTCCCCGACTCGAACCCCAATGAACTCCGGCTCTGAGCTCAAAGGATGAGTTGAAGGAGGAATTTCTATAGCTGTGGACGGAGCCAACGCCTGATGAGGGGGGCTGGACAACATTTTGGCTAGGGCCTGCGATTTTAGCAGCCTACTAACCACTCTTTCCAAGTCATGGTCCGAAAGTCTTGAGGACCGAGAAGAGTGTGATGAGCAGTGACTACGCTCTGACTGGAGCAGAGGCGATTTCGGAGCCGAACATATCAACTCCAAAGAAGGGGACCTTGACCTTTTTCGACTCTCAGATGGCTCCGAAGAACGTGTCGGAGCCGAATGGGAGGGAGGAACATCAGTTCCAGCCGGAGTAGAGATGGATGGTATGGCTTCACCCAATGACGGCTCCGAACTGGGAGCCGAAGGTTTAGGTGGCCTAGAAGATTTCATGGGCTGAGCCTTCGCCGGTGAATCTTGGGGTTTAAGTAGAGCCCTCAAGATCAATTTGTTTTTGCGCTCCTACAGGGCTCTTGGACCGAACGCATGGCAAATCAAACAAGAGTCCTGCAGGTGCACGGCGCCCAGACAATAAACACAAGAAGTGTGACCATCTGTCAGAGCCATCTTCTGACAGCATGAGTCACACTTCTTGAATCCGGACGGCTTAGGATCCTTGGACATCCTAACAGAAGAAGAATCCAAGGAAAAAAACACACACACAAAAGGGTTAAGGTAACAAACTACAGTAAAATATCCTACAGTTACCAGAACCACTACACTACAAAAACTATACTGAACTATAGCAAAACGAACTAACTTTAACTTTTTTTTTTTTTTTTTTTTTTTTAAACTAGAAGGGAAGAAAAAAAGGTTATCCTCTAACTTAAACGGACACCTTTAGATATAAGGTAATCCTCTAACTTAAACGGAAAACCTTAAGAGAAAAGAGAAAGGGGGGAAGGGAACTCTCTAAATGACTACGAGTTTCTGAGGAAAAAACAAGGATTCAGACACGAAGACACTACGATTACCAAAATCTATTCTAACGATAACTTCTATACTAAATTTAACTAGTTTTAAGACAGAAAAAGACACAATATAAAAGTTTTATACAACCTGAGCCAGTAGAGCAACCTCGCAGCTGAAGCGGCAAACGAGATCTGTGTTTCTAGTGCCAGGCATCATGGGATATGGGGAGACCTTGAGCCAGTATGTAGCTCTCGAGCTTTAGAGGATGGCTGAGTCGGAGCCGAAGATCGGCTCCGAACCCAACCAGCAAGAATGAAGGCGAGATAGACAACTTAACATCTAAGTTTATAAGAGCAATATTTAAACTCTGTCCCTATTTTTGTTCCTTTGTTGGGATTGCTTGAGCACTCTGTGTGTGTGTTGTGTGTGTGTGTGTGTGTGTGTGTGTGTGTGTGTGTGTGTGTGTGTGTGTGTGTGTGTGTGTGTGTGTGTGTGTGTGCGTGTGTGTGTGTGTGTCACATCTTTCAACCTCTTAGAACAAGAAATCTGGACAAAGCCATAAATAGTGGGGCACAATGGCCCAACAATAAGGACACTTTTTGAATTTTGCTCTTTCAAACTTAGAAAGTTGATAGACTAACATATTTTCCATTAGCATAAATTTTCTGAAGGGTATAAAGTCTGAAACTCAAATGCCTATTTTTTTTTTACTTCAGCCCTCAATGATTTGCCAGAAAACCACAATTATATGAGAAATGGACCAAAAATGTGAGGCAAAAGTCAGGACGTTCTGCGAAAATCTGCACAGTTGAGAGGTAACTGTGTGTGTGTGTGTGTGTGTGTGTGTGTGTGTGTGTGTGTGTGTGTGTGTGTGTGTGTGTGTGTGTGTGTGTGTGTGTGTGCGCGTGTAATGCGTGGCAACAGAAATCATGTTATTCTATTAAGTTTATAAGAGCAATATTTTAAGTCCATCGCTTGATTGCTGTGTGTGTGTGTGTGTGTGTGTGTGTGTGTGTGTGTGTGTGTGTGTGTGTGTGTGTGTGTGTGTGGTAGAGTGGCCATTATTTTTCAAAGCTACAGAGAGCCACTGCCGAGGGGTGGAAGAGCCACATGCAGCTGCAGAGCCACATGTTGCAGACCCCTGCCATAGGTGCAACCTCCTATCATATCTTTGCTAGCTACAGATCCTCATGAGTCTGTAAAACCACACTTCCTACCTAAACCTACTGGAATCTCTTAACATTCATCCTAACATCATACTTATGGGTGACTTCAACTACTTCTCCATAAACTGTAAGACTTATGCGACAAATAATTCACTTGCTGTGAGGTTTTTGGACTTCATCAATGCTAACACCATAGAGCAATTAGTTAGCTCTCCAACTGGAGATACAAATATCCTAGACCTTGTACTCCTGAACATGGGGGGATGCTGTTCCCTCCCATGCATTAAATCCTCCCTGGTAAGATCTGACCACAAAATGATCTCCTTTAGTATTAAAGCTAACCTTGAACCCCCATCAAACTCCAAACCTGTTAATAACTTTGCTAAGGCCAATTACCTTAAACTAAATTACATCTTAATAAACTTCAAAGCCCTCTGTACCTGGATGACGCTGAGGCATACTCTGTGCTGTACACAAGAGAACTGTACAACCACATTCATAGCTGCATAGAGGAGGCAGTACCTTTGCAAGTCAAACCTGTGATTACTGACAAAAAGAAAAACCATTGTGGATCCCTAGCATAAATAGGCTATTCAACAAAAGGAAAAAAAGTTATCTCCAAAACCAGGAAGGAACAGGCAAAACAGTGTAAAAAGACATTACCCTGTCTAAACAAACAACTTAGAGAAGCAGTCAAACCTGCCAAAGCAAATTGCGAGGCAAAGATAGCCTTCCAGGTGAAAGATAACCATAAGACTTTTTTAATTATGTTTGTAACCTCAGCAGAAATGTTCAGCAATGGGCCAAGTTAATCATGAACGGCAACACTTGCACCCACCCTGAAACTAGAGCGAATCTACTGGCTGACAAGTTCAGTTCAAACTTCTCCCCCAGTTAGCCCTTACCACACCCAAAGAAGTACTTGTAAGCATCCCCCTACCATTACTACGGAAAAGGTCCATACTATGCTTGGTAAAGCCAAAACACAGCCTTCATAAATCCAAATATTATTCCCGATGCTTCTTAGATAGCTTAAAACAAATTCTATCAGGGCCACTAGAAACCCTTTTTAACTACAGCCTCTGTACAGCTTTATCTCAGAGGTATGGAAGACTGCAACCTTTGTCCCTCTGCACAAGGGAGGCCATCAACTGACCGAAAGAACTACAGACCCATAAGCTTGAGCACCAGTCTTATCTGCAAGTCCATGGAGAGAATTATCATGGATGTGATCAATGGTGACATAGAAAATCTCTAAACACTGGACTAAACCCAATTTGGCTTTGTCAAGGGAGGTCTTGCTTGTTCAATCTGGTGGACTTCTTTGAGAAAGTTACCAGGGTCATGGGTGAGGGTAAAATGGTACACATCTCTTATCTAGACTTGGCCAAAGCTTTCAACACAATCGCCCACTCTAGGATCATAGATAAACTTAATGCATTAAGCATAACCCCCCTACATCGTAAGGTGGATTGCATACTGGCTCACTAACAGAACACATATCGTCCGAATAGGCAAATCCACTTCTGATAAGAAACCTGTAACTAGTGGTTTCCCACAGGGCTCAGTGTTACACACCCTCCTGTGATACCAATGGTGGGGGGCCTCTGGCTCAGCAAGTTTGCTAATGACTGTAAGCTGGGAGCAATTATTGAATCCCCAAATAATGTTGGCATCCTACAGATAGGTCTAAAAAAAAAAACGATTGTTGCCAAAACCATGGTCTGAGACTAAATGGTAAACAAATGCTTAATCATACCTTTCAGTAAGTAAGATATCCCTGCAATTTATAATATTGATAGCACACCTCTAAATGTAGACCCAGTAGTGAGGGACCTAGGAGCACAAATAGATAATAACCTAAATTTTGACCATCAGGTAGCTACGGTAGTAAATAAATTCTTCTGTGTGGCTCAGCTTATAAGTAAAGGCATGGCATCAAGGTCAAAGGAAGTCATAGTGCCATTGTACTCGGCCCTCATCAGGCTGATAATTGAGTAAAAAAGCTCTCTTCTGCATGTACCTAACCAGGCACTTACACCAACTGGAGTGGCCCCAGAGGGTTCTCACTAAAAGTATATATACTGTATGACACATGTCTTATGCGGACTGACTAAAGGCCCTATTCCTTACTCAATCTCATATCATTTATTGAGGCACTATTTATGCCTGACCTACAAGGCATTTTTTGATTCAACTCTGATAAAAATATTATATATTTGCAAGAAAAAGTATACAAGGGTTACACTTTCCATGGACCTGAACCTTATTTGTGACTCTTAAGAGAACTTGCTGGAGAGACAAATTCGTATCCCATAATCTACCTCGTCTATGGAATAAACTTCCCATCTTTGTAAAACAAAGCCTGTCCCTCTCTCTCTTCAAAAACAATTCACATAAATAGATGGGGAACCGTAAATTCACTTCCAGGGTAACCTCATATCCCTTATGGACATAGGCAGTCTATAAAATGACTCAAGGCTCCAACACCCAAGACCCACTACCTTGATATTACCCCATCCCATATCTGGGGAGTTAAGATATAATATTGTCATATTCTGGGTACTACTGGCTGGCTTGGCTTGTAAAGGCTCCTGCACCATTAGCATAGTAATCACCTATGAGCTTCTGCAGTCACTAAACAGTAACTGGAAGATGAGCTTCAGATGTCTTTCCTACAAAAAATGCAAGCTAACATAAACACTGTTGTTCAAGAAGCATTTTAATTTTGTAGGAGTAACATTTAGATATTTTTGCCCCCCCCCCCCCCCACTGTGGACTTTTCCAAAATTCTTCAAAAATTCTGAGGTATAAAATTGATGCAAAGTAGTGCCCCACTGTGTCTGCTGAACTTTGTGTAAAGACGGCATTTTTTCATTATTTTTTAGGCTTCCCTTTCAGTGTTTTTTTCTGCGAGTAAAATATCTGATTATAATGCTTTGTGGCTCTTTGCGTAGCCTTTGTACAACTCTTACACATTAGCTGGCCGTTTTGTGGATTAATGACATTTTCACATTACCGAAAATACCGACTTGCACATACCATGTTTGAGATTGTCATTTCTTGAAGTATTTCCTTTTCTACAAGAATTGGCTATATGAAGTTGGTGTGTGTAAGTTCAGTGTGTAGCTCTCTTTAATGTTTTGTTTATTTACTTTTTTTGTAAATGTTAAAGTTCATGCCTCATTGTGTCATAAAAGTTTTGATTTTCTGGCATGTCGTTTAAGATTAAACTCACACCATCTAAGCTTTTGAGAGAAAACTAAGTGAGTAAATAAATAAACGAATACAATAATGGTTATGAGCTGATAAATGTCTACTTCCTGTGCCATAGGGATCAATTAATTTAGCTTTCATTTGCCTTCTATGTGACCATGTTGCCATGCCTATTTTTCTCACACTTGTGTGTCTTTTTGGTAGAAACAACCTTCCTGAAACTGTCAATTGGAACATTATTTTACTCCCTTTAAACTGTGTATGGATCACAGCTTGAATGGGTACCTGGAATGAAAGAAAAGAAGGTGGTGTTTATGTTTATAGCAAGTGTATGCAGAAGGAGAGGTAGTCCTCTGAGTCACAAAAAGGTAATATGTGTTATTTGTGTATTGGGTTTTACTGTAGCACAAAGATGTCATCTAGGCAAAATCTGCAGATTCTGATTCTGCTTAACCTCAGTTTTCTGCAGTTTCCCCAGATTCCTACTTTTCTGGTACCTTCCTCTCCCACAGCAGGTCTGGCAGTTTTTATTTTATTTGTAGAGCACTGATCTGCATGGACCTTTTTCAGACAAAAGACCTTTTCAGACTCAGCCTTGGAGTGCTGTCAGATTAACAGTGGTGTTTCCTAGAAGGAGATCAACACCAGATGTATTACTTGCAACACTACTTTGTGAAGCAGAGGGAAAAGCACAAAGTTTATACTTTTCACGTGTCCAAAATTTTGCGGAATGTCAAGATTTTGCCTCATTGGTGACTGAAGTCACTAAATAATGATAGATATTTGAGTTTCAAATGTCATATCCTTCAAAAAAAGAATGTTGATGTAAAACCAGTTATTCTAGTAACTTTCAAAGAGTATAAGAGCACTACTGATTATGATAGATGTTTCGCATCCTTCAGAAAGTTTAATGCTGATGCAAAACCAGTTATTCTAGTAACTTTCAAAGAGTGTAAGAGTACTACTGAATTACCCTGACTTTGGGTATTTGCCATCATTAAGTTTGGTGGTGTAAAGAATTCTTACAATATGAGATTGAGAGGTATGACCATAGTTCAAAGGTGTGTGTGTATGTCTGTCTCTTTGTGTGTCTTGTATGTTTAGTATGCATGGTGTAACAGAGAATAATTGATCATAGCTGTACTGGCAGTTGGACTATACTGATGTCAGTGTAGTGGGCTTGCTGCAACAACTGTAATCATGTCTCTGTCTGTCTGTCTGTGTGTCTATGTGTATGCATGTGTGTATGGCGTAATTGAGAACAATGAAGCAGAGCTGGAGTGACAGTTGCCCTGTTGAGGGAAAGTGTGTGTGTGACTGAAGGTATGTGTGTGTGGTGGGCATGTCAGTGTGTGTGAGTATGAGTGCAGGTATGTGCATGTGGGTATGTGTATCTGTGAATGTAGGTGTGTGCATGTGTATGTTGGTGTGTGCATAGGTGTACGCGTGCACATGTGTGTGTGCACCTGTACGTGTGTGTCTGTATATGCTAGGACTGTAGAAATTGTCCCCTTTTGGTGCTGAATGTCTTATGTGTGTGTCTTTCTTGCATGTGTGTGGATGTTGTCAGTGTGATGTGTTTGATGTTAATTTTTATGGTTGCTGGTGCATTGGGATGGTGGGTTTGCTTGACTTGAGGTGCTCTGTTTGGTCTGTGGGCATTGCAGATGTGTTAGTAAAGAGGTGCATACTGTCTCATTCTTGGGTGATAATTTATTTTGTGTGTGTGTGTGTGTGTGTGTGTGTGTGTGTGTGTGTGTGTGTGTGTGTGTGCATGCTGCAGAACACAGCTACAGGAACCCCTACCTGATGTGCAGGTGTTTGCCGTTTATTATCAGCAGTGTGTCTTTACTGCTACACCAAAATGTGGCCACAACCTGAGAGTAAGACCTGCTTGATTCATAGTAAGACATTGCTGCATTTTTTTTTTGTTTTGTTTTTAATTTGACTGTCAGTGCCCAATGGTTCAGTTTGGAACAGTGTAATCAGTGTCTGATTTACTGCTTGCAGTGGACATCTGAAGAATGATTATGTTGTCTGAGTTACAAGAAGTAAGTAACCAAAGTGTCAGCAGCTCTGAGTGGAGGATGATGAACACTGGAATAAGTGTAGTACTCCTTTAAGAAAAAAAAAAGTAAGAAATGCAACAGATTCACCAGAAATTGCTACTTGGTCAACTGCAAATTGCTTTAAAATAACTGTGGTATAAACCACACTGGCTGAGATAGTCACTGGGATCTAGCTTCTAAAGGAAATGTGAGAAATTTTGAGTGATAGCGAATAGAAAGTTCGTTGTAGCAGTGTACACTGGAAAACACTATTGAAATTGAGGTAGAAAAATATGCACGCTGCTTGGAACGGTGATAGTAGGTATTGCATTGTGCAAAGGGAGGGATATGTTATTTATATCAAAAAAGCATAACTTCAATATATATGGGCATACTAAAGCAGTAGTACTGACAAGTGTATAAGGTGACGTCACTGCCCTGCTTAAGAGGTAACAAGGCTGAGGACTGCATTGCAGTGTTAAGCTATGTCTCAAATAAGATTGTTCTGTGGCTGATAAGAGTATTAGGGTTTTAGACATATCCTTGTCTGTCAGCAGCCAGTATGAATTACAGTCAATGCATGTTGTAGGGCATGGTTTCAGGGATACTGAGACATATTTATATTAAGGATCGATAAAAATGTTTTGTAACATTATTTACTGTGAAAGTGCTCTTCAGATGACAGCAGTATTTTTTCTTCAAACACCTTTATTGAATTACAGAAGTATTGAGAGACATGAGAGAACACTTTTACTGGCACACCAGGCAGGTTTGATGTATATTGTTATGCATACTAATTAGCTGAACCTTGCTAGGCAGGAAATGTAATACTCTTGCCAGCTGAGGGAGATAATATGGGAGAAGTATCTTGAGAAAGAGCTAAAGCAGACAAAAGGTGCATGTCAAAAAATGGTTTGTTACCTCAACTATGAGCTGGTAGTCCTGGAAATTTTCTTTTCCCACACTGTATAACACATCAGTAGGAAGCACATCTTTAAGAGGCACTGCACAACAGTAGATGCTACTTTTATTGAGGCCTTTCAGATTAGCTGTGCTTCTCAGTTCATCCATTCTAAGTGAATGGAACTGTGACATGACCACTGCTTTGTACTCTCAACTATATACTCCCAGTGCATTATGAGGAAGATTTAACTTTAGAAGAAAATAAACTCTCCTCATCATATCTGCCCCCATGAGGACGTTCAGAGTTACAAACAGAATAAAATTAGTAGTGACTACATCTGTCTGGTACATACAGGCTTGCAATGAGTAGTGGTCCTTTAATTTGTTAATTTTTGTGAGATTATGAGTGTTTTTGTTTTTTGTGTATATTTCAGAGTTGTGTTCTGCTCATTGTGTCTGCTTTCATGAGCGTTAATATGGGTAACTTGGGGTTGTCAGTCTGAAATTCTAACTGGTTGGGTGAAGTATATTTTAAGTCTGTTTGGGTATTTTGTTATTGGAGAACTATATTACTGAGCAGAATGAAGTGGACATTTGACAACTTATCAAGGTCTGATGGTTAAAGGTTGTTGGAGCTTGATTTAGTATTAGTTAACAGGTGTTTTTTTCGAGACTCATATTTTAAAGTTTATGTTTTGATATGTCTTTTGCATGACTGACCAAAAATTAGAGCTTTGGAGGGCGCACAACAGTAATTATCGTCTCTTGATATGTTGTTATGAACTGTATCTTGAAGAGGTGGTTAAAAGAAGCACAGACAAGTCAGTAGAGCACCTGAGACAAGTCAGTAGAGCACCTGCTAAATCAATTATTTACTTTGCAACTGTAGGTTTGACTGGTCCTGCTGGCATTTTAGTCACAAGGTAGTTGTGAAAGTAATTAAACAGTAAATAAGATCCACTGAATGGTATTGTGCTACATATAGTCTACAAATGGAATGAAAGCCAGAAAACAGATATGTATGTGTGCATCAGGGTGGTATTATCAAATTTGTGTTGGTCATTAGCTTGTTTGGTGAAATTATAATAATACGTGTTTGCTTCATTATTCTGAAGTGATTTTTTTTCCTTCTATTTGTTAACCAGGGTGGGCACTGAACTACAGGGACATTATTTTAGAGTCACCCAGGACCCACTTTTCTGATTAAATGGCTTGCTCAGAGTCCTACAGTAGGCAGATGGTGGCTGAGGGAGTCAAATCCCTATACTACAGGAAACCTATCTGTCTCGCTTCTAGTCAGGATCCAATAGACAAGACCTTGTGCATTCTGTTCATGCAGCTTTATTATGTACAAGCACATCAGGATTGAGACTTAATAACTTTAATTTAGATAAACTTATAAACAAACTAGCTATTACACTCATACATGGTCACTCTCTGGCTGCACTCTCAAAATGGTACTGAAGCTAGCACGCGTTGGCTATTTATATGCACATGCTGTTGTTGAAATGCTTCTTAAAGATACAGAACATATACTCTGTTCTACATCCTCCCTCTAAGAAGTCATGCAATGTTGATGACCTTAATTGACATGCAATCAATACAAATAATTCTTTGTCATGCAATTATACAGAACTAAATGCATATAGACAGTTATGTCTAGGTTGCTGTGTATTTCACACTAGGTGTGCAAATACGACCAAATCATGTGACATAGAAATTAGAGTCAGGTCTAGCAACTGGGACTGTCTCTGCTGAATGTTTGACTTTAGGGACATAAGGAACATCATCAGGAATGGAATGCAACATGAACATTGTCTGGATTGCTCTTGAGAGCAAGAGTCTGTATCACAGGTACAAAGCTGTGATATCAATTCTGATACAGGAAAAAGATGCCTGCAATTTTCCCTGTACTCCACACCCTCAGATTCTACAAAGTAGGATCTCGGCTCGATACATATACCTGTTACTTGACCAATCTGGTTAAAACCTTTCATCGTTTGTATCCTCACTGTCTTTCCTTCTTTCAATGGATGAAGAAATCTGCTTGATTTATCATAGCTGGACTTCTGAAAAGAACACTTTCTGAATAGTTGATCTCTAATTGTCCTGTTCTTCTTAGCTTTAGGCCTCAACAAACTGGAACTGATAGGCAATGTTGTTCTGGTTTGCCTAGATAGAAGTCTCTGAGCAGGTGAGCCAAGTATATCATCACAGGGTATGCTTCTGAGATTAATTAAATTCAAAAAGACGTTGGTATTGCCATGCCTTGACCTCTCAAGCAATTGCTTTGCACTCTGCCCTGCACATTCAGCTAGACTGTTTGACTGTGGATATTCTGGACTACTAGTAACATGTACAAAGTCCCAGTCTTTTGCAAATTTGTGAAACAACTGACTAGTAAATTGACTACCATTGTCAGAAATAACTTTGTGTGGACTACCATGGACTGAAAAATCATGTTTCAACTTAGTAATAACAGCAGTGGACGTTAGGTTAGGTAGTAAATCATTCTCAAAATCAGTTCAAATAACAGTCTACCAATACTAAGTAATGTTGATTGTTCTACTCGAATATATCAGTGGCTACTGTTGACCAAGGTAGTTCAGGAAATTTACTTAGCTGAAGTGGCTCTTTTTGCAAATGAGGTTTAGTACTATTGCATATTGAACAGGAAGAAAGTACTTTATCAATGTCTTTTGCTAGAGAAGGCCAAAATACTAGTCCTCTTGCCCTTCTTTTGCTAGATTTGGAACCTGGGTGACCACGATACATAATCTGGATATATTCACGTTGTAAGAAAGCAGGAACAACAATTTTTAGGACCTTTGAAAATAAGGCTATCTTCCATCAACATCACATCTCTAAAAGGAGAATAGGTTTGCACTTCAGGTGGTAAACTAGATTGCTTTGACAGCCATCCAGCATTAATGTAGTGGTTGAGCTTTTGCAAAATTGGATCAGTCTTTGTATGTTCTCTCAGCTCATCAAGTCTCATGATAGAAAAATTACACACTTGCATGACGTCAAAGTCAAAATTCTCTGCATAAAGCTGTTCCATTGTATTTCTGGATGATCTGGATAAGGTATCAGCCAGGTAAAGAAGTTTGCCTTTTGTATAAACCATTTCGAAGTTGTACTTTTGCAATTTGAGCATCATTCTTTGTAATCTCACTGGAGCTGAATGCATAGGCTTCTTTAAAATAGTAACTAGAGGTTGGAGATCAGTATCGAGCTGAATAGCTCGACCATAAATATAATCATGAAACTTTGAACATGCAAACACTATTGCCAAAAGTTCTTTCTCAATTTGAGCATATTGCATTTCAGTTTGGGTAAGAGTTTTTGATGCGTAGGCTACTGGTCTGCCTTCTTGAAGAATGACTGAGCCAAGACCAAATTTTGAAACATCACAGGAAAGCGTTACTGGTTTATTGACATCATAGTATTTTAATGTAGATGGGGTGGCAATTTTCTGCTTAAGGTCTTCAAATGCTTTCTGGTGCTGTTCCTACCCAGACCATGTAACATTTTTGCACATCAGCTCTCTGAGGTGCTGTCAGCTCACTGAAGTTTGTTATAAACTTGTCTAAATAGTTGACCATACCAAGACAACATTGTAGAGCTTGAACATTATCTGGTGCTGGCATCTCAAGAATGGCTGCTTGCTTGGACAGGTCTGGTCTCAAGCCAGTTCTGGTAAACAAATGACCTACAGATGTAACTTCTGGTAGCCTGAATTTGCACTTCAGAGGATTAAGCTTTAAGTTCACTCCATGTGCTCTGTCTGGAACTCTCTTAAGGTTTCTGCCATGCTGTGCTTCACCATTACCCCCAACCAATAAATCATCTACTATTATGGCACAAGGATAATTTGAAAAAAATTGCTTCATTGCACACTGGAAGACTTCACTTGCAGAATTTATTCCAAATGGCATCCTGAGGAATCTATAATCCATATCTGCCAAACGGGGTACTGAAAGTCTGAAAGTAGTCAGTAATGAGGATTTACGATCAAGCATCACTTGCCAAAATGAACTTTTTGCATCTAAGACAGAAATGACAGTGGTATTCGGTATTAGGGCTGCGACTTCATCGACTGTTCGCATTAGATGAAGTGGTCTGTTTAACGCTTTGTTCAAATCTCCTGGGTCAATATATATTCTGATTTCATCTGAGCCTTTTTTGTGGGTTTCTACCATAGACGACACCCATTCAGTTGGTTATGTGACTAGACAAATTACATCTTGCTGCATCATTTTATCCAGCTGAGCTTTAACTATTCTGCATAGCTATTGGAACTTTTCTTGCTGGTCTGACCACTGGACTGACCTGTGGGTCTAACTACATAGAATACACAACTGGAAGTTTGCCCAACTTGTCATCAAAAATATCAATATACTCTGAGAAAATGTTTCCTTTAAAATTGGAACTAGGAGATGCGCTTATATGATGAACTTCTTTGGTAAAAGAAAGCAAATTCATTCTCAAACTGTCTGTGAGACCCAATAATGACTGCACAGGTCTTCGGACTACATAGAATAACAAGCTGTAACAGATCCTAGCCAAATAACATGAAAGCACTACTGAGCCTTTGGTTTGAATTTCTTCACCTCCATAAGCAGTAAGTTTCGCACTACTGGCCACATTGAGTTGTTCATTAGTTCTCACTTTAGCAAAAGTATCTGCTGACATAACATTACACTTTGAACCAGTGTCTACTTTAGGCTCGGTGGCTATACCATCGATCTGGACAGTGCAAAACCCTTCTTCTTTGCCAATAAATTCACTGCATCAACCCTTTCACTAATTACTGATACACCATCTACGTAGAAAGTAGAGTTACAGTGTACTTGATCAATTTGCTTTTTTGAGTGACCCTTCTTTATAACTGTGTGAGGTTTACTTGATTTGCAAAACTTTTAAAAATGGTTTAATTTTTTACACTTGTGGCATTGCTGACCAAATCCTAAGCATTTCTCTCTTTTAGACTCGTGATTTGGCACCAAAGCTGAGACAGTTAACAATAAAGCTGGATTTGGGTTTTTCTGACTCATGCTTGTACTGCACTGAGTATGCTCCTTTCTTAGAACTTGCTGGAAAACTGCATGGTTTCCCTAGTGAACCAGTAGGGGCTGTTGCTGCCATGTGCTCAGGCCTGCTTTTGCTTGCCAAGTATAGCATGCTGTCTACATTTGCTCTGGAGCCTGCTGAAACCATACTCTTTATCACTTGTAAGCATACTGTGTGCCTTTCTGTAACTTCATGGATTTGACAAATCTCAATAGCTTTGGTCAACGTTAAATCACTGTCACAAAGCAAAATCTTTCTCACAGCAGCATTATTAATACCATACAGAAGCCTGTCCTTTATCAGCTCATCTTTTAAGTCACCAAACTGACACATTTTAGCTTTGTTTCTGAGGTCAGTTATATAAGCTGCAAAGGTTTCCACTGGTTTCTGATCTCTTGTGTAAAACAAATGCCTCTCTGATGTAATATTTCCCTGGGGGTTACACATTTCCCTGAATTTGTGCTTCAAACACTCAGGGTCTTCCCTTGATTCAGCCTTATACAACAATATGCCTGTTTTCACCTTCTTGCTCGTATACTGCTGGTGTATACACAAATAAACACTCACTTTTAATGGCCTCTGACCCCAAAATGAATGCCCTAGTGTGTGCATCTTTGTCAGAATAAGCTACTTGTATAAAAATATCGTACTCTTGCTCAAATATTCTCCATTTCTTTGCAATATTCTGATCCAACACAAGTGGTGAGGGCTTCCAAAGTCTGTCTGCCATATTAACACACCAGTGAAGGCTTTTGCAAATATGCATGAATATACACACATGTATGCTAGAAATTTATGACAGTACTTGTAACAATGCCCAATAGCACAACAAGCCTCTGAATAAATGAACTCTGCAAAATAAGTCTCTTGAAATCACTGTACTGTAAGAAATCATCTCTTATCAGTGTAAGAAACATTTCAAAGTAACTGCACTGTGCGAATGAACTGGGCAGAAGAAGCTCAGAGTAAGAAACATTTCAAAGTAATTGCACTTTGCAAATAAACAGTACAACACACACTGAAACTTCCCCAAAATGACGGTACTTTGCTAAGCAACTCTTTACAGTGCAAGAAACACTCTGTAATGGTGGCACTTTACGAATAGACACGCCCATCACAAAAAACTTTTCAAAATGGCTGTATTTCGACTGCACTTTGCATACAAACTCTTTGAATAAATGTACAGTAATATGCACACACTGTAAGCACTTTTACACACTTTGAGGTACTTCGAATAACTCTAGTTGTGCCCTGAATACAGTACAAAATAGTAGTTATTCCAAAACACAGCACTTTGCCAAAAACATAGTTGCCTTGCTTTATTTATGCTTAATGTGCCCTTTTTGCCCTTATTAAATTCATTTTGCTCTTTTCATGCCCATTGTACTTTTCTTGTGCTCGTTTTACTCTAAACATGCCTATTTTACTTTAAACACACTCATTTTGCAATTCCGACTTAATTCCCAACCCCTTATGTGCTTTTCTGACAATCGTTTTATCAGATATTTTAATTATAAACATTCTGTTTACTTAATAAACCTTTTGTGCCTCTCACATGATTAATAATGAGGTTTGTGCCCTTGTAATGCTCCGTTGTATCGTTTTTATAAAATAAACTGTTTGTGTAAGTTTTCATTACCTTTCTTTCTTTTCCGGCTGTTTTTCATGCTCATTTCTCTTAGTTTACCTTCACTCTTAACTCTGCACCTCATAGCTCTGAATATCAGTCTCTGGAATCCCGGTTCTGACACCATGTTGCTTGTCTAGTCAGGATCCAATAGAGAAGACTTTGTGGGTTCTGTTTATGCAGCTTTATTATGTACAAACACATCAGGACTGAGACTTAATAACGTTAACTTAGATAAATTTATAAATAAACTATTACACTCATACATGCTCACTCTCTGGCTGCACTCTCAAAATAGCACTGAAGCTAGCATGTGCTGGCTATTTATTTGCACGTGCTGTCCTTGAAATGCTTCTTAAAGATACAGCACACATACTCTATTCTACATTATCCTTAATAGCTTACAGCCTTAACTGTCTGCATTAACTGCCAGATACATAAATTTGACTGAAAGTCAAGATATTTAAGATTGGCTTGCAGTAGTATAGGAAGCAGTGAGGACTTTAGGATTAGTAGGGGGGAGTTTAGGCTTAGGGAATGTTTAGGACAGGAGAGTGAAGAGGGTCTTAGGTTTAGGGAGATATGGTGGACCTAAGGGTTATGATTATGGTTCTAGTAGAGCTACATTGTCTGGTGTGTTGTGTTGGATGTGGGTAGAAGAGTTACCTGTAGCCACTTTTAAAGATAAAGGTATTATATTCCTAAATTCTCATTACCTTATTTGTATTGGTGTAGTGGTATTAAGCCTTGTTAATCCAGGTCACCTGATTTCAATTAATAACACAAGCAGTTGGTAGAGATGGCAAAGGAGGATGAACATGCCTGTCATAGGGAAAGGGGAGAGAAGAACTCATGCAGCTACAGTCTCTTGGTGGAGAGGTAACAGAATAGTGCATGTCCTGGGTGGTGAGCTTTCAGCTTAGCAAGCCACCACCTGGAAGGTTGCCTCCATTTGAGAGTATCGTGGAGCATGTACTCACAAGGGAAAGGCATTGTGGATCCTCACATTGTCGCAGATGGCTTGGGATATGTAAACATGATTACTGCCAGGATGCCATGAAGGTAGTTGCTGTCACTTATGGCTGCCTGTATGATGGAACATGCACATGACTTGCCCCTCATAAGGCACTGTGGCACCATCTTTGTATGGGGGGAATGAATGAGTAGAGTCTAAATTGGGGAGGCTTGATGCATCACTACAGGTAAAAGGGCATAAAACACTCTGACAGAACAATCTTGGATGCTCTTAGAATAAGGTTATATATGATGCTGAACAGCAAACCTCACCCAGAAACAGCCCTTCATCATCCAACAAAATCACCACTTGTGTGAAACGGTCTACTAAATTAAATGTAAATAAAATTAAATATTTTGAGCCCATAAATCTTTATACACATTTTGGAAAATATTAAGTAGCTCTCATGAAAATATTTGCTGTGAATGTTTGTAAAGTTTAACAATTTAAAAATTAACATCCAGATCTCATATGTAAATCTGTGTTCTGCACACTTTAGGAGAGCAGTCTCCCCCAATAGATCTGAATTTTTTTTTATCCACGAATACTTAAATTGTTTGTCTAAGGGGAGCTATATTGCAGTTTTCAGATCACAGTAGGGATCTTAGTTGCAGTGCAGTTAATAGGGGTAGTAGCAGAGAAGAGCTTTTAGGTAGCAGCAATATATTTTAGAGTTGAGGGTAGGTAAAGGGAGAAGAGATTGGGTATAGGGGAGTTAGTGTATTTGGGAAATATTAGAGAAAGAATAGACACTAAGATAGTAGAGATGGAGAAGAGAAAAATGTGGAGCAGACCAATGTAGTCGGGAACATTTGAGTGTAGTGTATCAGTAAGATTTGAAAATAAAGAAAAGGCAGAAATCGAATGAAGGAAGGATAGCCATGTGGCTAATGTTAATAGTTTTATAAAATATCTCATGAATGATGGGAGAAGAGGGATGAAAAAGGGTGAAGACATTGTAGGGTTAACCTGGTGTGGAACAGGAGCATAGCCATGCATTCAGTAAGTGTTTGAGTTTGTTTGAACAGTTTATTATTCTGTCTGTGTAGTATAAGCAAGGAGTTCCATAATCAAGATACACAGGAGCTGTACATTGAGTCAACTGCTAATGGATTAGACGGGATTATATGGAGAAGTAGGTTATTAATGGAGTGGAGCTGTTTTTAGGGTAGTAACACTGAAGACTGTTGCTTAGGCCTGAACACCGGTCATATTTGTAAATGTGCTACCAATGGAATGGAAAAGCAGCAAGAGACCTGGATAGGCATAGACCAATGTAATTGAGACAGTTAAGTGCTTTCATCCCTGAATGGGACTTCTTCAGAACTGCCATTACTTAATTTATTTATTAATTAATTAATTTATTTATTTATATTTGTTGACCGGGAGTGTCCGACTGGACGTAGGTCCATTTTCAGCAGAGGCCCGGGAAGAAAAGATCCACAGTTAAAATAAACAGACAGTAGTTACATTGGGTTACATAGCGATTAACAATTTACATAGCAATTACTTGCAACATATTTACAGATGAAGAACATAGTACATCAGTAGACAACTAGAATCTTTATCTGTGAAGTACATAACAGACATTAACAAATGTTACAAGAAGTTCCTGCTGTATAATAAGTACTTGCTTATGAGCATCTGAGCTTGCTATAATCAAGGTAGTTAGTGGAGGGAAGGGTGATATTAGAGTGGGAGTTGCAAGGGCATAGCCAGCATTTTTTAGGTGCGCTTTTAGTAAAGTTTTGAAGTGGGTGCATGATGGTATGGAGGTAATTGTGGGTGGGAGGGAGTTCCATAATTTGGCTATGGTGCAAGAGAATAGTGCTTCACCAGCAGAGTTATTGGCTTTAGTGATCTGCAAGTGATTTTTGTTGCTGGATCTTAGTGGTCTGGTGGTGCAATAGGGTTGGAGTAGATTCTGGAGGAATGGGACATTTAGTGGATGATTTACTAGTTTGTGGGCGAGTGAGAGTTGATACCATTGAAGGAGGTGAGGGAGTTCAAGCCAGCCCAATTCAGCAAGTGAGAGACAGTGGTGACTACGGTAGGATACCCCTGTGGCGAATTTGGCGATTTTGTTGTAGCAGGTCTCTAGCGTGTTTAGATCGCATTGCCTTAGGTTGGTATATATTGGGCAGGCATAAAGTAGGCTGGCGATAAGGTGGGAATTTGCTATTGAAATCTTTGCTGCTTTGGTGAGAAGTTGCTTATTTCTGTATAGCACTCCTAGTTTTTTGTGGACAAGCATATGTGAATGTCAAATTTTAGTTTGTCTATTTCCACTCCTAGCAATTTGGTGTGTTCAGTTGGGTATATAGTGGTGTTGTCTTTTGCTGTGATGTTAAAGTGAGAGTTGTTTTGAGTATGTTTGGTGGGTTGGAAGATGAGTAGTTCAGTTTTGTTTGGGTTGAGTATTAATTGGGCATCGGATAACCAAGTTTCAACAGAGGAAAAGGCTTCCTGTGTGACTTTTTGCAGTTTGGGTAGGGACTGGGCTGAGCAGATGATGGTTGAGTCATCTGCGTATTGTATGAGTGTGCCATGTTTGGTGGCAGAGGCTAGATTATTGGTGAAAACAGAGAAGAGTAGGGGTCCAAGGATGGATCCTTGGGGAACCCCTGTGGAGACAGGTAGTTGGGGAGATATGCCATTCTGCCATACAACGGATTGTTGGCGGTCAGACATGTAACTCTGAAACCAGTTGGTGACTGATTGTGAGAAGGATAGGTTATTGAGGACAGAGATAAGTTGTTTTGTGTGGGACCATGTCAAATGCTTTAGATAGGTCTAGGAAAGTAGCAGAGGAGAGATAGCCATTGTTTTTATGCTGAAGGATAGTGTTAGTAAAGGAGAGCAAGGCAGTGGTGGTGCTATGGTTTGGTCGGAAACCATGCTGAGTATTGGAAAGGAGGTTGTTAGTAAGGAGGTAGTCTGAGATCTGAGAGTGTATGCATCTCTATAGTATTTTGGAGAGTGGAGAGAGAATAGCTATGGGGCGGTAATTGGTTAGTTCTGTGGAGGGTCCGCCTTTGTGGAGGGGAATTATATGTGATACTTTCCACAGTGTGGGAACGTAACTTTCTGACAGAGATTGGTTAATCAAGATGGATACTGGGTAGGCCAGAGCATCAGCTGCGATTTGTAGGTATTCACTTGGGAGGTTGTCTGCTGCTAATCTGGTGGGCTTAAGTTTAGTTGAGTCTTTTTATGTTGGTCCTGATCCAATCCTAATCCATGTCTCTTGTTGTTTTTCCATTCCATTGGTTGGTTATCAGTTTGTTCCTGTTCTAATCCAGTTTTTGTTTATATTTGTAGATGAGCTGGTACATAGATGAGCTTGTACATGGTTAGTAGCATACACAACACCAAATTATAAATTTTTAATGCAAAAGTGTGTTATTTTTCATTTTGTTGATAAGGATAGCTCCTCGAATTCTTTCTCACAGCTGAAACTCCCTTCCATGCCATCATAAAAGACTGCAACCAGCAATGCCTCGCTACCCAGATTAATTTACAGGCTAACATACAAGAGTAGCCAACATGCAACTCAGGTAGACTTCTTCCTAGTAAGGAAAAGGCACTGGGGTCGAATCCATGATTGCAAAGTCATCACCAGTGAAACAATCGGCCCACAGCATAAACCACTGGTTGCCACAGTCAGCTGCAAGCAGTGGTCAGGGAAGGCTTTAAGGTCAACAGAGACCAGGCTGAAGACCTAGAAATTGACTGGAGAGAAGGTACAACAGTTCAAGGAATTACTCAGGGCTCTGGCACCCCAAGACAAAGAGGAAATAGGTGGAGTTGAAGAAGAATGGCAGCGCCTCAAAACAGCATGTGTTAGGACTACAGAACAGATATGTGGCCAAGCCAGGTGTAAGGTACATAAGGAAAGCTGATGGTGGAATACAGAAGTCCAGGAAGTGATCAAAAGCAAGGAGTGCAGGATAAAAATGGGAGATAGCAAAGACTGATCAAGCTGGGAAGGAATACTGGTTGGTTAACAAAGAAGCTAAGAAAGGAGTTGCAATAGCAAAGAATAGGGCATCGGAGGCACTCTACCAGCTTCTGAAAAGTGACTCAGTAGGTGGTACAAAGAAACTATATTAGGTTGCAGGGCATACACCCTTCATAAGTGAGGCCATCAACAACCTGCTCACCAGTGTACAGGACATCAAAGTCAGATGGAAGAAGTATTTCCAGCAGCTTCTGAATGAAAAAAAAATACAGAAGTTGTACTGCCCCAGAAACAGCCTACAATGAGAGAAGAAGAGGATCCCACCCTAGAAGATGTAAGAATAGCAGTAAGGAAGATGAAGTCGGGGAAAGCAGCAGGGTCAGATGAGGTCATAGCAGATATGATAAAGATGCTAAGTGAGATGGGGAGAAATAGCTCCTGATGGTACTCCTAGCAGAGTAGAGAGAAGGGCATGTCCCAGATGACTGGAGAATAGGCATACTCGTGCCAGTGTGCAAGAACAAAGGGGACATCCACAATTGTGGGCAGTACAGAGGCATCAAACTCTTATCACATTGCATGAAAGTTCTGGAGAGGGTGATTGATAAACGGATACACAAAGTAGTAAAATACACAAAGTAGTAGAATGTAAGATGGGAGATGAGCAGTTCGGATTCAGATCAGGACACAGCAGAGTCGACCCAATGTTTGCAGTGAGACAGATAGTTGAGAAGAAGCTAGAGATGAGGAAAGAGTCCATATGGGCATTCCTAGACTTAGAGAAAGCATATGACAAGGTCCCAAGAAAGCTGAACTAGGCAGTACTGTGGTGGTTCAGAGTCCCAGAAACACTGGTAAAATTAGTGTAGGTTATGTACAAGAACCCAATGAGGGGTTCCCAGTGGGAGTGGGTGTACACCAGGGTTCAGCTCTGAGCCCACTGCTGTTCATACTGGTGATGGACTACATTAGCAAACAGGTTGCAGGGGACAGATCAACAAAGTTACTGTATGCAGACGATGTGGCATTACAGGCAGACTCTAAGCAAGAACTTCAGCAAAGAATAGGGGAATGGAATGTAAAACTGAAGGCACATGGGATGAAACTAAGCACAGGTAAGACAGTGGTAATGGCAGCAAATTGGGGAGGTCAGAAGTAGTTGAGATAGAAGGTAAGATAGTAGAACAGGTAAATAGCTTCAAGTATCTGGGAGGGGTGGTTGAGGAGAAAGGAAGTCTGAATGAAGAGGTTAAAGCTAGAATCAGAGGGGCTTCATCCAGCTGATGTAGAGTCTCAGGTGTAGTCTGTGACAGAAGAATGCCAAAAAAGCTGAAAAGTAAGGTGTACAAGACAGTGGTGTGACCAGTAAAAATGTATGATATGGAAACCTTGGCAGTAAAGGCAGACCAGATGAAGAAGCTAGAGGTGATGGAAATGAAGTGCCTGAAAGGGTGGTAGGATGCACACTGTGGGACAGACGAAGAAATGAGGACATAAGAGCAGAAGCCAAAGTAGCTCCAGTTGCAGAAAAGATCAAGAGAACAGATTACGGTGGTTTGGACATGTGCAGAAAAGCAGATTGAAGAAGATTTGGGGCAGACAGGAAGATAAGAGGAAATGATCTCCAGCAAAGAGGTGGATGGATTGTGTGAAAGAAGATCTGTGACGGTCGAGCATGAGTGATGAAGAAGGCAGGAGTGCGGCACTGAATCGAGAGAGATAGCATCAGTTGACACAGTACCCCAACCCCATGTAGAAAATGGGAAAAGGGGTCTGATGATGATGATGATGATGTATTGCCATGCTGAATGCATCATTTCTTTCTTACTTTGTATGTAGACTTTTATACAAAAATGATTAACTTGAAAGTGAAATGTTTCATTGAAAAGTAACACATAAGGTGATGTAGTAACGAAACCACAAAGCAAGTAAGAAGCTTCTCCTTAAACATAATGAGCTGTTTTGTTTACCCATAATGCTTTCTAGCTGTATGTAAATCATTGTCCAGTACCTACCGTGACGACATGTTATGGGTGTGATTATAGAGAAAAACTAAGTAAACTGTAAGACTAAAAAAAACAAACAATACATTATAATGTTTTAATTTTTTTTTTTTTTTTTTTTTTTACAGACCCACTTGCAACTTTAACAGCATAACAAATATGGTTCTAAACATGACCAGTACATTTGTAGGTAAACATATAACAACATTTTGTTTTGAGCTTGGTCCATGTCCTCCCAGCAGTGTAGTGTCACTACTTGTATTTTTAACTAGGTTTGGGCTTGGTCATAATCCAGTGGTAGAGTTTAAATTGCAGAAAAACAGACAGGCCAGCAGAAAAAGCAGGAATGATGCAGAGTCAAAAATATAATATATAAAGGTTTATTTGTAAACCCAAATAACCACAGACCGGAGTGTTTATCCGTTTGTAACACACTGAGGAAGGCATATTCTGCCGAAACCGGTCTGTGGTTATTTGGGTTTACAAATAAACCTTTATATATTATATTTTTGACTCTGCATCATTCCTGCTTTTTCTGCTGGCCTGTCTGTTTTTCTGGATATTTGGTTTGGGCCGTGCATCCCCCACTTGCATAGAACTTGGTTTGTGCTAGAGTTTAAATTGCATCCAGAATAAAAACTTTGGAGCTGGTCTTCGTTGAAAAGAAGGTGTTTTGAACATAAGATGCACCTATAGAAATGCAGTGGAAAGTTGCTGCATTAGATTTGAGGTTCAGTTCTTTAAGCCACGGCGGTGCAGCTGTAGTGTTGTCATCTCACAGCAAGAGGTTCTCCCGTTCGATTCTCAGCTGGAGCGCCTTCTTTGTGGAGTCTGCATGTCCTCCCCGTGGTCGAGTGGTGTTCGAAAGACATGCGTAAATGGGCGTGCCTTCGTTGAAGGTTGGACCTCGGCACTGTAAAAATCTACTGCCAATCATTAGCGGACTGGAGTTCCGCTTAGGCAACCCCTAACTGGGAAAAGCCGAAAGAAGAACAACAACAACCTAATCTCACTTTTGGTGTTTGGGTGAGAAGCAGAAACCTTGATTTCTTTAAAGGAAGGTAGTTACACTTCCTCCTTGGTGGTTTTGCTCTTTATTTTGCTGTGGATCAGCAAACAGCTTTGTGAGCACCTTGCAGGGTTTTTATCATGGAAAAATTAGAGCACATACTCAAGTGTTGGTAGGAATACTCCCTTTCCATGTGTTTTCCTCACTAAATCTTTTAGAAAATGTAGTTGGTGAAGGCTGAAGCCAGCCCCTGTGATGTTGTTAAGAGCAAACCATGCCAGTTGCTCCATTCTGAGTGAAGTGGACAACTCATCTATGTCCCACGTGTGACCTTAATTTTAATGAAGTTCACAATGTGTGCATGGCTATTGACCCAGTGCACTACTGACAGATATTTTGTTAGAGACATCAGCAGACTTCACAGAACCCCAGATTTCCATGTCATCTAAGTCTAGCCACATTTGAGTAGGTAGGAGAGGGAAATATATCGTGCTGATGATTACTATGTCGAGTTGTATGTGTCCTATGGGGATTTTAAGTGACCTGTTGACTAATCCTGAGTGCCGGTGAAAAAGTCATGGGAAACAGTGTTCATAGTTTTTGTGAGTTTTAGGAACATTTACCCCATTAAGCTACCCCCCCCCCGGTTTTTAAAATGAAGATGATATCTCATTGTAGGTAGCTTGTGAGAGTGCCAGTAGTGCAAAGCAGTTAACTTTTAAACTACTTTAAGTAAACTGTGAAGTCACAGTTTTCCCTACTACCTTGAGATTGTGGAATTGTAAACACTTATCATTCGTTGAAATAATGGAATTTACATTGTCATTGTGAACCAATTTGAAAGGGTTATGCAGTTATGAGGTATGAAGTGAGGTTTCAACTATGATTTGTATGCAGTATATTAGGGTTATCCAGGAAATTGAGAAAATAGTTTGAAGCTTTATGAGATGCACAAGTTTTTTGAACATTTGGAATGGAATCATTTTTAGATGTGGTCATGTTAATAGTACGAGTAATATGTAAGATGGCGGCGCCTTGTATGGCAGTGGCCTCTTCAGCTCCTGTTGTACGGTTTGTGTTTTGTTGCTGTTTTCCGTAGTTGGACCGTTTTTCTTTATCCCTGGTGGTCAAGTGCAGAGAGGAGGTGGCCGTGGTTTTGGTTGATTGGTGGATCTGTTGGACAGTGGACTGTTGGGATTTGCTCAGGTGGCTTGGAGTGGTTGGAGTGATGGAATGGTTGGCCTGGTCGCGGCTGTTTGGGCCTGTGTGTGGAGAGATGAGCCAGGAGGAGTGGATGGCGGAGACCGGGTGTTGGAGGGTGTTGTGCCAGATCTGAGTGGTTTGTGAAAGTGGAACTGGATCGTTGCTGGCGGAAATGAGGTTGGTGTAGGAGTGGATGGAGACTGCGATCGTGGAGACTGTGGTCACTGGCCTGGACGAGGCCAGATTGTGGAGACCAGACTGTCAGCTTGGATGTGTGCTGATCTGGACTATTGAATGTCTGTTTTGTTGGATCGGTGGAACTGGACTGGGTCTTGCCGGTGTGAAGATGAAGCTTCGGTTGGCTAGGACTCTGTGTTATATGTGTGTGTGTATCTCATTTATGTGATTTACGTGCTTGTGTTTTTGTTGTAATGGTCTTTGCTGTGCATCAGTGAGCTAGAAGGAACATAAGTTTGTTCAGTTGTTCACTTTTTGGTTGTACGGTCTGAATGACAATAAAGCTTTGCTTTGCTTAATAAGAAATTTTTGGTTTTAAATGTAACTTAATTGTGATATAAAGCAGAACTATATAAATGTGGATATACTTTGTCAGAAAATGCTTTTTATGGGTCTTTATTATGTATGCTTATACAAATACAAAACCAAAAATAATTATTTGAAATGATATGTACATTCTTGTTAAGATCAGTATTGTACAGGATAGAAAACTAGCAGGGATGAAATGCATGTTGTTGTGTAAAATACCAAATTAAAGAAGAAATGTTAGGTCTTCAACTTGGATATGCAAGAACAGATATAGATTTTACAGCTCTGTGTCCTAAGTGGTAAAAAGCTCTGACTGCACGCTATAAGACCCCTGTTGGATTCACCGCATGAGAAGCTCAAAGAGATAGGAAGGTTGGGTGGGGGTGAGTGACTGATGAAAATTCACCCATTCTGGGAAGAGAGAGGTGGTGTGACTTGCTGCACCACTGACCCCAGCAGAAGTGTTGTGGTATTGAAGGTGGTAGCAGCTATTGGCCAGATAGACTGCTCTACAGAGTAGAGACGTACTGGCCGCAATGACATATGGTCCCAGGTAGCATCATAATTTGGAGCCTCAGTCCGTGAGGAGAAGGATGTTAAGCAGTGATAGATGGGGGCTCACATGACAAGTCATGCTAGCCCACTATCTCTTACCTGACTCTGCCCTCTAAAGAAAATGAATGAGCCAGTGGGGCACTCCCACTGGCCGGAGAATAAATGGGCTTATAGGGCTCATGTTACATCTGGGGAGCAAATAGGTCCAGCTGTTGCCCTCCTTAGGAATAGTGACTGGGTCAGCTGTCATACGGCTGGGGAGCTGTTGAATAGAGTTGCATGAGTAAAAAAATATATATTATGCATATTGTGACCATTTGGCAGCAGTTTTTCTCAGAAATTGTGAAGCTGAAGGATATTAAAGTTCAAACAGACTGTTTTTAAAGATGACAGTGGAAAATTTGTGAGATCATCATTATTGTGTAAGGCAATAAAATTAGATGAATGCTAACTGATTCTTATCAACTGATCAGTTGATTCTTATATTGCCTTAAGAAGCTAATTGACTGGTAGTTATCATTCATTTAATTGCATTTTCCTTGTCATCTGTCTCCCCACCTGGGTCCAGTCAGTTCTTGCATTCCTCCAAGGGCAAGAGCGAAGTGTTCCTGTACTGGATGTGAGCCATATGGCCCATTTATTCCCATTCAAGAATCTGATAGGCCGATCAATTCTCCCCAAGGTAAAAGAGGAGCATTAGGAAGCAGGGCAGTATACTGCTGCTGTGCATGTCCCTGCCCCATCCTTCTCACCCCTGCCTGTAGGTCACCAGCATAATTGCAGTGGCTACCTTGGCAGGGAATGATGTGCATGTTCCCACCCACACCATGACTGACTCAGTGGTGTGTGTGCCATTTAACAGTGGAAGCTTTCCCTGGCTTCGTCCATGAGCAATTGCCTGCCCACTGTAAATATAGCTAATGTGGCAGACCAGACCACCTCCTTCACCATGGACAGATGAGATAGCATCAGAAACCCAAGCCAGTCCTCCTCTGTTGGCCCCTCCAGCACTTGTGCAGCTTAATTGAATACAGGTTGCCTGGGACCTGGTTTGCATTCTGAACTTGTAAGCCACAAGGCTGAGCTAATGGTGGTTAGTATTTTAAAGACCCAAGTACAAAGGTTTCTCCCATCTTCCAAAAGCACAGTAGAATTAGTTGCTCACATACAACTGCATCTTGATGCAGAATGCAGTTCACTCAAAGAAAAACATGTATGAAGTATGCATGCTGCACACAACTCAAACAGCATCTGTAATTGTGTGATCATGGCTAGCATCTTGATGTCATTTTGCGTGCAAGAAGCATGTGTGTAAAGAATGCTCTGTGTGAAAATGAAAACCCGGGGGGAGGGGGGCAGAGTCATAGTAACAATTTGCTCAAAGAAGTATCCAGTGAAATAATGTTTACTCATTAAATATTACTTTAGGCAGACTTCGGTTTACTACAGAAGTCTTACTGTAGCACACGCACGCAGTTTCAGGGAGAGAGGAAAAAAATAGCATGGATATTGCCTGTATGAGACAGTCGTCTCCATAAAAGTTATGGCTATATCTTTGGGGAAGTATGGGCATAAATTTAAAAATGAATAAGTCTAAAAAACTGCATTCTCACTGGACACCCTGTATCCTTGATAATGCATCATCATGTCATACCTTTCATAGCAGCATGCTAGTTGGTGCTGAAGGTTAAGGCTGTGAGCTGTAGTTCCTGTAGTACAGGCTTTGATTCCCTCAGCCCTTACTTGCCTACCATGTGACCTTATGCAATTCACTTAACCAGACAATGCCTGGGATGAATTTGGGCTAGGTTCCTTTGTGGTCCTACAGACTGAAGGTCTAGTAACTGCCTGTAGCAGGAAGACTGTTACTATAAGACTGTATAGTACCAGTGTTTTAAAAGCGCACCACAAGAGGCAGTATATGCAGGTGAGCTCCAATGTATGGTGCAACCTTTTTTGCCTTTGTACTTAATCTTAAAAAAATTGCTGTAGTAGAAAGTGTGGAGTAGGAAATTAATAGCTGTACAATATTGGATGACTGGCATTTATTTTTAGAATATACTAACTGTGGGATAATTGAGATGGAAAGACAAATATTTGAAGGAAATAAGCAAAGGATAGAACAAGGGGAATGGAGGCTAAAAGCTGTATGAAGTAGAGACGAACATAATTCTCTTTAAGTATGTGAAGAGGGAGGCAGGTTTGATTTTTAGAATCTGAGGATGAAGGAAGAGTAATAC